>NC_077232.1:129218540-129590415 GCF_027887165.1 Monodelphis domestica | reverse complement strand
GAACTGATGAAGTGTAGATGTAAATCAAAGTCTTTTTTTTTAGGACTTTCCTTGTTCTTTCTTGTTTTTTGGTCTGAGTTTTCTCTCACAACATGACTAATATGGAACTATGTTTTGCATGATTGCACGTATATAATCTGTATCAAATTGTATGCCTTCTCAAATCTTGAACTCATATTTTTTAAATGAATTTAAAATTTTTTCTACATATAATTGGAAAAAATAAAATGTAATTTTTAATTATAAAAATTAAAAGAAGTCAATAAGCATTAATGCATTGCTGGTGGAGTTGTGAAGTGATCCAACAATTCTGGAAGGCAATTTGGAACTATCCCCAAAGGACACTAAAAGACTGCCTACCCTTTGATCCAGCCATAGCACTACTGGGTTTGGACCCAAAGAGATAATAAGGAAAAAGACTTGTACAAGAATATTCATAGCCCCACTCTTTGTGGTGGCAAAAATTTGGAAAATGAGAGGAGGTCCTTCAATTGGGGAATGGCTGAACAAATTGTGGTATATGTTGGTGATAGAATACTATTGTGCTCAAAGGAACAATGGACTGAAGGAATTCCATGTGAACTGGAACAACCTCCAGGAAGTGATGCAGAATAAAAGGAGCAGAACCAGGAGAACATTTTACACAGAGATGGATACACTGTGGTACAATTGAACATAATGGACTTCACTACTAGCAGCAATACAATGATCCAGGACAATTCTGAAGGACTTATGAGAAAGAACACTATCCACATCCAGAGAAAGAACTGTGGGAGCAGAAACACAGAAGAAAAACAACTCCTTGATTACATGGTTCTATGGGGATATGGTTGGGGATGTAGACTCTAAATGATCACCCTAGTGCAATTATCAATAATATGGAAATAGGTCTTGACCAAAGATACATGTAAAACCCAGTGGAATTGTGTGTCGGATATGGGAGGGGGTGAGAGGAGGGGAGGGAAAGAACATGATTTTTGTAATCCTGGGAAAATGCTCTAAATTAATCAATTAAATAATTTTTTAAAAAGAAGTCAATAAACATTTATTAAGGACTTAATATATAGCAAGCACTGTGCTCAAGGGGAGAATAAAAAAGGGCAAAAATAGTCCCTGACCTTGAGAAACTCACATTAGCAAATGTCTCATATGAAAGTATTTTTCCCATTTTATACTTCAGTTAATGATGATACTCAAAAGACTGCTGAACAAACTCATCTCTGTAGTATTGATCATGAAATGCTAAATAATCTTAATATATTGAGAAGGTTAAAAGCTACATTTTCTTCTTCTGAGCTCACTGCCATAAAAAAAATAGAGAGGCAGCTCATATTTTCTACACCTCTTAATCTTATGTGACTAAGGATGTGGTCTATTGTAGAAAAACATCTGTGGAATCCTGCCCATTCTAATCTTAGAAGGTGTACACAAACCATTTCATAAAGATTAACAATCAAGTATTTTGTTTATTTTTAATAATAAATCTCATCTTTTCCATGGTAGTTTTACTATCACCATTTCAAAAATAGACTCTAGAAATAGAGGCACATCTGCTGCATTTTGTTACTATTTGTTGTTTTCATGTTGAATTCAAAATGATCTTCTTAAGCTGGACTTAATGTCAAGTATTCTTCAGACTTTTCTCTTTAACTACTAAGCCCTGATTTGTGGGGCTTATAATCTCCAGTCACCCTTGCTGCCAAGTCTCAGCAACTGACAGGATTCAGCTACTAAATATCTAAGATGGGTTCTGGCCTCTTCTGCACTCCTAACAACTATTTCATAAAGGTTATATTTATCTTTGAATATCTTGTTAGAGCCAACTTTATTTTCTGTCATCCCCCCTCTTTTTTTGGAGTGGATATCTCATGTAAATAGGTTTTGAAAGATTTATTATTATGGAAAGTCTTCTTAATTTTGTCCTTTCTTTAAATGTGGTATTTCCTTTTACCTTTGCTCTAAATAATTAATACAATTGTAAAAAGACATCTGATTTTGAAGTAACTAAGAGGGTGGCAGTTTCTTATTTAAGATATAGTCAATTTCACTTATGATGACATCATCTGAGGCTCACCATATATAGCATCTTCCAATTCATTTCTTTAAGTAAGGCCCAAATGGTTGACAAGCCTCTATTTTTAATAGTACTTAAAACTCATGTAAACTAACCTATATATTAATGACACATATGATGCTCCATTTTTCATCTCCAACAACTGAGATTCTATGCCTTTAAAAGCCAATCCATACTTAACTGCAACTAATAAATTCTCATTCTTAAACCCAGGCAGAAGGGTAAAAGGGAACCATGATCCAAGAACTATTGGTTCATACCAATTGCTTTTTGTTCCTGTAAATAATGAATTTAAGCACAGAATTTATATATCTTGAGCTTCTTCTAATTTAATTATATGTATATATCATCATAAATATAGTTATGAAGCAAAAAGGTTTCTAATCCTTACTTGGTCTTCTTTACCCTTAAAATATTTTGTTGTTCAGTCTTCTTCCAATCATGTTTGACTCTTTGTGATCTCATTCGGGGCTTTCTTGGCAAAGGTACTGAAATGGTTTGCCATTCCTTCTCAAGCTTATTTTACAGATGAGGAAATTGAGGCCAAAAGAGTTAAGTGACTTGATCAGGGTCACATAGTTAGTGTCTAAGGTCATATTTTAACCCAAAAAGATGAATCTTCCTGATTCCAGGCCTGTAACTCAATCCACTGTACCACCTAGCTGTTCCCTGTATCCTATATTGCCTCTCTCACTATATGCCCCGATGTAGCATTTTCCTGAAGTAAAAATCTGATTATGTCACTACAACAAGCTACACCAAGTAAGATTCAAAAGCCAATCAAGAAAACTAGTCAAGGGATAAGAGGTTGGAAAAGCCTACCTACAAGATTTCTTTTAAGAGGTTAATGAAAATAAATCCAAGAGAAAGAAGGTTCACAAAGGAAATTTAATATTTTTTTTTTGTAAATCAGCTATGGCTCCTTCAAAATCTTAAGGATTTGCATATAGTTATAAGAAACTCAATCAATAAATAGTGGTGAAGAGGTCAGATTTTTCTTTCCTTTAATATACATTTCAATGATTTTAAGTTACAAAATAAAGGAGAAACCATTTATAAAGCAATATAGATACCAACTATTGGCATTTTCCAGATGTGGCAAGTCAAGTAGAGGAAGATAGAGTTTGTTGAGATATTTCTCTGAACTCTGTAAAAGAGCAACCGGAAGTTGATTACATAATCAGTTTTCATTTAATGTCTAGACTCTAGGAAGCAACTCATAATCCACTAGGAAGCATACAAGAAACATGAGGCTGTGAACTGGGAATGCATCTGGGCAAAGTCTAGTAATAACAATCTGCACATTTAGGAACAGATTAGGGGATCAGAAGAAACTTGAGACGGTTGTCTAATCTTTCTAATGACTGAACCTTTTTGTGTATTGTGTAGAATTGCTAGTTTTTCCACCATGAAGCAATGCTATTGGTTTGTTTCCAAATTCAGCACTCAAGGATAGAGAATAAAAGTATAAAATAGAAAAATACTGACCTTGAATGGAATTCTATCATAACTTAATATAAAACATAATTTTGTAAAGAGATAATTCATTTAGCTGCATTCCAATTTTCATACTAATAACCAAAGCTAGGAATTTTTAAATGGAGACTTTGAAAAGAATGAAAAAGACTTTGTGGATGACTGGACAGCTCTTAACTTTTGAAATTTCCTTCAGAAAAAAAGAATAGTGATAAGGCTAATCTCAAGCAATAGAAGAAAAAACACTGAATAGGGAGATACTCAAGACCCAGTTCTCTACCAACCCTGCTACTTTTTACCTAGTAGTCTGAGGAAGTCATTATACCATTCTAGAACTCAGTTTTCTCATCTGCAAATTCAGAAGGTTAAATTATCTGAAATGCAAGGAACCTTCCAGTTCAATTATCCTATATCTTCAGAATCTACAATCTCTGCTAATTACAGAAATCATTGTCAAGTGGTCTGAGTCTCAGCCACATTAATTTTTAGGTTTCTATTTTGAATTCTTTAAACCTGACATAGGAAAATAGATTGCAGACAACAATGGCTAGTATTTATATAACTCTTTAATTTTGAAAAAAATACTTGCTTGTACATATTTGTTGTTCAGTGGCTCTCCCATTAGATTGTGAACTCTTTGAAAGCAAAGACTGTCTTCTACCTTTCTTTGTACCCCCAGCAACAGAAAGCAGTGTCACAATGCCCATCACATAGCAATCACTAAATAAATGTTTATCGACTGACTGACTTCATAAATATCTTATTTTATTCTCATAACCACCTTTAAAAGTAAATGCCATTACTATCTCCATTTTACAGATCAGGAAGTTGATGCCAACAGAGGATAAGTCACTTGCCAAGAGTCGCACAGTGTGAATTTTAGATTTACTCCACCCTGTTTAGTCTTTAGAATTCTAGCAACCAGGAATGTATACACCTTCACGTAAGGATTAATTGTAGGGGAGGATGGTCTGTGACCTGTATGTGCTAGCAAATGACAAATCAGAAACAACTGACTGACCCCCTGTTCTGTCCTAAGCCAATTTTAAGCCACCATTGGTACATGTGAGACACAGGAAGTGATGTAAAGAACTGCCTTTATATTTTGTGTCACTTCCTGTGAGAGGGACTTTTTTTTTGCAGCTTTTGTGGCTTTGCAGTTTTTGTGGACTTGGGCGGTGGAATTTGACTTGGAGGAGCTCTGAAGCATGGGTCTAGGTGAGACTGCTTCCCTTAGTGGACACGTGGTGAGTGTTAAGGTTGAATCCTCTTTCCTTGGCTTTCTGAAGGCACCAGCCTACAAAGAGGACCCTCATCTTGGAGGAGGCCTCATGGCTGGAAGCTGAGATAGATTTAATCTTTTGGGAAGGCCCCTTGGCTGAGGCCTCTGAACTCCCCCTGGCTCAGGCCAGGTCGGAGCAGATCTTCTACGCTTTTCCCTCTTTCTCCCTCATTCTTAATTTCTTCCTTCTGTTGTAAATAAACCATCATAAAATCCCATTCTGACTTTAGTATTTCATTGGGATTTAGAATTTAAATCCCTGGTGACCACTAAATAATATATTCAGTCTCAACCCTAAATTTTACCCTTAACAATTACTAAATGTCTGAAACTGGTCTGACTTCAAGTCCAATATTCTAGTCCACTAGGCCAAGTAGTTTGCAGCAAACAAGAAACTATATCTTTTCAGTGAGACAAAGAGAACTTCTTTGGTCATTGGTTACCCCTACACTGCTGGGAAGTTTGGTATTAAAATAATATTAAGTCACAACTAAATCAACACTTAGGATAATAAATTCTATATGGCAAGTTGCATTGGACACCCAATTCCTTTTGCCCTTGCTTTTTTTTTAGACTCACGTCAAATGTGCCACTGCTTGAACTTGCCATCTTCTCAGTTTCACCCTGGAACAATGAATTTATGCTCAGAAATTGGCTTCTTTCCCTCAGTATCTAAATGTGGGAAGTTTTCAAAGAATAATACTACTAATGCAAAAAAATAAGAAAGCAGATCCTACATTAAATAGAAAAATGAGTGTAAAAGGATATAGGCTGAGTATAGAGAAAAAGACAAAAGAAATAATGTAAAAATAAAACCAAGAATGTATAATATAGTGTACAAATGTGCTCTCATAGAAGAAACATGCTACTAAAAAAACATTTGCCAAGCACTTTAAACTATTCTCACTCCCACAGAGCTCATATGGAATATTTGTAACCACTCAGTTTTGTAGCTAATATTTTGGGTACCTTTTTCTTTTTCTTTCTCTTCTAAGCAGGCAATTCCTAGCTGTGTGACCTTGGGTAGATCACTTCACCTCTATTTGCCTAGCCCATACCACTCTTCTGCCTTGGAACCAATGCATAGTATTAGTTCTAAGATTTAAAATAAGGAAAAAAGAAGAGGAAAGGAAAGGAAAGGAAAGGAAAGGAAAGGAAAGGAAAGGAAAGGAAAGGAAAGGAAAGGAAAGGAAAGGAAAGGAAAGGAAAGGAAAGGAAAGGAAAGGAAAGGAAAGGAAAGGAAAGGAAAGGAAAGGAAAGGAAAGGAAAGGAAAGGAAAGGAAAAGATAGCAGAGAAAATCCCTAACTTAATTGTTCTGAGTACAGTTAGGCAAATACACATTCTAAAAACCAGAGATTGGGTTATACCATTGGGGGATTCTCCCTTGGGCAATTGATTCAAATGGTAGGTTTTCTCATGGTCCAGAATAGGAGCTGACCATTTTGATCAAGATACAAAATCTAGCTTTCCAACTCCCAGACTATCTGAGAAATACTATTTACCCTTACCATATCCATGACTGGGAGAAGTGAAGAAGAAATGATCGTTGTCAAACACTTATTAAAGGGGATTTTAAAAAAAAGATCACTAGTCAAGTAAGACTTGCAAACATTTTAAAATCTGACATATCATGAAATAGTCTGGTAGCTAAATCAGGTAAAGAAGAACTGAGTTTGAAGATTATACATTGTAATTTGAATGAAAAGATGAAGAGCAATGTGCATGAATATATCAGTGTTATTGATTGAAAATTAACTCTGGTACTCATTTGTTTGCACAGCCTCTAAGGAAGGAGACCTGTTTTAGTAAGATAACCCCAAGTATGCGTCTGCTTTGTTTGTTCAGTATTTTTGTAATTTGGGGTATGCGAGTGTATAGGAGCAGCAGGCGCCTTTTTAAAACACTAGAAAAACAAACAAGCATTCATGTCTCACTACAGTGAACAGCTGTCTTGCTTTCAAACATTTTACCTTCCACCTCCTTAAGGAAATGATTTCATGGAGGCTTTCCCATCAGTGCCTTATCTAACAGAGGTCACTCCACTGGTTGGGAGGGAAAGGGGAGTATTGAGGAAAGTGAGTTTCCAACTGATAAATACGTTTCTTACATTTTTCAACTATCACATAGACAACAAAACAAGACTAGGAAAAGATTTCAGCCTGAAAAATTCTATGATAAATGCTTTACTTTTTGCTTTAAGGAAGAAAAAAAAAACAACATGTATTTACTGATAACCTTCAATGATCCAGTTCTGTCTTTTATACATATTGGCTGCATGGCCCTGGATAAGTCACTAAATTCTCAGTGCTTCTGACAATTCTTTTAAAACTAGAAGTTGAAAAACAGGTACCAGTGAAACCACCATTTTTTTTTAAAGAAGAAAGGGAAGAAAGAGTTTTGTTTCTTTTTTGAGAATTATGTTACTGTTCTCAAGTCATGTTTACAACCTTATTCATCTTCCATCAAAATCTCCAATGCTGAGAGCAAGTGACTTCATTTAGCCACTTCTCCTCAGGCTCCTAATAGTCTACTCCCAAACATTAAGTAATCAAAGGGAGGAGAAGCAGGCGTCACTAATAAAGAAGAACTCTGACCATGTATCTCTGAATTATTGAGTGTTTGTTTTAATACCTTCCTATTGAAAACATCTTCTCAGTCCATTCTTGGTATTTAGAAGCAGCACAAAATAACGTATCCCTTTGCTATAACACCTTGCTTTTGAGAAACATTACTTATAATGAGATAAAAAGAGACATTAATGTTAATTGCTCTGTAACTGAATCAGATCAGGCTTGGTTTTTTTCCATTAACTTCAAAAACAGACTAGTATTTCAAGTCTGAAGAAGTTTGTTTATAAAAGGCCCACAGGGCAGCCATTGGTATCCTTTTGGGACAATAAAGGCTAAGTGCCAACTACATAATAAACATGGTTTATAGGGACAATTCCAACAGTAACAATGTCTAAAGGGTGAACAAGACTACTAGTCACATGCTGCTCTCATTAGCTAAACACTATCTACACACTACCCATTCCCATTGGACACAATGTCGGTGGAAAGGAACATTTAAGATCACGTAGCCCACCCACCACCTTCATCTTCAAAGATGAAGAGAATGAGACTCAGAAATTAAGAAACTGGGTTCAAGGCCATACAGGTCTTTAATAGCAGAGTTAGGAAAGGAACTTATGCCTCCTGATTCTAATGAAGTGCTTTTCCCCCAACAACTTCACTGTCCTCAATGCCTCTCCACTCATAGCATCTCAAGTGCCAAGGTCAAAGATCAATAAAAATGAACTTACATAAGTCCTTATCAGCATTATGTAAGAAAATTTCTAATATTTAATAAGCATGGTCAGGATTTTCATACTTTCCTAAATCCTTTTTAAGGGCCAGACATAAGGGTAAGCACTGGGCTAAAATGAAAAAAGTCTAAGATCTGTAATAACAGGAATTGATTTCAAATTCCATCTCAGTCACTTATTTATCTATTATCTTAGGTCTATGAACTAGCTCCTCTGGGGCTCTGATTCTTCACCTAAAATGAGAGGGTGGGATGATATAAGCTATCTCCTCAGGTCATCTCTTATTATGGAAGGAAGGAAGGAAGGAAGGAAGGAAGGAAGGAAGGAAGGAAGGAAGGAAGGAAGGAAGGAAGGAAGGAAGGAAGGAAGGAAGGAAGGAAGGAAGGAAGGAAGGAAGGAAGGAAGGAAGGAAGGAAGGAAGGAAGGAAGGAAGGAAGGAAGGAAGGAAGGAAGGAAGGAAGGAAGGAAGGAAGGAAGGAAGGAAGGAAGGAAGGAAGGAAGGAAGGAAATTTGCAACCTAGAGGTCAGACTTCTCCATACAGGATAAAAAGCACTATGAATGAAATATCATCAGATATTTCTCAGAACCTTACTTAGAATGTGGATAGTAGCACTATTTTCAAAGGTTTCATATGTACATATCAACAGAGATATCATTGCTCCAATCATCTAACTATCAGATGTTCCACAGTTTCAACCTTCTGGAACAACCTTGAAGCCGAAAAGAACCAAAAGACCTCAGAATGCCAGCAGAGACAAAAATAGCCAAGAAAATCCTAAAACACAAGAATACCAAAGTGCATAATGTGACCAGCTCATTTATCAGCATGCTGTGGAGGAAGAAGCACTTATTTTAGTGCCTGAATAAGGCAGGATAAAAAAACCCTCACTGGAGCCAGAGAACCTGAGGTCACATCTTACCTCCTCTGCCTTTTATGTTTATTACTCAGATGACTTTGGACAAGTCAAATAACCACTTTGGACCCTCTCAGTTTCCTGATCTGCAAAATGTAATGATTGTAGTGGAGGATTTCTGAGGGTCTCTTCCAGCCTAAATCTATGATTCTGAGAAAAGAATAGTATTATTGACCACAATTTTTTTTGAAGCCCTCTGTCAAAGCCCTCCTTTGCCCCTATAGACTTACAGAACTTTATAATATGCATTATATACTATGTCCCTTCTATTCTTGAAGACAAGAATTATTAATTTTTAGCTTGGTATCACCAGAACCTTTCATAATTCCAAAGAGTAGGTATATGATAAATACTTATTCAATTTGAATTTGGTCAAAAGTTGCTTTGAAAATCATTCTCAACATTTGCAAGCTGAAAAACACAGGAGAAATGTCAGGGAAAAGGAAAGATGGGACAAAAAAAGGTGAGAAACCAGAGAAAAGAGAAAAATGAACAGTAAAGTACAAAGATGACAAATAATTTAATCCAGTCCAACAAACATTGATAAAGTACCTACTATGTGCAGAACATTCTAAGTCTAACAATCCATATCATCCTTCTAAATAGTCAATTATCCACATCATTACAATGAATCAGAGTAGGGCTCTGTGCATAAAGGTCTCAGGCAAGCTTTAAAAATCTGTGCTTTCCTGATTCCAGTTAAAAAGACATAAGCATCAACTTGGAAGAGCAACAAAAGCATTGTTGGCAAAATGGAAATCCCAAGTTGTGGGGGTCGGTGGGGGGGAACCTCTTAAAATAGCTTCTTATGATCTATGAAGAAGTCTTTGAACATTCTGACACAGTGAATGGAAAGAAAGAAAAAAAATCATAATTAGTTAAGCAGTGATTGAGTTCTAGGGAGAAACGGTACTTAACTTTTAACCTAGGAGTTTTCATGTTTTTAAATCTTAAATTTATTATTATATGTAACTTGTTTGTCATTCAACAGCAATTCAAGGTATTATTGGTAATGAAGTCCTAAATATTGAGAAATTCAAAGTACCAAAACCAGGGGGTGAAATCTAGCTAATTGTTTTGTGCCATCATGAGCAGATGTCAAGTCAGCTAGTATTTATTAAGCAACCTTGAGGTACCAGGCACTGTGCTAAGCACTGAAAATACAAATAAAATAAAAAACACAATCACTTCCCCCAAAGAACTTGCAATCCAACAGGAAACCTACAAATAACTATATGTAAACAAGATGTATACAGGATAAATGAGAGATAATCAAAGAGGCAAGGAAAAAGCATTAGGAGGACAGGAAAGGTTTCTTGTAGAAGGTGACTTTTGACCTGTAGGAAACTTGAAGGAAGCCAAGAGATGGAAATGAGAAGGGTAACAATTCCAGGAATGGGATATAATTGGTGAAAATTCATAATATCTAAAGATAGAGTAGCTTTTTCAAGGAATGGCAAGGAAGAGACCAATGACAGTGAATAGAAGAAAATAAGTCATAAGAACACTAAACGGACCAGGTTACAAAGGGTTTTTAAAACCAAATAGAGATATATGATCATAGAAGTAGGATTGGGGAGGAGGAGGTCAGTGAATGGTAAGGTCTGTACTTTAGGAATATTGTGGCAACTGAGTGGAGGATGGATTAGAGGAAAGGAAAACTTGTGACAAGGAGACCCAACAAACTACAACAAAGACTATTGTAATAATCCAGACATTGGGTGATGAGGGCTGATACCAAGATGGTGGCAGTGTCAAAAAAGAAAAGGAAGCATATATGAGATGTTATAGAGGTAAAATTGAAAGGATTTCATGAATTATTTGTTGTGAATCTGGGTGCCTAGGAGGGTAGCAATGGCTTTAACAACAGAGTAAAATGGGAGGATTTAATCCAATGTAATGGACTTTACTACTAGTAGCAATGCAATAATCCAGGACACTCCTGAAGGGTTTATGAGATGCTATCCACATTGAGAGAAAGAACTATGGAAGTAGTAATGCAAAAGGAAAACATGTGATTTATCTCTTGTATATATGGGCATATGAATTGGGGTTTTAGTTTTAAAAGATTGATCTGTAGCAAAAAAGAATAATATGGAAATAGGTATCAAGTGATAATATTTGTATAGCCCAGTGGAATTGCTTGTTGGCTCTGGGAAGAAGGAGGGGAGAAGTGAGGGAAAGAAAATGAATTGTGTAACCATAGAAAAATATTTTTAAAATAAATTTTAAAAATTATAAATACAATAAAATGGGAGGATTTTGGGGGGGGTGACTAAAGAGTTGGGGTTTTATATAAACTGAGTTTAAGATGACAAGAAGATGCCCAGTTCAAAATTTTCCAACAGGCAGTTAGAGAGGAGAGACTGGAAGTCCAGAGAAAGGTCAGAACTAACTAACTAAATAGATCTATGAATCATCAGAATAACAATGACCTCTGAATCAAGAGGTGCAGATGAAATCATAAAGTAAAATAGTAGAGAGAAAAGAAGAGAGAGGGAACATCAGTGGGTCCACATGGTTATGATAGGAGAAACCCAAATGAAGATCCAGCAAAGGAAATTGAGTAGTAGTTAGACAGAACAAAGAGAAAATGATGTCTCCAATAACTAAAGAAGAGTGACTGACAGTGCCAAAGACGACCACAGAGAAGCCATTAAGAATGAAGATTGAGGAAAGCCATTAAAAATGATGATTAACAAACCATTGGAAGGGACATCTAGGTGCTTTAGTGGATAAAGAGCTAGACCTGGAGTTGGGAGGTCCTGGGTATAAATCTGCCCTCAGACACTTCCTATCTGTGTGGCCCTCGGTAAGTCACTAAGTCCAATTGCCTAGCTCTTACTACTCTTCTACCTTGGAATATTTATTGATTCCAAAACAGAAGGTAAGGGTTTTAATTTTTTTTAAACAGTGGTGACTGGGAATAGAAGTTTCGGATATTCAGAAGTTCATAGTGAAGGATATGGCACCATTCTAGTGAATACCAAGGATAGTACCAAGGTACATAAATATACAATGAAGATTCCTCCTTGGCTATATATCTCAGTTGTATGGGAGTAGAATGGTAATTATTTACCTTAAAATGAGTCAATATCTGAAGGGACATGTTGCAATTAGGACATTGGAAAGAAATAGTAAGGATATAATTTTAACCTGTGCTTTATTACTGACTGTGTGTAGCCTCAGGATATTGGTCTTCATCTTCCCGATGAAGGAAGGGACAGTGAAGTAAATCTCACTAAATCCCAAATCTGTGTTGAATCCATTTTTGTGTGCTGTCATTGAGCTGACAGGATAGGATTAACACATTGGAGTTCTGATAAAAAGGCACACTGAAAAACAGGACATCCTGTCTTTTCAGCCTCACTTCACTTCTGTATGTTTTCTCTTGGTCCTTCCTAATTTATAGCCTGCAGCCTGAAGGATGAGAGTTCATAGAATAAATCCCATATATAAAACTTCATAGAGAACTGCATGAGCACACTTGTTCCTTTTCTCTGTCACTGCTTCCTCTCACTTCTTTGGCTGCTGTAAAATTTCTAAGATCAAATCATCAAAATCTCTTCATTCCAAGATCAGTTTCCAGTCAGCTGTTCACAAGTACTTAGCGTCCCCAGACATCTAAATGTTTCTTCAATGCAGAAGGCAGTGACTATTTCACTAGGTTTCTTTCTAGTGCTGGAGGCAATATTTGCATTACTCCATGTTCAAAAAATAGGAATAGCTAACCAACCTCAATTATAATTTACATGATCCCTTTTCCTGGACAGGTTCTAGGAACTGCTTGCAAAATCCATCATTACAGCAGATGTGTGAAATCCTTTATACTATAATTTAGATAAAGGAAGAAGTCAGAAATATATTTTAAAACTCAGATGAAGCAAGTGATTTGCTTAATGTCGGAGACCGAAATTAGTTTGAATATCATGCTGAACAAAGGTCATGGGTTCAATCCCCCTGTGGGCTAGTCAGAACATCATCCAGAAAAAAATGCTGTCCCACAACCACTGACAATCCCTCTACTCTGTTTATCCCAACCAGAAATCATGATCACAGAAGGGACCAGGTCAGACAGTGCGAAAGCTCAAAGCTATCCACATCCCCAGTGGAAAAAAAGAATTTAGTATATTATTTATCTGGGCAGCTAGGAGAGTTAGGTGGACCTAAATATAAATGTGACCTCAGACACTTATTAGTCATATGACCCTAGGCAAGTCACTTAAACACTGTTTGCATTAATCCACTGGACAAGAAAATAGCAAACCACTACAGCATCTTTACCAAGTCCCTGGGCAGTATTGGTGTGTGATGGTCCACAGGGTCACAAAGAATCAACCATAGTAATACTTACTAATTAGTAAGAATAAAACATAGTAATATGTCATTCCTACTTGAACAACAACAAAATATTATTTACCTATTGTTTGTAATGGATCTATAGCATTCTATATATAGTAATTTGATAAATTATCAAGCTTTTAAGTGATGGGTGGAAACTTCTGCTATGCATAGCTTATTAGTACAGGATTGTGCATTTCAGAAATTTAATTCTAAGAGATTATTTTATCTTGATTTGAGAAAAAAATAAGCAACTAGTTAAAAATTATTAAAGCTGTGAATGTGAATGGAACCAAAGATGAATAAGAAACGTCTGTAGTATAAGGGCTTCTTTCATTTTTTGTATTCTAGACCCCTTTGGTAGGCTGGTGAAGCTGATGACCCCTTCCTCATAATAATATTTTAATAAATAAAATAAAATACATAGGATTACAAAGAATCTACTGGCATGCTGTAATCAAGATAGTTTTAAAAATAAGTTTGCAGGTTAACAACCTCTGCTCGAGTAGAAGGATTTACAATCTTAAACCATGATCAATGGGACACAATATCCTTTTTATTTCAAGTTTAGTATTTGTTCCACTACAAAAAAAAGAGCAATTGACCAATGACTGGCAGCATCTGAAGGCATACACACATAAACAGCTCCTAGCCCAATCTCTGCTCTGATAAATGGCTACAAATGATCAGGGCAAATACTTATTGGAAAGTGATGAAAAGTCAACCCGGCACCTTCCCAAACTTCTTTTATATTCCCAAACCATCTAGCAAACTTTCTGGTCAACAAGCACATACCCCCACTCAACAGAACTCTCCTCTAACTTGCCTAGTGTCTCTCTCTGTCATTCTGCTCTTCTCTCTCTCTCTCTCTCTCTCTCTCTCTCTCTCTCTCTCTCTCCTTCCTCCCTCCTTTCAAATGCTCAATTTTCTCTTCTCACATCCTGATCTCACAGTAAGTTAGTATAGTTCTTGCTTTACTGAGAACATAGATAAGATAAACTTTTTTAAGGCAGGACCTGTCTCAATTTTCTATGATACCCAAGTGCTCAGAATAGTATAAGCTTGCATTCATTCATCCTTGCTAATCCCTCATTTCCCCTACTTCATACTTCAATATCTTGGCCATCTTCTCGTCTTAGTCTCCTCTGCTCTAATCTCTGAGGAAGAGGTAGCCTTTATTCTTATCAAGCCAGACTTGCTTCTTGAAAGCTTCTCTCTCCCTCATATTTCTTCAAGAAGTATTCCCCCATCAATTATTCCCATCCCACACATTTTCTTTTTCCAAAAATTAATTTTCATAAATAGTTAATATTTCTCCCTCCCAAACAATTTAAAAAATAAAAGGAACTCTAGTAATAAATAATCCATAGTCCAGCAAAGTCCCACATTGGTCATGTCCAAATAAATGCTTCATTCTAAATCTTAAGTCCAGGCCCTCTTAGGTAAGAGGAGAGGCATTTATTTTTCAATGCTCTGGCAGTATGATTATTGCACTGATTTGAGTCCTGAGATTATTTAAAGGTGTTTTTCTTTCTAACATCATTGTCACTGTATAAATAGCTCTATTTCTTATCACTTCATTTGGCATAATATTCTAAAGATGTTCCCCATGTCCTTTAAAACTGTCTGTTCCATCATTTCTTATGGCACAACATTTTTCCATTATATTCATATACCATAATTTAGTTAGACATTTCCCAATTGATAGGTACCCATGTGGTTTTCAGTTTTTGCTACTATGAAGTATGAGTCCTTTTCCTATTTCTTTGATCTCTCTGGAGAATAGAACTACAAGGGATAAAATTGGGCCAAAAAGTGTATAGTTTTTAATTTGGGGGAAATAATCCCAAACTACTTCTCAGAAGGGCTAAAACTTTTTTCCTATAGCTCCTCCAACATTTGTGATTTTCCTCTTTTTTTCAATCTTTGACAATTTGATGTTTCATTTTTAGAAATAAAGAAATAGAGGTCAAGGAAGGTTAAGTGATTTTAATAAAAGCCACAGAGGTAATATGTCAATGGTGGGATTTTAACCAAGGTCCTGATGCCAGATCCTTTGTCTTTCCAGGGTACCACAAATACCTGGGTTCAAATCCCAGCTTCATGATGCATCACTTGTGTGACCTTGAGCAAGTCACTTTAAAACTGTGACCTCAGTTTACTCTTCAGTAAAATGAGAGGTTTGGACCAGATGACTTCCAAATTCTCTTCCAGATTTAAATGTCAGACTATGAAACCTATTTGCAACTGGCTAGACATAAATATGGAAACATCCATGACGGGTGTTTCCTTTCCTGAGTATATGAATTGACTCCCTAGTAAAAAAAAAATGGCATTTCTAGATGGGCCTTTCCAATTTAGACATTTGTGTAACATTTTCCTGGCTTGTAGTCTTCATGATGTCAGTTTTTAGCCAGCTGCTTATTCTTGTCTCAAATCAAGTTAAAGTCATCACTTCAAAATTAAATATCCAAAACACATGATCTTGCATTAATATACTACAAGTAGAAGCTGCCACCTGACTTTTTCCATCTAAAAATAAAATGACATCTATCAAATTCTACAGTCACAAATGAAAAAAACCCAAACCAAACAAAAAAGAAGCCAGTTTAATCCTCTTGCTACTATGCCAAAACTTTGACAGATACAAATAAGCCAATACAAAAATCCATAAATATCCCTATTTGGTTTCCCATGGTTGTCAGTTGGCAAATTATAGAGTGTGCTGCCTGCCTAAGAAAAATCAAATGATAACTGTCAGTATTGACATGTTAAATATCTTTGGCTTAAAGTAAATTTTCTATGTATGGAAGTCAGTACATGGCTCCAGTCTTCTCAAATCCAAAATTCTATATGACTATGATATATATACATTGGTGAAATCATTGACACAGAACTTTAAGATTTCCAAAACATTATAAATGTATTATCTCATTTGAGCCTTCTAACAAAACTGTGAGGTAGGAGCTGTTCGTATTTTAATTTTACAGATAAAGAAACAGAGGCTGAGAAAAGTTAATTAACTTGCCCAGAGTCATAAAGCCAGTTAAGCATTTGAGACAGAATTCAAACTCAGTTCTTCCTGACTTATTCTATTCACTACATCATCTGCCTTCCTGTCATGTATATGTAAACAAGTATTGATACAGGATCAGCTACAGGCAAAATTTTTAATTGCCTGATAAATATGTGCTATTAGTCATCCCAACTGTGTCTTCTTACATGCTTAACTTACCTCCCTAGATGCTTATTCTGGAATCCCTCCCTAGGAAGGAGTCTATGCTCCAGTCTTTTTCTTACCATTATTCCCTAGCCTATATTCAAAATAGATTTGTTCTCTCAGGTATTTGGGGGGTGGGGCAGCTGGCTATCTGACAGACATTCCTGCTGTAGTATTAATGAGTGGTCAGAGCTACTTGCACTTTGTCATTATCTTTGTGACCTCAATGGGTATTTTCTTGGATACTAGAGTAGTTTGCCATTTCCTTCTCCAGTTCATTTTACAAATGAAGAAACCGAGGCAAAGAGTTAAGTGACTTGCCCAAGATCACATGGGTGGTCTCTGAGTCCAGATTTGAACTCGGGTCCTCCAGACTCCAGGCCCAACACTCTATCCACTGCACCTACTGTAAAAAATGCACTACCCACATGTAAAATGCTTACATCTTAACCAGAACTTTAATACTTAGACCAAAGGAGTGAGGGATTTAGATGCTTCAGCTACCCACAACTGCCACTCAGGGCAATGCTTTGGGGAAGGAGGACTGTTTTCTGAACCCTCCTTCACCACAATGCACATGATGTAGATAGCACCTGTTCTACCCAGAGAGAGATCTGGCATTATCGGACATGATGAGAACCTTTCACATAATTGCTTCAAAGATCCTTAATATCAGGAATCAAAGACTAGCCACCTGTCCAAATCAGAAACCAGAAGTAAATTCTAACACCAGCTTCCCTGTACACTGTCACATCCTCAATCACAATTACCACAAAGAAACTCAATTCAAATAGCGTCAATTCTCCTTTTACTTGGTCAGTGACAAAGTACAAGGCTGGTAGGAAGGCTATCATGGCACATTTATCCATACTTGCCAAAGTAGAATTACAAATGATCAATTGATTTGTTTAAACTCAAATGACACAAAGATAATAAAATCCAACATTGACAAAGCTGTGGAGAAATAGGTACTCTACCATGAGGGAGATTACAGTCTGATGCAAGCCTTCTAGAGAGTAATATAAAATGAGAATCACAGAAATTCATCAGACCTTTTGACCCAGGAATTCCATTGTTATGACCCTACAACCCAAAAACATGGGGGGGGGGGAAAGGAGATAGTATCTATCTGTATAATGTATAATATAAAAATATATATTAATTATACAAATAATATATATTAACTAATTAATAGAATATGTATAATATAAAATAAATATATTGAAATTGTTCTACTTGTAAGAGGAAAAGAGCCTGGAAACATTCAACAATTGTAGAATGGCTGAATACATTTTGGTATACTGATAATGGGATATTACACTTGCTATCAAAATCAAAAATATGAAATAAAAAAGACTGATCTGAGGCGACACGGGATGAAATCAACAAAAATAGAATTTTTTATATATTGATGAGATTAAATAATGACAAAGAAAGTAAGGAAATGGAAAGGAAAAGAAGAGAACACCAGGCAAAGAGAGAATTTTAAACAATTCTGGAAAGGAAAACCTTATTTGTGTTTTTGTTTTTCTTTTCATTCTTTAGTTAGTTTAGTTAAAGTAGTTAGGTAAGATTTCGCCTCTTATTTTATATATTTGATTTGTTGAGAGTTATTAGGTTTACAATTTTTTTTTATTTAAACACTCAAGTCACATTTCTGGTCTGAAGATTCCTTTCCATTATATAAAGTTTATAAAGGCTACAGGTTTATTTGATATAGCTTGTTCCCATTAGCCACATAAAGCTTTAGAGCCAACTGCTGCCCTCAGAAAGTCCATAATGCCACCATCTTGGAAAAACTACTAAACCTTCACATGGTACAGAAATATGAAATTCTATCAATTGAATTAAAGTTTGAGAACAGTACCAGAAGAGCCTACTAGAAGCATATTTGAAACTGGGATGTTCAGTTCAAGCTTCCATTTGAAACTAAACTACCATTAACTATTAGAATAGCTGAAATTCTATATATCTTTATCACATGTATTTTTAAAAAGCATCATACATAGGTTGTATCTTTCTGGGTCATCTATAAATATGCCCAAGATAGTATAATTTTTGTTTCTCCCTATTTTGTTTCCATGTAATATCACTCCCTTTTGCTTCACCTTTTAGAATTCCACCTTCTTTATATATGGTACTAATCCTCTACTCTACCCAATTCCAAATCTTTTGAACAAACTATACCTTTGATTGCCATATACCAGTAAAGAGAGTTCCACACCAAGAAATCTACAAGTTTGGATTTACCCTCCTGCTTAACATTTCAATTATTCTTCATTACCTAGATCCGATAGCCAAAACCATAAGTATTATTTCTCTAATTGCCTACATCATATTCCCTGTTGTTTTCAACTGACAATGACGTGGCATCATCTTTACTACTTGGCATCCCCTTTTTTTCCCAGGTTTACAACAGTTCTACTTGAAATTTTCTTATCTTCTGTTCCCCTCAAAAGAAATATATGACTTTAAAATCCCTAATAATCACAATATGAAATAAATAGGATTACAAAATAAATAATGTATTTTCATTTACCAGTGAATAACCAAAACAAAACACTTTTTAATTATTTCCTTTGGAAGAAAAGGTAAGAATTCAAACAAATGATAAATTGGTTATATCTAAGGGTGTCACGATTATTAAAAAATGACATAGTTCTTTATGCATACTAGAACAACACTATTATTATTACTATTACTACAACTAGGAATAATAATGATTGTTAACATTTATAGAGTACAAACCATGTGCCAGGCACATTGCTAAGTGCTTTATAATTATTGTTTCACTTAATCTTCACAGTAATCCTGGGAGGTAGATACTATTAATTTCTTAAGTGTTGATTCTAAGGCAGAAGAATGGTAAGGGTTAGGTAAATGGGGTTTAGTGACTTGCCCGAGGTCACACAACTGGAAAGTGTCTGAGGCAAAAGTTGAACCCAGGTCCTCAAGGCTCCAGATCTAGTGCTCTATCCACTGTGCAACCAAGATGTCCCAGATACTATTATTACAATAATTTTACAGATGAAAAAATGAGGAAAAGAGAAGTTACATGAATTGCCCAGGGTCACATAGCTAATAAGTATCTGAAGTCATATTTGAATTTAAGTTTTCCTGACTCAGGACCAACAATCTAGTCACTGCATCACCTACTTGCCATAATATTGAGATATTTGTATAACTTATATACCTGAATGTGAGTGGTCTTTTTCACAGTAGCCACCTTGAATGGCAACATACTTTTTCATTCCAATCCTTTTATCCGTCCTTAAAATTCCCTTGAAGTTCTCTTCTAAAATTTCCTACAGTCAATTAATGATCCACAGAAGGATATCACTTAAATTTTTTTAAATCACAAATTTTAATCACCTGCAAAATATCAATAATAACATGAGAAAATGTAATACAACAAGCTTTCATTTGGTGCATTCTTTAAAATATAGATTTTCAACTAAACAACCTCAAATTAAATTAAGTTATTAAATAGCTATTAAATAAAACTATTTTGCCTCTTGCAAGCTCTTTTAACCAGAAATCTCAGCTAACCTGTATATCTATACTTCACCCACTAATTAAAATGAAGCCAGTACGATTTCATGGCCATTTTTTAAGAAGGAACACTTACGTTCTTTTCAATAACCCCCAGATCCCATAATATTATATGCCTTCCATAGCATCCCACAAAAGATTAAATTATCCTTAGAATATGATGTTCTAGGGACATCAATTCCTAGGGAATGAATATCAGTCCTAAAATTTTGTTGCTATCAGGAACTCCTAGATGGGGTGCCTCCTTCCTGTGCAGGTTGGCCCTTTGCCTGCAATTTTTGGAAAGTTTTCTTGAGCACAGAGGAGTTAAATGACTTGCCCAAAGTCATCTCTCTAACCCTATCACCTAGCTATATCCCATAATTCATTCTACCTTTTCAATGGTTAATTCTTATTGTCATATTAACCAATATACTTGAGCTTCTGAACTTAGACACCAGAGATCCTACTGTATGTAGAAACTGAAAGTATACATTAGTATCTTCTTGGTTATTTCCTTTTCATAAATGACACTTAGTGTACAGATTCTAAATGTGTATAGTCACTTCTGGTCATTCACAATCAGAAGCATGGTCAGCATTGTTCCTCAGGATAGGGAAGTAAGGTTTTCAAAAGGCACCAAAAGTAGTCTCATAAACAATTATATAATGAGTAGAACCAAGGCTGAACAATTATGGATCAAATGAAAAATGTGGAGGAAAAGGCAAAACTCTGACTTCCAAAAATAAGACTCAATATGTTCATACAGCAAAACACATTCCACCAAAACAACAAATTCTAAATACTAACCAGTTAGTGGGAAGGGGATGAGGGTGGAAGTCGTATCTTCTGGCACCAAGAAAATGTCATTTAAGAGATATTCTTAGAGCCATGTACGGTGAAAGAATGTGTGCCAAGAGCTGTTGTTCGCAGCTGAGAGGCTTCACTGTTGCTTCTGAAGCGCCAGTCTGTGGGACTTATTTATTTTCTCTTTGCTTCCTCAGCCCTAAAGAAGCCCAGCCCATGTGTACTTCTCAAAAATCATTAGATCTCCTGATTGAGTGTCATCAGTAAATGTGGGTAGGGTCAGTGCTTCCTCCTGTCAACCGCAGTCACCTTCTATTGTTTCCCCTGTCAAAAGCTCTGGAAGTATTATAAGCACTTGGCTACAACAGATCCTGAAGAGCTGACTAGGAAAGAGACTGCCATCACTGTTGTACAAAGGAAGAATTCAAAAGAAAACCATGTGTGTATATGCACACACACGCACACACATGCACATATGCATGCACACACAGACACACACACACACACACAGACACACACACTTTTTTCTTGCTGTGACTAATGGGACAGGAACATGATTTGGCCGCAACAGGAAGAAGAAGGAACACAAGAGACTGGAGCAACCAAACTTTGGCAGCCAGTCAAGGAAGGAGAGTTAAAGAGCCAAGGGATGGAGAAGGAAGTGACCTAAGACAAGATAAGAATCTGTCATCCAAAGAGGGCTAAAAAGAGAAATAGCAGGTGCAGGAGGAATCTCTTGGCATGCTGGGACTGCTCATAAAACCACTCTACGATTAAACTATTGATGAACCAAACAAAGGTGACTCAGGTCCCATGCAACCCACCCAGGTAATAAAACCAGTCACATTAAGAACTGGTAAGAGAAGGCAGGTAGGTGGCTCAGGGGATAGAGTCCAGGCCTGAAGATGGGACATCTAAGGTTCGGATCTAGCCCCAGATACTTCCTAGCTGTGTGACCCTGGGCAAGTCACTTAATCACAATTACTTAGCCCAGCAGCCTGTTCTTCTGCCCTGGAACTGATACTTAGAATTGATTCTAAAAGATAAGTAAAGTGTTCAAAAAAAAAAATAGTGGTCAGAGGATGAGACTGGATGTCCTGCACAGCAAAAGAGAGATGAGCAAAGCAAGCAAAGAAGAAATCCTCCAAACATGGTCAGTGTTTGTCCACCGGACAGTGAGCCTCTGACCATGAGTGGGAAAGCATTTGTGGCCAGACTTGAACTCAAGATGAGTCTTCCTGATTTCAGTACCAGTACTATTGTGCCACCTAGCTGTCCCATACATACATACATACATACATACATACATACATACATACACCCATGCATGTATGTATATATCTTGGATGCTACTCTCCATTTTACTTAAATTTTTTAATAATTTAAAACTACACTAAGACTTTTGGGACACAAAGGGCTTTCTAGAGTCTTTGACCCAGCAATATCACTACTAGTCCCGAATCCAAAAGAGATCAAAGATAAGGGGAAAGGACTTACCTGTGTAATATGTGACCAAAATGAGGTCACACATACACACTGGGGAACAGGAGAGAGAGGGTAAGAGAAATGAAGAAATGTAGAGAGGGAAGAGATTGGTCCTCTTTTCTCTTCCCCTTGGGGAAGATAGCACAATTTGTCTTCCAGAGGGACAGAATATGCCTCCTCAGGGATTGGGTTTGAGAGACAGAGGTTAAGGACTGGAGGAGAAAGCCTGAGAGAAATGACCCACTGCCTTCCTTCTTGATCTTAGACTTTGTTGAGAGGCAGGTAAATTTCCTGCCTCTGGATCCTCCCAATATCCCAATGGCCACCTTTCCCCTTGAGACTTGGTTAATCCCCAGCCCTGGTCTTGAACTAGCTCTCCCTTTTGGGGAATGGTATAATTCTCCCCAAATCTTTAGTCTCCTTCTTTGATATCAGCAAGCAGGCAGACCTGATCTAAATGATAACATTTTATTCTTGAGAACACACAGGGCAGGGAGAGTGAGGGTGTTGGGTGAGGAAAGTGGGGAATAGGAATCTCTACATATTAGCAACTGACCTCCCTGCCAATTCTGAGGGGTTCAGGCTGTCTGCCTGACCCTCCTTTTGGTCAGTTGTTGGGTTTGTCCTTCCTCCTAAACTAATCTGGCTATGAGTTGAAGTTCAGGACAATTTGGGGAAAGAGAGATCTTCTCAGTAGACGGCTTAAGTCCCAGTCTACTCTTGTCTTCAACTGGAACCTGAGAGATAGAGGGATCCTCCATCTCAGAGGTCCTCCTCTCATACTGTTCACTCCAGCAGAGCTGACCAGAAGTAAGCTAGCAGTTTTGAATTCTCCCAACTCATCTGTTCCTTTCTGGAATCTTGAGTCTTCCTTGCCTTTCCCACACCTGGACTGTTCCTTTGCATTGCTGGATCTGATTTTTCCTCTCCTTTTATAACTTCTCTCTTACACTTGTAAGAAAACAGTTATAGCAACTCTTTGTGATGGCAAAGGATTATAACTTGGGAGAATGTTCATCAATTGATGAACAGCTGAACAAGTTGAGGTATGTGATTGTGATAAAATATTACTGTACTAAAAATAGGATGAGTGGGATGATTTCAGAAAAAATATACCTGGAAAGACTTTCACCAACTGATACAGAGGGAAGTGAGCATAACCAAAAGAACCCTGATCACAATGATAGCAATACTGTACCATGTTCAACTGTGAATGACAGCTATTCTCAACAATACAATGATCCAAGAAAATTCTGAAGAATGCCATTCACTTCCAGAGAAAGAACTGACAGGACCTGAATGCATTGAAACACACTATTTTTCACTTTGTTTTCTTACTGGTTTGTTTGTTTTTTTAATTGTGTGTCTTCTTCCACAATGTGACCCCATATGGAAATATGTTATGCATGATATCACATGTATAACCAATAACAAAAGGCTTAGCATCTCAGGAAGAGGAGAGAGGAGGGAGCGGGGAAGAAGGTAAAGAACTGGGAACTTGACATTTGTGAAAACTAACATTTAAAATCTGTTTTTTACATATAACTGGGGGAAAATAAAATATTAAAAACAAAAAGGTATGAGATAGATCTTTATAAAAAAACACTTTTGGACCCTAAAGAAACACTATTATTTTTAATTCCTTTTTTATAACCATTACTTTCTGATTTTGTAACTACTCTAAGCAAGCACTAAGCAATTGGGGTTAAGTGACTTACCCATAGTAACACAGCTAGGAAGTGTCTGAAGTCAGATTTGTTCCCAACTTCTCCAGACTCCAGGTCAGGCACTCTACCCACTTAGCCACCTACCCTGCCCCAACATTATTATTTCTTAACTACTTTCATGTAGAACCTTAGGTTTCCCTAAATAGGTTTCATAACCGATAAAATGATATTGAGTTATTATTACACATACATTTGGAGGGAAGTTTTTTTGTTTATCATTTTATTCTCATTTATAAGCCCTATAGATGAGAACAAGAAATACACATTAGCCCAAATTATGTCCATGTCCCACTTCCTATAAGTTAAACTATATCATCCCAATAGCTGTGTGTGCATTAGATTTTGACAATAAGTTGTCTTCTGAGAACTAGGTCAGCCTAAACCTCTTCACTATTAGGTAGGACATTAACTGTTAACTTTTTTTTTTTGGTCAGATTACCTACAAAGCAAAGACAGATACTAAAAGTATTTTGAAGTCTTTTTCTACTTCTGCCATGATGACACATGGAAAAGGAGCCAGAGGGTGCTAAGGATTCTTAGCCCCACTTTTAGACTATCTATAAATATTCATTTGGTTGTTTGCCCTTTAACTAAAAACAAGATCCTTTTCTAAGCTGAAGGAAAAGTAACATTGTCAACACTGACATTATTGGAATAAACCAAGCAAGAATCCACTGGAGTCCTAAAGCAATAAAGAAACATTTTCTTGTGACCCTTCTATATACCTATGACATGATATTTTGCATTACTGTTAGGTCTCTATGAATGCAAATAATGAACCCATGAAGCAGTCACATTATCTGAATTTGCACCACATATTTCCATTGGGGTAGAACCAATTGCCATATTTTATACATTTATAAATTTCAGATAGTGCAGATTCAAATTCATGCTAACACTTCACAGTTTCATTACTCACAATAACTGGGACCTAGCCATTGTTTCTTGAGTGTATATTTTATCTCACCTACTAGCTAGAAGAAGCCTTCCTGAAGGGAAGGACTAGATCTTTTCATCCTTGTAGCTCTATTAGCATATAATCTAGCATCTTAAATAAAGTTGGCCCTAAATGAACGAATATAAAGTTATGATTAGGGGTAACTAGGTGGCTCAGTGAATTGAGAACCAAGGCCAAGAGATGGAAGGACCTGGATTTAAATCTGGTTTCAGACACTTCCCAGATATTTGTCTGATCCAGGACAAGTCACTTACTCCCCATTGCCTAGCCCTTACCGCTCTTCTGCCTTGGAAACAGCAAATAGTATTGATTCTAAGACAGAAAATAGGATTTTTTTTAATAAAGTTACAGTCTACTATCCCCATTTCATCAAACAAAGTCAGAAAATCTGCTCTCATAGCACTTAATTTTCTTTAGCAATTATTTAACCATCTGTAGTCAGAGAACCTCGTTCAAATGCTACTTCTAACATTGACTGGCCAAGGAAATTAACCTCTCTGTGGTTCTGTGTTTTCATCTATAAAATGGGGGAATTGGAAATGGAACATGGCCTCTGAGGTTCCTTCCAACTCTTCTGACCTTACATAGTTCTTGAAAGGCAGAAACTATATCATATATCTTTGTATCAAAACCAAATTAATAAATATTTGCCAACATCTACTTTGCAGCATATACCAATAACAAAAGAAGATATAGTCCCTGTCACCAAGGAATTTATAATAGAGTTCTGAAGCAAGATAGAAATCTGTGAAAAGTTCAAACAATGAAGGATTTGAAATAACTCAAGACAGGAGAGAGAATGAGATGTAATACAAACAAATAAGATTACAGAGAAGGCAGAGTTCATTCCAGGCTGGGATGCTCAGAAGTTCTACAATAAAAGCTGGATGTCAAAGGATGAATACAATTTGAATAAACAAAGTGGAGGTGAGAACACTGTAGATAGGAAGAATGGTATAAGCAAAAAAGAAACCTGGAAGGTGAGAAAGTGCAATATTTAGCAAGAAACAATGGGAATGAATCTGTTTGGCTGCCTCAGAAAATTCAGAAAGGTCACTTTATGATGAAAATGTTTAAGAACACGGCTAGAAATCCTAACTCTTCATAGTGCCCAAGCTATAGAAGTCATTCAAATATTTGACAATTGTGCAAACTCAAAACATTTGTAATATATTCAGTTTTGAGTGACATGAATAAGCTAAAGAATGTTCCAGGAAGCGAGGATATGACATGAGGGTGTTTTAATGATAGATCTGGGAATGTTTAACCTAAAGAGGTGGGCACAGAGGAAGTATATGTTCATTATCTTCAAATATTGCAAGATCTATCTCATTCAAGAGGGATTAGATTTGTTCTGGCTGTCCCTAGAGGACAGGACTTGGAACGATGGGTGGAAGTGGCTATCCAGAAGTAGAAATGGTTGTCCTAATGACTGTCCTCACTAGGAATCTTCAAGCAAAATCTGGATGACTCCTTGTTGGTCACTTGTAGCTAGAAGTCTTCAAGAACAGGTTGGAGAACTTTTTCAAGCACACTATGGACTTGATATCTTGCTGACATCTCTTCCATTACTCAGATTCAGTGAAATGTCCTGCTTATGTTACATCAGCAGCTTTATCTTTCTGGGTAAAGAACCCATTAAAGATATATTACTCTGATATCAACCTCATTATATGAAAGGTTATCCAGGCTTACACGGGGATCCTAAGATCAAAGATTTAGAGTTGAAAGTCCCTTCCACCAAGTGCAGTTCCATCATTTTACAGGTAAAGAAATGGAGGCCCAAGGATGTAACAGGACTTGCCCAAAGTCACCCAAAGGTAAAAAGCATCAGTATAGATTAGATCCCAGGTCTTCTAACTCCAAAGTCATTGTATAGTGCTAACTCCCATACTATAGAAAGTAAATATTTTAATGAGGGAGAGTTCTGATAATTAACCTACATATTACCTTAAAACAAATAGTAAGGTTTTTAAAATCTTTTTATTAGCTGTCAATTTCTACCTCTATGTTTGAAAAGTATAGCTGTCAGCTGACATAGCTATAATAATAATAACCATAATAGTATTCACACAGCACTTTTAAGATTTGAAAAATGCTTGTAATTTACATAAAAATGTAAATTTTATCTCCTGGGTCAATTCTGAAGGACCTATGATAGGGAATGCTATCCTCTTCCAAAGAAAGAACTGTTGGAGTTGGATGGATGTGGATCAAAGCCAACCATCTCTCATATCAGCATGTTTAGGTTTTCATTTTGGGATTTTGGTTTTATATGAGTGTGCTCTTACAACAATGACCAATATGGAAGTGTGTTTTGCAAGACAACAAAATTAAAAGTTAAAAAAAAATCATCTCATTTTAATTGGTAGATTATTTAGAGCCCTTCAGAAGATTATTGGATAGAGGTATATGATAGCTAATAATAATAGCTAACATTTATATTATGCATTCAGCATTTGCAAACAATATTTATATATGTTATCTCATTTGTCCCTCACAACAACTCTGGCAGGTAGAGTCTATTTTAATTCCCATTTTACAAGTGAGAAAATCAAGGCAGAAAGAAGCACAAAGGAAGCTGATGGAATGGAGGGAACACTGGAGTTGGGCTATGTGCCTGGCTCTATGAATTACTAGCTGTGTGACAATCAAAATACTTAAAATCTCTGAGCTATATCATTTCTTTATCTGTAAGAGGGGATGATGACAACTAGCCTGTCTCCATCACAGGATTGTTGGGGTACCAAGTAAAATAACATACATAAAAGTAATTTATGAACTATACAGTATTTTTAAACTCTTACCTTCTGACTTAGAATCAATATTATGTATTGATTCCAAGGCAGAAGAGCGGTAAGGGCTAGGCAATTGGAGGCTAAGTAACCTTCCCAGGGTCACAAAGATAGGAAGTGTCTGAGACCAGATTTGAACCCAGGGTCTTCTTTCTCTAGGCCTATAAAGCATTTTTAAAATATAAAATGGTATGAGCCCTGAACAAGGAGGCAAGAGATCTGGATATGAGTTCTAGCTCTGCCAATAAAAAAACTGGATTGACCTTGAACAAATTACACCATTCTGTGATTCAACCATACAGTTTTAATGCCACTAAAATAAATATATTGAATCTTTTAATAAATAAAAGTTTCAAATCCCAAAGAAGTGATGGCATTTTCTAAAATCAATTAATATTTATTACAAATAAAATATTTGCTGGGTGTTTACATTTATTATTTACAAAAGCACAAGAGGGGAAATGTCTGTCTTTTCCATTTATATCCCTAGCACTATGAACTTTGCACATAATAAGGACCTAACAAATGCTTTATTCATTCAATAAAATAAATATGAAAGAAGGAAAAAATGGGAATTACATAATGGTAGTCATGGCATATATAACTAAAAGACCTAACATCTGTATGGTACTTTATACATTCCAGGGGCCACTAGGTAGCACAGTGAATAGAGTGCTGGGCCTGGAGTCAGAAAGACTCATCTTCCTGAGTTCAAATCTGACCTCAGACACTTATCAGCTGGGTGACCTTTCCTCATTGTAAAATGATTTGGAGAAGGAAAATGGCAAACCATTCTAGTGTCTTTGCCAAGAAAATCCCAAATGGGGTCACCAAAAGTTGGATGAGACTGAAAGTCTGAACAACAACAGTCTACATTCCAGACCATGTTTGATTCACTGTGTTCTTTTATAAGCGTCATATTTTTGGATGGATGTTGATTAACTACACCGTACAGGAGGTCTAGATTGATGGTAGGGAATAAGGACACTCAAAGTTAAGATGAATGAAGTTGGAGAGTCTAGGATGGAGAAGAGATAAATTAAAGGGCACATAAAGAGAAGACTTCATGTAAGTGAAGTCCAATCATTTACAAAAGGGATAGGGTTTACTCAGCTTGACTCCAGGAATGTAGAAGCTACAAAAAAGGCAAATTTCAGTTCCATGTAAAAAAAAAAACTTCTTGACAAAAAAAAACTATTTAAAAATGAAATGGGCTGTCTCGCCCCTGGGATCTTTAAATATAGGCCTGATAGACTTGTAGAGTGAATCTCTGTATAGGTACATATAAAGTCAGATGACTGCTAACGACACTTCCAATTCCAAGGTTCTGTGATATATGAAAGTTTCTCCATTGACCTCAGTTGGTCTCTATAGTCTTTGCTATCTATAGCAATCTAAGAATCTATGAACCTTGTGCCACCTCCGATGCAGGATGAGAATTCTGAGTTTGGGCAGTGCTTGCAACTCTCCCCAAGGCATATGCATTTCTTTGGGGTACAATTTAATGATGGAGCCAAAAAGGGGATGAAACCAGGCTCTCTCTTCCCCTTTTTTACCTCAGGGTTCTGTTGTCTCTAACAAAACATGATACTTTTTGAGGGTTGAGGAAACCTAACCCCCTATTTCCCATAGGTTCAATGTATCAATATTTGCATGTTTTACTCTCCTGAAGTTTTCTAGGAATGTTATCCCTAAAAAAATTGAGCATTAACCACAACTGTAAATAAAATAAAGTAAGGCAAGAAACTGCAGAAAAGAATAGAGAAGAAGGTAAGGACTCTGGTCTTGAATTTGAACCACCAATGTTGTGACCTTGGGAAATTACAGCCTCTGTTCTTGAACTTTCTTCTCTACCACATGATAACAAAAACAATTCTTTTTCCTATTCTAAAACAGAATAATGCCTATGAAAATAATTTGAATTCTTTGAAAGAGAGAGGTCATGTAAAACTGAAGCAACATCGCATTTATATTCAACTTATCCACCAAATAACTGAATAAAAGTAAAAGCAAATTCCATCCAAATAAGCTTGGTAGGTCACTTCCAGGAATAGGTGAAAATTAAATCTCATCCAAAGTCACCATTCTTGGCCATCTTATTCATTTTCTCCAACCAAAAAAAAAAAAAAGCAATATATCAACCTGTTTCTGGCCTCTGTGGTTAGTACAAATGGTACCATGAACAGTTGTTTTCCACCTTCATAAAGAATGAAGCATGAAGTATGTGAGGTAGAGAGATTTAATGTAGTTTATACATTTAAAAGAGGCTTAAAGCCCTGAAGACCTGTGAGATCTTGGTACCCATTATTAAGGAAAATTATGAAGAATATCTCCCAAGATGAAGAAAAGAGGAAACTAATTCTTGGGTGAAAAATGTATATATGAAACTGCACAGAGGGAGGGTAAATAAGTTTGTCCCCTCCAATTCTCTGGTATTATTTTATTATCAACTCATACATAATAGAACCACAAGCTGGGAATTACTTGAATGGGTCTGTGGTCACTGAATACCACTCAAAACTGGAATTTGGCTCCCATACACACATTTGTATCCCTGGAATCTAACAAAACATCTGGACCAATAACTGCTGAGAGAGTCCTTGTGGTAACAATAGTTCCTGAGGCAGCAAAGAATCTTGGAATCCCACAAGCTGTAAGATGCAGGTGCAGGAACATGCAAACAACTAGAATGATTGTAAGAACTTTAGTTGAACTCCCTCGGTATGGATTTTTACAACACATCTTGAAAAACTGGCTTTTATAGTATAAACTATATGCCAATAGAAATGAGCATTGGAAAGAGGCTGAATATATTTCATTTCTGCATGTAAATGAATGATGAGGGGAACAGATTTAGAGCAGGCCTTTATTCCAATTCATTCCTTTTGCATCTATAGAAACTGAGGCCCAGAGAAGTTAAGTGTTTTGTTCAAAGATCACACATAAGTGAGAAAGCCAGTATTTGAACTCATGTCCTCTGACCTATGCTAGCATTTTAAGTCATAATTCAGTCTGGATTAGCAGCTACTCAAGAATCATTCTGATATAATTAATTTTAGTAAATAAATTTTAGGGAAGATTAAAAAAAGATGTAAGCCTTGATTCTTTTTTGTTTGCTTGTTTTTTCAGCTTGTTAGGAAAAGAGGGAGAGGAACTGGAGACCTCATTTGTTTGCCAGATAACTGTTGTCATGATAAGGATAAAAAGGTGGTAAAGACTGATATTAGCTTGCTTGCTTGATAATAATTCACTTTATTCTCTGAATACATTCCAGCCAATCAACCACAAAGGAGGAGGACTATAAACCAATTGCACAATACCTGAAAAAGAAAAAAAAAACAGAAGAAAGAAGGAAAAACAAGTCCGAAATCTGCTCTGAATCCATTATTATAGTCTCAGAAGTGAGTAACTTACTCTGCCAAAGAGACCTAAAATTAAGGCAGTCCCTCATTTTGCTCTCTATTTCCAGTTACTTCCTGAAATCAGCATGATCTGGGACTAAACAGAGAGTCAGTACCCAATGTCATCACAAATTTCTGTTTACAAAATTGGGCTTGGAGAAGGGAATGGGAAAAGACTTCTAGCTGATTCCCCCATCTGTCATCCTCACTTTTCTTCAACTTTTACCTCTCTACAGATTCCTAACCTACTTCCTATGAACATGCCAATTCCTCCCTCAACCTCAAAAAAACCCTTAATTGATCCATCCACATCTCCTACTCTCACTATCATCCAATAACTCTTCTACCTTTTGTGCTAACCCCCTTGAAAAAGCCATAGTCTTCTAAAATAGATACCTCTCCTTTCCTTGCATCCTCCTCTTCTTTTTTAAGCCCTTACCTTCTGTCTTAAAATGAATACTAAGTATTAGTACCCAGGCAGAAGAGTGCTAAGAGCTAGGCAAAGGGGGTTAAATGACTTGCCCTGAGTCACATAGTAAGGAAGTATCTGAGACCATATTTGAAGTAATAAAAATGACATTCAAAGAACAAAAAAAAATGCAAAGAGATTTAAAATAAAGTTTTTAAAACAAAGGTTAGGGTTACATAAAAAACCCAAAACAGGGAAGGGAAAGGGAAAGGGAAAGGGAAAGGGAAAGGGAAAGGGAAAGGGAAAGGGAAGGGGAAGGGGAAGGGGAAGGGGAAGGGGAAGGGGAAGGGGAAAGGGAAAGGGAAGGAACACAGTACCAGATCATTTTTAGTAAACAATTTTTTTTTCAGAATGTAAATTGTTCTGATTTTATGCCGGGTTCTAAAAGATATTTATTATGCAGGACCAGCAATTTAAGAGGGACTTCAGTTTAACTGGATGTTATAAAACATCCATAAAAAATATTAAGGTTGACTTCACCTCCCACTAAAATTAATTCATCTGCTTTCTTAATTTACACTGTTTCAAAGAGTATATATATATATATATATATATATATATATATATATATATGTTCTATGAGCTCCACACCAAAGTTGACAGCAGCAAATAATAACAATAGCTAACATTTATAAAACACTTTATATTTGCAAAGTGCTCTACAAATATTTCATTTAATACTCACAACCACCTGGAGACATTGGTACTATTCTTATTGCCATTTCATAAATGAGGGAAATGAAGCTAAAAGTTAAAGAAACTGATTGCCCAGGATCACACACAGCTATTAAGTATATTGGGCTGGATTTGAACTCAGTTCTTCTTGACTCCTAGTTTGCACTTCAGCACTACCTAGCCACTCTAGAAAATAATTTTCAAATATTCCCCAAAACATAAAGTAATAGGAAATAAGAATTCTGTAAATAAATATTTTCTTCAAGAGCATAAGGCAAATCTGTCTAAATGAAAAAGCACTCGAACATTGTAAGCTTTTCAAATTTGGAAATTGTGTTTTAAAACAATAACAAACCCCTCTTAATTAATAAGATTTTATGACCACACACACAGGGAGAGAAAGCATCTGAAATTGGAATTCAGTACCCCAACCATTCCCCAAGGCATGCAAAATCAGAACGAATACTAAATGCTGATAATTATGAGCAGCATATTCCAGAGTTCTCTTGACCACTCTACAAAGTAGGTAGTGCAAGTGCTATAGGGCATGATGAACAGGATGCTTTCAGAAAGAAGAGGGAAGACTTCCGTGAACTCACGCGGAGTGAAATAAGCAGATTCAGGAGAATATTATACAGAGTAACTGAAACATTCTGGGACAATCAAGTGTAATAGTCTTTGCCATGAACAGCAACACAACGATCCAGGACAATTCTGAGGAACTTATGAAAAAGAATGTTATTCACCTCTAGAGAAAGGACTATTAGAGTAGAAATGCAGATGAAAATATATGATTTATTACTTGTTCATTTGGGTAAATGATTTGGGATTTGGGTCTTATAAGATTACTCTATTACAAGAATGAATAATACAGAAATAAATTTTGAGTGATAACATATGTATAATCCAGTGAAATTGCTTATCAACTCCAGGAGAGGGGAAGAAGGGAGGGAGACAGCATGAATCATGTAACCATGGAAAACTTATGTGTAAAGAAAAAATGTTTAAATAAAATAAAATGCACACTATTTTTTTAAGTAGATAGTACAAGCATTACTATTACCACATAAATGAGAAAAGCAAAGATTAGTGAAGGTCTATGGTCTACCAAGAGTCTAAGAAGAGTTTGACTCCGAATTCAGCTGAGGTTCAGGGCTCGCCTACTGGCCCACATTGTTCCTGTGAAGAATGTTCGGTTTGATGTTACTATTATTATCTGAGACAGACAGACAAAGGTTGTGACCTGTCCGAGGTCCCATACCTAGTAAGGATCTAAGGCAGGATTTTTAACTCAGATCTTCCTGACTCCAAGTCTAGAGCTCTCTTGCTCAGCAATATCTAGTTGTTCTCTTTACTGAGAGTTTAGTTACAATGGTGAAATCATGAATTTGATAAACAAAAATGGCAATACTCTAATAACTGTCCTATAAATTTAATTTATTGTGGCAAAGTAAAAGTTCATATACATGATATCTATCTAAATAAATTACTCATTATGCAGATTAATCTAATAATTCCAGTAGAACTTTCTGAAAGCATTTCCTCTAAAGGTAAAAGACCATAGTAAGTATGGAAAACAATCCTTACTGCTGAGGTGGGTGGTTTGCTTGAGCTAAGGAGTTCTAAGCTACACTAGGGCTAAAAGTGAATCTGGTATCTGCACTGAGTAACACTAACATAGGGAGCTCCTGGGAGTAGGGGCCACCAGACCATGTGAGGAAAGGCAAAGTAGGCAAGGGGATGATAACAGGCTGTGAGTAGCCACTGTACTTCCAGCCTGGACACATTAGGAAGACACAGGTCTCTCTTCCACCACAAAAGAAAGAAAAAATTTTCAGAAAACCCAAATCATTTCAAGGTAACTGGTCCAGTTCCATTTATCTCTAAAGGGCATCTTTCCTCTCCCTTCTCCCTGAATACAAGAGGACATGAATCTTCTGTTTCAAAAATAGTCTTACATATTATTCATCATTTTGTGTCCTACCCACTGCCCCTTCCTACTCTCCATTTTCCAGAGGAAAATGTATTTCATTCTCTGAGGGAAGAAACAATGCAGCCACCATGACCCTACCCATTGAAAGTCCTCAGTAAGTTCTCTGTCTCCAGGGTCATATCTTGCCCATCAGAATACCCTGATTTGGTAAATTGCTCTCCAGTTCTTTCTCTCCTTGCCACTTTCCTTGTACCTCCATCCACTTTCCCACCTCCTGCAAAAAGTCACTTTCAATTATACCAGTAGCTAGAAGGGTAGTTCACAGGTTCTCCAGAGAAGGATAAATGAAAGAATTAGCCATGGTTACATGGGCTACCCAAAACAAGCAACTGCTGGTGAAACCTTTGGTCATCTCACCTCACAGGGCTCACAGTGAGTAAACAGAATGCTCTGATGCTCCCCAAGACTAAATGAGCAAACATTAGAGGGAACCTGGCCAGAAACAAGTGTGAAGCAGGATTGTCATTTACAAATGCTAGCTATAATGAGAAGGAAGGAAAATGAGGAAAGTGAGCCCAGCACAATTAAAAGAGATCTAATTGAAGATAAAACTATGGTCAGTTTTGAAAATGGAAAGTAAGAGGAGTAGAAGAATTTGAAAGCATGCATATCAAAGAGTACTCCCTGTAAACAAATGAAGAAAATAAGAAGAAAAGGTCAGTGAACTCAGGTAGAGATGAGAAAGGTGAGGGGGGGGGGGGAGGATACTTTAGCTGAAAGGAAAACAGAATTTTAAGAAAACTTAAAACTAGACATGTAAAGTAAAAGTTGATGGGATCACTGATGTAGAGCCAGAGGGGGCTTTAGAGGTCATCTAGTTCAACTTGCCCCCTCCCCCATGTTTTACAAATGAGACAATGGAAGCAAAGGGTGCTAAGTGGCATGCCCAGAATCACCCAGGGCTGGGGGATGATGTGCATGGCACTGGGAGGGGAGGAAAGAGCGGGTAAGACCAGGGAACAGCTTTTGGTCAAGTTTGCCTGGATCATAGAAAAATGAAAAGGATCAAAAGGAAATGACTGGAAAGTCAGGGCAGGGAGGTCCTTTATGCTAAGGAGTTTATATTTTAATCTACCGGCAATGTCTTTGAAGGGATCAGGTTCACAATTCTGGGCCATCCTGTACTTACTCTCATTCTCCCATATCCAACTGGTTACCATATCTTATCATTTCTACCTCTGTAACATCTCTCTTATAAATCCCTTTCTTTCCATCCGTCTTGTATAATCTTAAACTCGATGTGTCTAAAACTGAACTCATTCTTTTTCTCCCCAAAGGCCCTCCACCTTCCAAATTTCCTCATTGATTTCAAAGGGTACCACTATTTTCCCAGACCCCCAGGCATACAATTTCAGCGTTATTCTCAACTCCTTACCTTTTCCATCCCTATATCCAGTCAGTTGTTAAATATTATGGATTCTACCTTTGTATCTTCTCTGGTGTGAACTCTCTTCTCTCCAACTACTTGATAGAGGTGACACTCCAACTACTGTGATGCAAGCTTTCATCACTTCATGTCTAGACTATTACAGGTTGGTCTGTTGGTCATCCTGCCTCAAATCTATTCCCATTCCAATCCATCCTTCACTTGGCTGTCAAAATGAATGTTTGTTCTTTTTTTTTTTTAAGCCTTACCTGGATTAAAAAGAAAAAAAGAACAAGTCATGTTAGACTAACCTTATTTTTTTTTGTGGCAGTTATTAAGCCAGGAGAATGGTTTTGGCAAACTCTACTTCTATCCCAGTAAAGAAATGTCTTATATTATTACTGTAGACAAGAGAGAGATATGAACAAATAATATTATTAAATGTGTTCAAAACTTTTTTTAAAAAAAACCTTCTGTTTTGAAATCAATAATAAGTATCAGTTCCAAGGCAGAAGAGCAGTAAGGGCTAGGCAATTGAGGTTAAATGACTTGCCCCAAAATTATCTTTCTTAAATGGAAGTGTGACCATGCCATCGAGCTACTCATTAAACTCCACTGGCTCCGTACCACCTTCAGGACCAAATATAAAATCTGTTTGGTATTCAAAGCACCTGTCTTCCCATTTCTAGTCTTCTGACACCTTGTACATCCTGCCCTCCATACAATCTGGTGACAGTGGCTTTCTTGCTACTTACCCAATAAGTCATCCATCTCCTACCTCTAGGTATTTTCACTGGTTGTTGCCCATTGTCCCTGGAAAGCTCTGCCCTTTTCCCTTCCACTTTCCAACTTTCCTGGCTTCCTTCATACACCAGCTAAAATCCCATCATCTACAAGAAGACTTTCCAAGTCTTCATCCTAGTGCTGAGAAATCATCCTAGCATCTGCCCTCTGCTGATTATTTCCAGTGTATCATATATATGTGGCATTTTTTGTACATACTTGTTTACATGTTCTTTTCCTCATTAGACCGTGAGTTCTTTGAGACCAAGAACTAGTATTTTACCTTTCTTTTATCTTCTACACTTTATCCTAGCACAAAGTCTAGCACAAAGTAGGTGTTTGATAAATACTTGACTGACTGATACAGATTAATGAGAGATTGATTATCTATTTCAAAATGGATACATTATTAGGTAACTGTCTTCCCTTAAGAATCTGCCAGTTTATATCCTTTGACAAACTGTCCAAACTCTCCAATGAATAGAAAAAATACAAATGTAAACAACCTTGAGGTGCCCCTTTGTACTTTAAAAATTCTCAGAGACAATTGAATGAAGTAATACCATTCAACACTAACAGAGCTGTAGAGAACATCAAAGCTATTACTGAATGGGTAGTTGTGGAATGGAGCAATTTAGAAAATAATTATAAATCTGATCCTAATCAGTTATTCAGTGATTCTACTACCAAGTTTAAAAATGTTATTTTTTTTAAAGCCCTTACCTTCTGTCTCAGAATAAGCCAGAAGAGTGATAAGGGCTAGGCAATGAGGGTTAAGTGACTTGCCCAAGATCACACAGCTAGGAGGTATCTGAGGAAAAATTTGAACCTAGGATCTCCCATCTGTGGGCCTGGCTCTCAATCCAGTGAGCTACTTAGCTGCCCCATAATGACATGGGCACTGTACCCCAGAAACCCAGGTGAACTATTATCAGGGAAACTCCCTTGTTTTTCCTTCTCCTGACTCTGAACCTAAAAACACCCAATGACCCCTCTAGGGTCCTGAGATGACTATCTTCCTTTGATCATCCTCTAGATGGACAGAAAGATGCACCTTCAAGCCACACCTCGATCCTATCAGACATCTGTTTGTCCCCTAAAACTAAGGAATCTTTATGTCCCCAGGCAGACCCCAGTATGATCACCCCACCTCATGCCTGAGTAACTAACTCTCTTGAAAAAAATGTATAAAATCCCCAGAACTGATGTCATCTGGGGGACAGCCTCCCCATCCATGCTGTCCCCATGAGGGAACATCCTTTCCTTTCACGCTGTCCTCCCAAGGAACTGCTCCCCATCTTGCTGTCCCACCTTGCTATCCTCCTGGTCACTCTCAACATTACTTTCTAAATTAATAAATCTCTTTTTGTTTTAAGCTAAGTTTTGGAGTCTTGCATGCTTGCAAAAGGCATCCTTCCCAAACCCCAAGGTATCCTTCCTGCCCCTAACAATAAGATGTTATTAAAAGGAAAAAAGAACCAACTAAACAGTTCAAACATCACTCTGCAGCAAGACCTTTCCTAGTTCCTCCCAGCTACTGGTGAATTCCCTTTAAGGGTATCTTGTATCCACTTTATTTCTGTAATTTATTTTTTGATCCACAAAATCTTAATGGTAAGCAATTTAATCCCCAACTAATTTTGAGCCCTTCTTTAAAGGCCAAATTAATATAATTTTTGTATTTAATATTCCTGTTTTTTTTTTCATTTGTTTATGGGGTATTCTTATATTCTAACATGAGCTCGAATTTTGTCATGCACACAGTAGTATGTTGGAACCAGCTCATACTCATAAACCAGCTCATAAAAAACGCCAGTTGTTAAACTGATAAATTTTCAATGAGCATTTATATCTCAGAACTTTAAAACACTACAAAATCAAGACTTGATTTATTATTTTGTTGACTGTCTAGATTTCAAAAAAGCGATGGAGGAAAAAGTTAATCATGAAGACTAAATTTAAGTAAATTGTGAATACATTTTATTTTTGTGGATAGCCAAGTTGTTAAATATTTATCAGCATACTCCTGCATGCACAGCTGAGAAATATATCTACTATTTTCTACTGCCATGAAGAAACTACCAGAGGTCTATCATATTTAACTTTTCTTAAATTCTATTAAAGTTCTTAATTTCTTTCTTGCTTATTTTTTTGGTTAGATCTGTCTAGAAGGTTAAAAGTCTAGAAGGAGGTACATTGAGACCTCCAACTATTATAGTTTTGCTGTCTAGTTCTTCCTCTACATCAATTAACTTGGCTTTTAAGTATTTAGATACTATTGTGCCATTCAGCACATATTATTAAGTATCAATATTAATTCATTACCTCTGTTACCTTTAGGAATAATGCGATTTCCTTTTTTATCTCCTTTAATCAGGACTAATTTCATTGTTGCCTTGTCTGAAGCACTTGCTACTACTTTTTTAGTTTACCTGAAGCACAATATACTTTGTTCTACTCTATATCAACTTTGGAGCAATTATGTGGTGAAGTAGAAAGACTGCCAAATCTGGTGTCAGACGAGCTCATCTTCCAAAATTCAAATCTGACCTCAGACGCTTACCAGTTGTGTAACCCTGGGCAAGTTATTTAACCCTGCTTGCCTCAATTTCCTCATCTATCAAATGAGCTAGAGAAAGAAATGACAAACTTTCTAATATCTTCACCAAGAAGTCTCCAAATGGAGTCATAAAGAGTAGAACATGACTGAAATGAATAAACACCAACAAATATCAATTTTATCTATATGTATATGCACCCACTACAATATAAGCTCCTTGAAGTTGGAGGCCATTTCATTGTCGTCTTTTTTTTAGAGTCTCAGTGATTTTGAATTTTCACAATTTTGCAGACAATTAGATTTAGTCGTTGTCATTATCCTTGTTTCCCCATAGTTCTAAATTAGTGCTACATTTTGTAAGAAACAATGATTTCTTCTTATTCCTATGATTTTATAATTAACAAGGTCCTGCCATCTACAGAACAAAGGGCTGGTAAAATGGGATTAACAATTCTATGGATGGGATGGGACAAAGGATATTATAACTAGATATGCATGGGAATCAGCTAGGCAGTGCCAGCTAAGAGAATCCAAAACAAGAGTCTGGCTAGACAAGAAAGACTCTGTTGAACACAGTAGACAAACAGCCAAGTTCAAAAAGATCAGACAGAATTTAAAGGGCAAAGGCCAAAGGAAGCAATCAAGACCAGGGAATAACTAGAGAAGAAAAGAACTAGATAAGCAGAATCAAGAAATCCTAACATTCATAGGAATTATACTGAAAAAATCAAAAGACATTAAGGAAACTTCTGATCCAGGTGAGATTTAGCCCCTTCCCTGTTTTACATTCTCTGGTGGTTGGGGGTAAGCAAGGGCTCCAGGATGACACCAAATCATAGTGCCTGAGTGCAGACCCTTTTCTAAATTTTTGTTTTTAAAGAGGATCAATGTTGATGATAGGACCTTGTTATAAAATAATGGGAAAGGGAAGAAATATTCTTATCTTTAGAACTGTAATACTAATTTAGGAGTATGACAATAGCCAAGTCAAACTATATACCGGCATGTGAAAATTAAAATAGGTGAGACTCCAAACAGAGGAAGACCATTAAAATGTTCTGAAGGAAAAATGAATCATTGAATTGGAAGCAATGTGGTAGTGCAACAAATCACAAAATCTAGCTATTAAAATGATCCATATCTCATTATAATCAGCATCTTGTATGAAGTGGGCATCGCCCTATTACTAAAAGTTGTTTAAACCATCCTTTTTTTAATGCTTTCATTTGAATCTGAAAGGCATTTTTTATAGATATATATGTAAGATTCTTCTGCTCTTCAAAATGAAGAACATGACTGACCCATTTCTTAGGAATTCTTTTTTAAATCAATTTTTATTTTTTATTTTAATAACAAATTTCCACATAAATTTTCCAAAATTATATGATCCATATTGTCTCCCTCCTTCCAAAGCTGAAAAACAATTCAATCTGGGTTGTACATGCAATATGTTCAGGCAAAACATATTTCCATATTATTCATTTTTATAAACAAATAATCTTATAGGACCAAAACCCCAAAGCATAAACTCTAATAAACAAGTGACATATCATACGTTTTCATCTTCATTTCTACTCCAAAAATTCTTTCTCTGGAGATGGATAGCATTCTTGTTCACAAGTCCTTCAGAATTGTCCTGGATCATTGTATTGCTGTTATGGCAAAGTCTATCACATTTGATCATTCCATTGTATTTCAGTTATTGTCTGTAATGATCTCCTGGCTCTGTTTATTTCACTCTATATCAGTTCATGTAGGTCTTTCAAGCTCTTTCTGAAATTATCCTGTTCATCATTCCTTAGAGCAAATTGTGGTATCTGATGGCGATGTAATACTATTGTACTCATCCCTTTAATTTCCTTTAGTTCCCTTTGCCACTACAAAAAGAGCAGCTATAAATATTTTTGTACAAAGAGGGCCTTTTCCATTATTTTTTTAAACTCTTTGGGATACAAACCCAGTAGTGGTAGTACTGTATCAAAAGGTATGCATTCTTTCATAGCCCTTTGGTGATAATTCCAATCACATGCATTATTTTCCCAACTGTACCATGTTCCCTCCAACATTTATCATTTTCCTCTACTGTCATATTAGCCAATCTGATAGTTGTAAGGTGGTACCTCAGAGTTGTTTTAATTTGCATTTCTCCAATCAAGAGGGATTTCGAATATTTTTCCATACCATTATTGATAGCTTTGATTTCTTTATCTGAAAAGTGTCTATTCATATCCTTTCACTATTTATCAATTGGAGAATGACTTGGATTTTTATATATTTGACTTAGTTCTTTATATATTTGAGAAATGAGACCTTTACCAAAGAAATTTATTGTAATTTTCCCCAGCTTTTCCCCCCTACTAATCTTGGTTGCATTGCTTTTATTTGTACAAAAAATTCTTAATTTAATATAATCAAAATTATTCACTTTACATCTTGCAATGTTCTCTTTCTCTTGTTTGGTCATAAATTCTTCCCTTCACCATAGATCTGACAGGTAAACTATTCTATGTTCCCCCAATTAACTTATAATGTCATTCTTCATGTTTAAATCATATACCTACTTTGACCTTATCCTGGTATAGGGTGGGAGATGTTGATCTAAACCTAATTTTTTCCAGTAGTTTTTGTCAAATAATGAGTGCTTATCCCAAAAGCTAGGATATCTGTGTTTAGCAATCACTAGATTGCTAAGGTCATTTACCTCAGGTCTATTCCATTGATCCATCCTTCTATTTCTTAGCCAGTACCAGATTGTTTTGATGATCACTGCTTTATAACAGCTTAAGAACTAGTACTGCTAGGCCCCCCATCCTTCACATTTTTCCCATTAGTTCCCCTGATATTCTTGACCTGTTGTTCTGAATTCTTAGTATAATAACTTCACTCAACTATTCTAAGAAAGTTAACAGATAAAGAAGCATTTGAATTTTTTCCCTTTCTTTTCCTTCTTTCCTTCTTTCTTTGACTATATCTCCCTATCTCTCCCAGGTTGGAATTTCAACAGTCTCATAGATAATCTCAATGCTAAGGACACAGGAAAGAATGTTGACATGCTCCATTAGACAACTATTGTGCTGTGTCACCCCTTAACTTCCCCACACCCACAGAATGCTATACTTGGAGCTGACAGTCAATCACATAGCCCAAGGAACTTCAAAACTCCTCAGGACTCCAACAGCCTTAGCCCCATCACTACTGGGAATCCAGGTATATGTCTGACTTCTTTTTTTTTTTAACCCTTACCTTCTGTCTTGGAGTATTGGCTCCAAGGCAGAAGAATGGGAAGGGCTAGGCAAAGGGGGTCAAGTGACTTGCCCAGGGTCACATAGCTGGGTAGTGGCTGAGGCCAGATTTAAACCTAGGACCTCCCATCTCTAGGCCTGGCTCTCAATCCACTGAGATACCCAGCTGCCCCCCCAACTTCTTTTTTATTTCTAAAAGGAAGTAAAGATGGAGAACATGTGAGAAAAAAGGAAAAAATAACTTTTATTTGAAAACTTATTTGGCCTTAGGAAAAAGTGATCTTACAGCAAAAGAACTTTTAAGGGCAGAAAAGAACAATGGCTAATTTTCAATTGGGAACAAATTCAACAATATTCAACATTTTGATTTGAATGAATTAATAAGGCAAATTTTGAATTGCTTTAAATAATACTGCAGCTCTCAACTCTGGCTATTTTAAGTAGAAAAGCCAACAATGAACTCCAGCATTATTACAATATTACTGTGCTATGACATCACTGAGATAAGCCACCCAGATTACATAAGCAGAAACATTACATAAAGATCTGATAAGACAATAAAAACTCATGTCTCATATCATTTAGTAAAAAATTCCAGTTTTCCAGTAGTTACATAGTGAACAAATTTTAAAAGCTTTGCTTAAAGATCAAATAACATTTAGCGAGTAAAACCTGCCTTTAAACCTCCAAAAAAATAAAACTGCCTTCCCTGATTACCTCTTCCTTATTAGAATGTAAACTCTCATGATAAGTCAAGAAATTGAGTACTTATTAAGTGCCTATGAAATATCAGCCTGCTGGAGGGAAGCAACATGTAAACAACTATGTACAAATAAGATATACATAGAGATTGTGGTTAACCCATATAGAAAACTATGAATAATGCCCTTTTTTATTATTTTTAATGTGTTGATTATTTTTACCATTTTTCTTTCTCTTCTTCGAAAAGAATTTTTTTTCCTGGAAGAAAGGAGAGTTAGAGGGGCAGATGTAGATGATGTAAAAAACCAAAACTCATCAATAAAAATTAATTTTTTAAAGAATATAAGCTACTTGAAGATTCCCTCTGTCTCTTTCTCTCTCCCTTTCTCTCCTGTACCTCCCCTTCTTCCTTTCCTAGTATTTGTAACTTCATGACTTAGCATAGTGTCTATCTAGCACATGGTAAGCTTTTAATGAATGTTTTTTTCATCGATACAACTTTCTCCATTGACTCAGATAGAAATATGTCAAAAATGTATACTCTTAGCTGTTTGCAATTCAGGTTAAATGATTTGCCCAAAGTCATGCAGACACACCTCTGTCTTGAGAATTTAATGATTTATGTTTGATGATTTATCCAACATAGTAAACTTTCTGACCCAATTAATTGAATCAGAATTTAAAAGTTCCTTGAGGGCAAAACTGTCATGTCCTACAACATTGACTTTAGCAATTCTCTTCAGTGCCTCAGTAATTCCTCCCAATGCCTAATATGGTCATGATCAACACAAAGAGGAAACCCCAAAGTTATCTATTGAATGACTGAACCTTCTCAAGATACAAAGTACTGATTTCAGCTGTTGCTGATTATGACTCAAACATTCAAGTTGAGTTTACTCTTATCTATTTGTGAAGGGTCTGTTCTATGTTTGCAGAAACTTTTTATGGAGAGTTATTTATGTTTTTATAAGAGAAAAATCTAAAGCATTATAGATGCTAGTTCCAGATTGTTAAGCAATATATATGTATACATATACATATATATATCTCACAACCTCAATTCATAAGTCTAGTCAGTACTTTGTAGTTCCTCAGTGTCCAAAATGATCTAAAATAATTGAGGTTTCCCAAAAATTTATTGTTGAAAGCAAGTATACACAACAAAACATATAAACCCATGAACTAATGGATCAGAGTGAACTTATTGCATGAAACATTTTTATTATGAATTTTTGTTCCAATTCAGATAAACAGTGCCTGATCATTATTCAGATAGCCTCAATAAGAACCTTACTCTCTTGACCACATTTCTGACCACCCCTGGAATAAATCAGAAACAAGACCAATTTCAATGTTGAAAGAGTTCCATGGTTACAGTTGAGGTGCTAATTATCCTATTTCAAATACCCTCATCCAATGAGGTGCATAATTACAAAAGTTCAAAAGGTCATAATATAAAAGAAAGAACTAAAGAATAGAAAATTGTTATTTTAGGCTGAGGCAATTCTGTTAGTCTTAAAATACACTCTTTATTGTGAAAATGTAGGAACAATGGCAGGGGCATTTTAATTAACCCTTAATTATCCATCCCACCAAATAACAGTAAAATCTATATCATTCAATATAGTTGCTAAAGGATGGAAAGGGTGGGGGAAATGCCTTATCAGCTTTTCCTAAGACATAAAGATCCTTTGGGTAGCAGATCTCATTCACAACCAGAGGACTGACATAGGATAAGGTAGTTCCTCCAAGACTCACTCACCATTGCCCATGTCATTGGACGCCCCCAAGTTTTACTCCTTACCTGACCTTCCATTTCAATGGTCTCTTTATTATGGCCCTGTTTCCCCATCAGATCTATATTCTACTTCCTTACCTGCTATCTTCCTCTCTTCTCTTACCTCCCTCCTAACCTGCCTCACCCCCATTCATTCTCAAGGTTTCCTGGGTCAAGGACATGAATCAGATTCTCTGGGCTTCAAACTCTTGCCTCTCCAAGTTGACCTGGAAGGGCTAGCCTCTGGATTCTTCAATGGTTGAATTTGCCCCAAAGCAAGAATTTGTAACTGTAGCTCAGGCTAGTCTTCAAGGATATCTCCAGGGAAATAAAAGAACATTAGTTATACTCCTCCTAAATTCCTGTTGCTTAGATCAATATGCCTTTGGCTTAAAGGAATTGGTCTGAGTCTAAAAGAAAACCAGGTAGCAAGAAGATGGCAGTTTTTAATTAAAATAAAAACTATTCTATATAGTGTTATTACTATATGAACTTCAGATACAATTCATCAGAGTAAATATCATTTATCAGATATCTAAGCCTAGACGATGAAACTTCTCTGAGTCCTATTTCATCTGATTCACTCATTGAGGGCCAAGAGGGTAGAAAGAGAATTATTTGGAGGCAGAGACCTGAGTTCAAGTCCCACATCTGCCACTTGCCTGTGTGACTTTGGATAAGTCACAATGTCACTAAGTCTCAGGTTCCTCATCTACTAAAAAAAAGGGGGGGGGATGAAATGGCTTTGGAAGGTGTTTTCAGCTTAAGAGCTATGATCCTATATAATCTCTTCCATATTAATTTCTAGCACCAAATGGAAGATAACAGCCAAGTCATTCAGCCGAACCTATTTTGGCTCCTTCCAGGCCACATTTCTCCCTGAATCCAACCATCCATGTGCTCCGTAATAGTAGAGACATTAAGAGACTCCATTTTGTCATTTGAACAGACACCAAAGAACTATAGAATAGGCCAACCCAGATGACTTAACAGCATCTTAAAGCCAATGATAGGACAGTACAACACTACAACTTTGACCACGAGTCAGACTTCAATTGGGCAAAGACATGGCACAGTAGGCTGAGGAAAAATTGCTCCATGTTTGGACAGTCTGTTGGGTTTTTATCTCAAATATGCTGATAATATTTATTCCCAAATCTGTTTCTTTTCATTTTTGAGGCATTTATGCTTATTATGTAAATTATTTTTCTTAAATTCATATAACCAAACTCACCACCATTTTGCAGGGAGGAAGGACAGAGTAGATTTCATTTGTATTGGGAATTTCTGGTAAGAAAACCACTTTCATCAATGCAGAGGTAACTATTCTATAGCCAAAAGGCAAAGAAAATTACCTGAGGGTACTGATGGGGAAAACTATCCATTTTTTCTCTAACAATTTGAAAGATGTTCATCTTTCCCATAATTCTAATATTGTTTTTATTCCAAATTAGCCTTACAGTCATTATTAGGGTTTTCTTTTCTTAAATAATTTTATCAAAAGGGAATGCATAATTGCTTATTCTTACAAAAATGTAATTTATTACAAATAAATATAAAATCCTACACTTGAGTTGTTTGTTTGTTTTTAAATCACAGGTACAAGTTGGGAATGGCATTGCCTGGTAGATATTCAAAAGAACAAGATCTGCATGTTCTATTTTAACGTGCCACATTCGGGATGAATCGAAATCTTTCAGTAGCAGCATCCAGAGAGGGCAAAGAAAATGCCAGTTCTCTATTAAGGCATACTTCTCTTCCAGTAGATAAAACTACTTCCCCCCTCAACAGTCATGCCCTACATAACCCAAGTGCACTAAGGGGGAATAACTGGTGAATGGACAGGAAGAAGGTGGAAGCAAGCAGTACAAAACCTGGATTTACAAAGGATTTACTTTCACCTAAACACAGAGCATTGAAAGCTCTTAAACCTACACAAAGATTCTTTATAAGAGAGAAGGAGAACACATTCTTATGGAAATAGTGTTCTCCACTCAGCTTCCATTATACCAAAGCTAGGCATGTCGACCTAAACTGATATGTGAGAACTTTAGAAAACCCAGGAAGGCGAGGCTAGTCAGATATTCAATGGGAATATAAAGAGAAAACCACACACACAAATTAACAAGTGTTCTGGTCATTTATTGAGCATCATCAACCATTCGTTATATTTCACAAATGTTTTAAAGAAGTTGTAGAGATAAAACTCTATCTTGGGGTGGAGAGGGGGAGGGCATGGCATACTCTGAAAAGTTTTACAATACTTTGTTCCAAAATTCAGCTCCCACAAAGTCTGAGACTTTGTTGCTACACATTCTTAAAGGGAAGGTATAATTATTCAGACATTTTGCTACAATATTTGCATTTCAGTGACAGAAGCCTGTCACTGTCTTAGAATGTGATACTCTAAGCCACTGCTAAACTCTTTTGGCAGTGTTCAAAAGAATCATAGCTATGCACATATAAGTGTTTCAATCTTTTAAAAAGTATTCATCTGAAAACTTTTGACAAAATGGTACTGTGACAATGAGGAGCGAACTCACCTATTTTTAGGACAAGTACAAATCACCATTAAACAACTTTAGCCTCATTCACTACAAATAAGTTTCAGGATAAAACTAAAAGGTCTATTTCCACTACACATGAAGAGTCTCTTCTGACAAAGCTTTTGAATTTACAAAAAGTTATTTTAAAAGCCTCTACGGATTTGTGTTATCAAATATCAGTCTGGTTCTCACTGCTACACGGCAATTATCTCTTTCTTCCCAAATTGACTATCACACTTCCTCAGAGTGACTATTCCAAACCTCCTCAAGTATTTTCAAGTTCTCCAAATCATAAAATCCCCTTCCTCTCAACAAAAGACCCCCCTAACCTCATCACTTATTAAGAAAACAAAAATCATTCCTTAAAAAAACCCCTCTTCAATTCTTCACTTGAAAACTTCAACATCATACCTCATTATTTCCTATCTTGTCTCAGTCAATGACAAAGAGATGTTTCTTCTCTGGCTAAAGTTAAATCTTTTTTTTTTTTTACTTCTGCCCTTGATCTTTCTTTCAATCCCTTCTGGAGACTCTCCTTTCAATTATCACCTATATTTCTAACATTCACCATCTCCATGTCTATTGGATACTGCTCTGATGTCTATGAACATTCCCTTAAAAACTCTACTTGAGGGCAAGGGAAATGGATAGGCAGTTCTCAGATAAAGAAATCAAAACTATTAACAAGCACATGAAGAAGTGTTCTAAATCTCTTATAATCAGAGAGATGCAAATCAAAACAACTCTGAGGTATCACCTCACACCTAGCAGATTGGCTGACATAACAGCAAAGGAAAGTAATGAATGCTGGAGGGGATGTGGCAAAGTAGGGACATTAATTCATTGCTGGTGGAGCTGTGAACTGATCCAAACATTCTGGAGGGCAATTTGGAACTATGTCCAAAGGGCAACAAAAGAATATCTACCCTTTGACCCAGCCATAGCACTGCTGGGTCTGTACCCCAAAGAGATAATGGACACAAAGACTTGTACAAAAATATTCATAGCTGCGCTCTTTGTGGTGGCCCAAAACTGGAAAACGAGGGGATGCCCATCAATTGGGGAATGGCTGAACAAGTTGTGGTATATGTTGGTGATGGAATACTATTGTGCTAAAAGGAATAATAAAGTGGAGGAGTTCCATGGAGACTGGAACAACCTCCAGGAAGTGATGCAGAGCGAGAGGAGCAGAACCAGGAGAACATTGTACACAGAGACTAATACACTGTGGTATAATCGAACGTAATGGACTTCTCCATTAGTGGCGGTGGAATGTCCCTGAACAACTTGCAGGGATCCAGGAGAAAAAAACACCATTCATAAGCAAAGGATAAACTATGGGAGTGGAAACACCGAGAAAAAGCAACTGCCTGAATACAGAGGTTGAGGGGACATGACAGAGGATAGACTCTAAATGAACACTCTAATGCAAATACTATCAACAAAGCAATGGGTTCAAATCAAGAAAACATCTAATGCCCAGTGGACTTACGCGTCGGTTATGGGGGGGTGGGGGGGAGGAAAAGAAAATGATCTATGTCTTTAACGAATAATGCTTGGAAATGATCAAATAAAATATATTTTTAAAAAAAGTAATGAAAAAAAAAACTCTACTTGAACCTACCATTCCCTGAAGTCATCCCACATTACTCTTTCCTTTTGTAGCCAAACTCCTAAAAAAAAAAAGGCATCCATGCTCATTTTTATCACTTTCTCACTTCCCTCCTTACTTCTCAATCTGACTTCCAGCTTCAACACTCAACTGAAACCTCTCCTTCTCTAATTACAATTTAAAGCACTTCTCCATCTGGCTCCTGCCTACTTTTCTTAACTTATTTCCAGTCAAAATGGCCATCTTGTTTCCTATACATGATTCATATAAAAGATTTTAGACAAGTTGTCTTTCAAATCAAATGCAGTGTGCTCCTCTTCCTCTAGCTGTTCAAATCAATTCCCTAGTTTCCTTTCAGGATCAGCTCAGCTATCACCCCCTGCAGGAAACCTCTCCTGACCCCCTGAGTTGTTAACAAATCTCCAAACAAATGATCTTGTGTATAATTTCCTAGGTAAATGTATCTTCCCACGAAAATATAAATTCCTTGAAGTCAGGGTATTTATTTTCATTTGTCTTTGTATCCCTAAATCCTAGCAGAGTGTCTTGCCCAGAGCATGTGCTTAATGCTAGCTGGACTGGTTTCCATATAAGCATCAGAGTAGTGAAGGTTACTCTAGGCATTGATTATGAAATACTGTCCTGGTTTCCTTGACATCCATTCACAATCCACTGACAGTACATTAAACTTAAAGTCTGAAGCTACTCTCAGCAATATGATAATCCAAGACTGACAAAGAATGCTATCCACCTCCAGAGAAAGAACTGTTTTATTCCTAAAAGGAAAAAAAAAAGAATTAAGACTTCTTCAAAGTTCTACCATGAAAGTCAGTTACAAAGGACCAAATGTATGTGAAATCTGCTGTAGAAAGCATAAGCATAGGAGAAATAATCAAAATAAAAGATAATGCCTTTGAAGATTGTGACCTATGTTTCATATTTTATTAAAAGAAAATAATTTTTACTAACCATTTTTCTTCTTAGTCATAGAACAAATTCTGAGTGAACTGAATTACACACTCCAGAACCACCTAATCCTGGCAGCAAGAGAGGTGTGCATCAACTTAAATATAATTTTAAATTTTGAACAAAAAATAGTCAGAATTTTCAAATTTTTAAGAAAGAAAATTTGATTAAGAAAATTATAACAGATTTTGTATAGGTATTTTTAGGGAATATCAAATGTTTATTATGGACATACAAATTTACTAGAATATAAACTCTATGAGGCAGACCCTAAGAGTATATACTTAATAAATAAATGTCATTCTTAACCAACAGATAATATTTAGTCTCAATAGGAAATGGTGATCTAAAATGTAAAATAAATTGGTTACATAAAACCATAAAATGAGAAATTTTATGAGTGTAGGGCTTTAGCATTTGACAAATAGATTGTTTATAGGCATATAGTTTCATTTATGCAACAAGTAAAGAATTTTTCCCCAAGTGAAATGAGAATATTATAACACAAAAGCTCAGTGACAACTAAAATATTTTCATATCATTCACTTCCCTTCTACTGGAATTTATTCAGCAGGAATTTTCTAAGCCTTAGAAAAGGTCTAAGTCATAGCACACATTGGATAAAACAGTGTGCAGAAGGAAATATTATTTTACATATTCTCTAATATTTAAATGTTACATATTTTTAGCACCAGGATATTATTCCTTTGATATTTTAAAAATAGGAAACAAAGGAGTTGTAAAATTTTCAAATATATTTAGCTTCCCATTTCTCCATCTCACATGAGCTATGGCATACTATGCCATAGGTATTCTCTCAACCAGTCAGCAAAATGTAGCACTATGATGGATATTTCCCTTGACCACTTAGAAGGAAAATAATTAGATTAATATAAATATTTAATAACCATATGGATACATATATGTGTTTGTATACATATATAATATCTTTTGGTTTTTTTATAAGGAAGAATCATTTCCAAATTTTTGCTCCATAATAATCAGCTTTATTAGAAAAAGAAAGTTGTGTTACTGGCATTTTAGTGTACTTTTAAAATATATTATAAACTTGGCTTTGTGACCCTGGACGAGTCACTTAACTTCAATTGCCTCACCCTTACCCTTCTGACAATGTCAAGACAGAAGGTAAAGGACTGTTGTTTTTTTTTAATCTATTTTAATATGGAAATAGGTCTTGATCAATGATACATATAAAACCCAGTGGAATTGCGCATTGGCTCCAGGAGGGGGGAAGGAAGAGGGGAGGGAAAGAACATGAATCATATAACCATGGAAAAATATTCTAAATTAATTCATTAAATAAATTTAAATTTTAAAACTATCTACTTTATAATAGTCTCTTCTCTTAAGAAAAGTTGAATAGGTGGCCTGAGAATACTTAGGAATGGGACCCTGGACAAGTCAACCCCAATTGTCTCTTCCGCTTTAGAATCAATATTGATTCTAAGACAGAAGGTAAGGGTTAAAAAAAATGTATATAGGGCAAAAAAGCCTGTTCCACTCATAACTATGCATTCAGCACTAATTGCCAAAAAGCACATAATTCTTCAAACATGCCAAAAGCTAGGCTGAATTTTAAGTAGATGCATAAAAGTAAATGTATGAAGAGCCCCAAGTTTGCTAAACCAGCAATAAACTTGGATAAAGTTTACCCAGAAAGAAGGGGGGGAAGGGGGAATTGATTTTCTTTAATAAGGTAAGAGATGGAAATGGACAACATGGAAATGGGTTCAAATCAAGATTACCTATGATTCCCAGTGGAATTGTGCATTGGCTATGGGATAGGTGGGGAGAAAATGATCTTTGTATCCAATGAATAATGCTCAGAAATGACCAAATAAAATAATGTCAATTAAAAAAAGAGGTGGAAATGGAAAGAAATTTCAAGTAGTCTCATATTAACCAGTTTAGCATCTCATATGAATAAAAAATGATTTAATTAAACAAATTTATCAAGTGTCTACTATGTGCCAAGCAATATGTGAAGGACTGAGGACAAAAAAGCCAAAGACAGAAAACGGTCTCATCTTCTAGGAGCCTACACTGATTTAGAGTGTTTTAAAGTAACTTCAACTATAGCTTTATTAGCCTTGCCCCAAACAGACCTCATTTACAGTAAATGCTATCAGTTTCCCATTTGTCTTACAGATTATGGAGGGACCAGAAGGATATTTTACTTGTAGGGAGCAAGAGTCTGAAATAAGGGGAAATGATATCTCCATACCACCACTAGCCATTTTCACTGACAACTCTAGCTTCTCTTTACTGTCTCCTAAGTTACTAACCCATTTCACTCTCTCCCCTTCCTTCATTCTTGATGACTAAATTTCTTTTTCTCTTTTCCCTCTCACTTCTCCAATTGACTACTTTCTACAACTTCTCACCCACTGGGCTCTTTGAGTAGAGCAAACAAGAAAATCAAACATTTTCTAGGTAGGTTTGATCAGGCCTTTTTTTGACATCATTATAAAAAATAAGATGAATTTCACTGAACCGCATGTTAAAATTTGTTTCATTCCTTTAGAGTCACACCTTGTATTTCTGTACCCGAGTTGTCTGATAAGAAAAGATATGAAGCTCTTGAGAATGAAAAACCAGATTTTTTTGCTTCTCTCTGCAAAACCTTTTTTTTTTTTTTTAAGGCACATCCTAGAGTTTCATAGCAATGGACAGCCTATAAATGTTAATTAACTGAATTCTTTCCAAACAGTTTGAATTTTGTGGTTCTGGGCACCACCACAGAAGATTTACTGAAAGGAAGAAGGAACTTAATTCCTCTTAATAGTTAGAGATTGTTGGATTTTTGTTTAGAAATTTTGGGGGTTTCCCCAGTAAACTCCCCCTCCCAAATTAATACTTGATGGAGATCAACCGACTAGGGAGAAAGAGAACTGAGATGGGAATACTTCTTTTCATTTCCAAATTATCCTCCATGTCTTAGAGTGAGCACTGCTTGTCTTTGGGGATTGATTATAAGATGCCTGTCAAGCATCTAATTCCAGTCTAAGCAATCAGAGAAATATGCACAAAGCTACCTTGTACAGTAACTCTGAGTCTTCTCAGATTTCAGTTCTTTTGCAGAAAAGACATTCACTGTTAACATTTTCCCAGGGTTCCAGCCAAACTTAATTTCACCTGCTTGTTCCCCATTTGAGAGCAACTTTCCACTCCAAATTGGTACAAACCAAAACAGGTATGTCTTTAGACCAATTTTTTTTTTACTAAAAGACCAACCAACCAAATATTTAAATCTTTTCAGAATCTGTGATTTTACCAGTGTGGGCACACATCCCACCAACATCAATACAAACAGAAACCCTTACACATTTGGGAGGGGGTCTTCTTTAGATTTCTTGGCTTAGGACAAATAACAATGAAACTGCTAAACCTGAAGTCTGGGAAGACCCAAGTTCAAATCCAGCTGGAGACATTAGCTATGTAACCCTGGATAAATCACTTAATTTCTGTTTGCCATCTCCTTCATCTGTAAAATGGGGATTACAATAGCACCTACTTGCCAGGATTGTTCTGAGGATAAAATGAGATAATGTTTGAAGTGTTTTATAAACCTTTAAAAGCACTACATAAATTCCATTATCATCATCACCAACTATTATTATTATTATTATTATTATCCCATTCTTTCACAGAATCATTTTTATATCATTTTATACTTTTAGACCACTGTTGCTCAGGTCTCTGTCATGTCACAGCTTATTTGCATGCACCCTGAGTTTCTCCACTGACCTTTAGGAAATCTGTAACTTTAATCCTTCAGGGACTGTAGAGTACATTCCGTAACTTGCAAGCACACATACACGTGCACACACACACACACACAAAATCACCAGAAGTACTAAAATAAAAAATATGGGCCTCTGTTTGAGGGAGAAATTTTCATCTATTTAAAACTTTGCTTTACTAAAAGCATTGCAGAATTTCCCAAAGGCAATCTAGCCCAATTCTCTTCTCTTCAATTCTTCAGTAAGCCCAGTTAATTTCCCGTCAGTAGTATTTGTCCATGGTATGTATGGGGTTGAATAACAAAGACTTAGAAAAAAAATCACAGATCTTGTTTTAAAACAAAACAACTACAAAAACTTAAGACTGATAAGTTTTGCTTTTTTTCCCCTGGAATGGCAGATCTACAAAATATAAAGATAATCTACATCAAGTAAATCTTGGAAAATGGTATGATAAGGGGACCCAGTGTATTTTCATAGACTTCCTTCTACAACAAATCATATCATTTTAATTATATAATTAGCTGGAAAATGTGGAAGATACTAAATTCTAGTGTAGTGTTTGCTGGCTTTTTGAAAAGCATTTGTTTTGGTAAAGCAAAATGCCATTTGAAAGGTTCTCCTCCAATGATGCAGCTTCCTTACATTTGCCAAAATCATACAAGATTCTTTGAAAGATATTACAATAGATATAATAGAAATTGTTGAGCAAAGCTGTTATCAAATGATGCATACATTCAAAAGGTATCTACTATACTCTATAATCCAAAGAGAAGCATATTTCCTATAGATGGTAATGTCCTCCAGATGCTCTCCCCTACACTTTTTATTTTGCCACAAACCATTTTAAGTCCTCTTAAATGATATCAATAACATCCTTAAGGTGTTCAGCCTCACTATTCAAACAGGAAAAAACAAATGACTATGACATGTTTGGATGGACAATTCACTGACCTGAACTACCAATAGATATAGATTTAACAGATTTGTATTAATACCTTTCAATGATATTGCTAAGGCTTTTAAATACAAATAGCTCTGTCTCTTAAAAATCAACTTTTCTTTCCTTTGTTATTGAACTGCACAACTGGACAAAAAGAACAGAATGCCATCATCTTGAAGAAGACTTGAGGAAGAGATGATAGCTATCTCTGAAGGGTTCTGACATGGAAAGAGGTTGGACTTCTTTTGCTTGGTCCTAGAATCAACAAGTCAATGAGCATTTATAAAGGGCCTACTATGTGCCAGACACTTACTAAGTCCTGAGATAAAAAGAAGGTGGGAGGAGGGGGAACATTCAGCACTTGCTCTCAAAGAGTTCATAGTCTAATAGAGAGAATGAAACAGATTTGGGCTTTGTGTACCTCTGCTGAGCAAAAGTAAAATGGGATATCTCCTTAAAGGTCTTCAAGGGAAGGCTAGATAACCATGTGTTGAGGTTCTGTAGAGCAAGCATCAGACTCATGGCCCATAGACTGGAAAACTCCCCAGTGCTGCCCAAACAGATCAAAATGTAATTAGTTTCTATTTGAAACACTGTTATGGGTTGTACTTTTAAATCCCAAAGTGTCTTCCAAATATAGGGTTCTACCATTTAAATTATCACAATTCTTTTTCAGTTCATAAAGACACAGTTTTATTGTTTCTTTCACCCAAGGGTAAGTTCAGTAACACTCAACTTTGACATCATTGTAAAATGCCACAATCTTTCTTCAATACTTCAAGACTCAGGAAGACCTAGATTTTAATAGAACTGCAACTTTCTACCTTTGTAACCTTGGGCAAGTCATATAACCTAGCTGAGCTTTGGTTTCTACATTTCTAAAATGGTGGCAATAATACCTACCCTACATCATGGAATTCTCTGAAGGATTAAATGAAGAAAGCTTTCTAAGCTGTTTAAATAAAATTAAGATTAGGAGGAGCTTCTAGGTAGCACAGTGGATAAAGAGGCTAGTCTAGAGCTGGGTCAAGAACTGGGTTCAAATTTGAGCTCAAACACTTCCTAGCTGTGGGACTCTGGGCAAGTCACTTACCCCTAATTGCCTAGTCCTTACCACTCTTTTGCCTTGGAACCAATACTTAGTATTAAATTTAAGACCAAAGGCAAAGGTTTAAAAAAATTAAGATTAGGACATTTATAATCAAAATGAATTTCAATATGGCTCTTCTACCAATCCTGCTGGCTCCATAATCATTATATATTCTTAAGTATTTATTTTGAAATCTGAATTCCACCAGTCATTGGCTGACAGATTTTTAATTGAAATATTCCTTAGAACCAAGAGAACATTATAGCCAGCTTGAGAATTAATTTTGGAAGAATAAACTGTGAATGTTACGGCCAGACATCGAACTGAAAGTTGAGAAAACATGAAAGTCTTAATTTGTATGAACATGTTGGTCTCTTGAACAAGACTTTCTATGATGTGGAGATTGAGAGAGGGGCTGGGTCGCTTGGGATTTATTATGTAGCTATGAAGAAAAATAAGCTAAATATATGAGATTTATGGTTTCATTTAAGAGCAAACTTCTTTTTCTTTGGATATAGAAATATTTGTTTTATTTGGCTTTAGAAGTCATCTAGATCAATATACTCACTGATGAATCTGAGGTCCATCATATATCTAGAACTAGAAGGAACCAGACAGTTTATCAGGTACAAGTTCTTTTGTTTTGCAGCTGAAAAAAACTGAAGTAGAGTCAAGTGTCAGGATTCACCAGGACTTCTAGTGTTCAACAAGCACTCTTTGCATTGGGTTTCACTGCTTTCTTTATTAGTTAACAGGTCAATAAGCAGTTATTAAGGGGGCAGCTTGGTATCTCAGTGGATTGGCCTAGGGAGGTCCTAGGTTCAAATCTGACCTCAGACACTTCTCAGCTGTGGGACCCTGGGCAAGTCACTTAACCCCCATTGCCTAGCCCTTACTGCTCGTCTGCCTTGGAACCAATACACAGTATTAATTCCAAGATAGAAGTTAAGGGTTTAAAAAAAAATAAGCATTTATTAAGCACCTACTATGTGCTGAGCAGTATGCTAATCTAAGCCCTGGGGATACAAAGATAAGGGGGAGGCCAGTTTTCCAGTAACTCAGTCTAATGAGACAATATGCAAACAACTTTGTACAAACAAAATATATGCAGGATAAATTGGATATATCATCAATTAAGCAAAGATTAATCAATTAAGCAGGAAGGAGAAATAATGAAAAGTTTCCCCTAGAAGATGGGATTTTAGCTGGGAAGTGAAGGAAATCTGGAGGCAGGGATGAAAAGGAAGTGTACTCATTCCAGGGATGGGAGGCATCCACTGAAAATGCCAGGAGCCAAGAGATGGCGTATCTTGTGTGAGGAACAGAAAGGAAGTCAGTGTCACTGCATCAAAGCCTAAGAGGGGGAAGAGGGTGTGTAAGCTGTAAACAGACTGGAATGGAGGATGGGAGCAGGGTACAAAGGGCTTTGAATGAAAGGATTTTATACTTGATTCTGGAGTTGATAGAAAGCTACTGGAGTTTACTGATTAGGAGAATGTCACAAGACAGATCTGGGCTTTTGGAATATTTCTTTGACAGCTGTGTGGAGGATAGACCAAGTAGAGAGAGATTTCATAAAGGGAGACCAAGCAGTAGGCTATTGCAATAGTCCAGGCCAATACAAGGATACTGAGGTAGTTGACTCAAATTTCAGTGACTTACACAAGAGTTTGCAAAGATTAGAAATCACAGTCCTTTAATACCCTCTCTGTTACAAATACACGCTGTCTCTTGATTTCAGTATTAAATGGTAATATTATTATTACCTACCCTAATTTCTACAAAGTCCTCGGGTTCCTCCATACACAGCAGATGCTTGGTGAATCATCTGACTTCCTCTTCTCAACTACAAAACCCTAAGGGACACCAATACAGGCTCTCCACGATACATCTGCTTCCGAGTGGAAATTTATAGCAGCTCATGGTAAGGAAATTTGTATTAAAAGCCAAAGTAGACAATTATACATCAAAAATGAAGTGATATCTTTGGCAGATTCATGTCCACATCCCTTTCCCCAACCAATCACCAAGAAATTCCAAGTCCTCAAACACCAAGCCCAATATTCCTCTGGCTGCAGCCCTATTAGAGCTTGCAAGGGCCAATATGAATGAGATTCTCAGATTAAGTTTAGTCTACAATAGCTCTTTATTCTGAGCCTCCTATATGAAATTTAAGAATATAACAGGTTCCAAGTAAATGAATATTTCATTCTTGTTTCATGGTTTAATTTTTTTAAGTCCTTTTCATTAGGAGTGTTTAAATGTAATCTAAGAACCTAAGGTCTGATTCTATCAGCCATCCACAACTAGGGTCCTATTGAAAATGCTCTTTTTTTTAAATACCTGAGCAACAAGCCAAACAGGGCTGCCTTGGCAGTAGTGACAGGCCTCAATCATAAGGTGCCAATAACAAATGAAACAGAACAAAATTTCTTTGAGATTATGTAGAAATATAGTAACAATTCTGTATGGTAGTTATTAATTCTATGTGAATTAAGCTTATATAGTTTGACTGATTTTAAAAAATCCAAGAAAGAAAAGAAAAAATAAAAAGCTGTTCTCTGTGGGCTACAAAACTCACATAGGTTTTGCTTCACTCCATTGATTCCACACTCCAAAATGTTTCTCATCATTTGAAACTGTTATTTCATTAGCAGCGTATTTATGAACAAGGTGATTCAACCAAGAAGGGAGAATTCTGTAAAGTAGAAATAGATAAAGGAAACAAGCTAATGAGCCTGATTTCGAATCACTGTTTGGATTATTTACCTCATTTTAAGCATGTACTTTTGTAGAATTTATAATATTTGGAGAGCTCTGACAGGTCCCATACCAAGCTAGAAAGGCTGTTAGTACCAGCCTGAAGAATGGTATGACTGCTGCCAGAAAATAATGTTCACTAATGAATGACTCACTATTAAGCTCAATGTCCTTTTTTTCTGTCATTCTCCTTGACCTTTCAGAAGCATCTGACACTATAGATCTGCTTTCAGTTCCATGACACTGTATTCAGCTAGTGTTCCTCTCTGATTTGTTTTGTTTTGTTTTTTACACAATCCTCATCTTCTTTCTTTCCTTCAAACATAGGAGTCCTCCAAGGTCCCTATCCTCTTTGGTTCTCTTCTCTTTTCTAAATAATCTCTTTGTTGGTGGGCTTACCCTCTCATTATCACTTTTATGAAATCAATAAATCTATTCCCAAATTCCCCAGAACTCAAGCTTTGGGTTAGATGGCTCTACCTACATGATTTAGTAATACTACCATTTCAACATACTTAAAATTAAATATATCCTCCATGCAAAACCTGCTCTCCCTTATAACTTCTCTCTACTCCTCTATTTTATCTTATCTCTCCCAATCACCCAGGCTTATAATTCTAGTCACTATTGAGTCTTTTTCCTTTTGCTCGCCATTTATAGCCTATCAATTTTCAATTCCCCAAATTTCTTTCACATCAATCCCCCATCTTACCCCTCATGTTACCACACTAGTTCAGGCCCTAATTAATTCTTTCCTATTTGATACCCTTCTTAACATGTCTTTTGGCCTCCAGTCTATCCTCTCCACCAATTCATCCATCACACCCCTGCTCTCATAAGTAATATTCTCCAAACATCCAGTGTACTGATCATGTCACTCCTCTACTCAATTCAAGACACTTATTAATTATCTATCATATGCAAGGTGAGAAAGACAACTCATCTGCAGCTTAAAGTCTTCAACAAAAATCTGAAATTCCTATCAGACTGAATAATGCTATATGGATATAATATAATTTTGCCATAAGAAATGACAAAAAAAAGATTATTTCAGAAAATTTGGAAGTAATGTATTAGCTTGAATATAATGCAATGTTTTTTCCCCAATATGTACCTTTGAAAGTCACATCTGCACTATATTTGAGCACTTCCATCTTTGAAACCATAAGTTGTGTATTATGCACTTTGGCATATATAAAGAGCATGGCTATCTCCTGGGGCAGATGGGAAATGCCAATGCCTGTATGTTTTGATATTCCATCAAATGTCATCGTTAATACTAAAGGCACCAAATCACTGTTGATTAAAACTACTGGAAATGAGAAAACTAGAATGATTGTGATGCTCACAGTCACAGTTGACAGGTGAAAACTGACTCCTTACGTAATTTTAAGGCATAAATGTTACCACCAGGAGTGATCTTTTGTGTGTAGGAAAAGGGATGGATGAATGAAGAACTTGTGTTACATTGGCTGGATGTGATCTGGGGTAGGCCTCCTGGTGCATTACTGGATCAGAGAGGAATGCTTCTACTCCAAGTGTTCAAAGGTCAACTGACTGAAAATGTGAAGAAGAGAACTGCTGAAATTTGCATGGTCCTAGTTATTATTCCCAGAGGAATGGCATTGCAATTACAAGTGTTAGATGTAGTAATTAATAAGCCATTCAAAGATCATTTGAAGAAAGACTATAATGAGTAGATGTTGGCTGGAAACCGTGAATTTACTCCATCAGGAAAAATAAAGAAACCACTGGTCACTATATTAGGGAACTGGATCAAAACCACTTGGTACAAAATCTCCACCAAGTCCATTGTGATTGGAATTAAAAAATGTTTTATATCAATGGCAGCAACAAAAAAAATTTATCTGAATGGCAGCAAAGATGGTGTTTTGTGGGAAGAAGAAGGTCACGGCAATGACTCAAATGATGTTTCCACTTTGGGAGATGAGGAAATAAAAGAGGAAGGAGAACATGATTAAATATTGGAAGGTAGTTTCTCACAAGTATCTATAAAAGTAATAAGTATTTAATAAAAATATTGGCATTAAAATTTCTTTAACTTGTTTTCAGGACCTTAAAAAAACTTTGAATATAAAGTGCCTGCATTATTCACAAGTTAAGAGAAAGTTGTAATTTAAAAGGAGAAAATAAAATAGGTGTTTCCTCTTTCCGAATTACCCTTCAAAATACTTGGGATCGCACTATGTTCAGGGTCATATTATATTTGGGCTAATACAATAAAGGGAGAAAAACCATGAGAGTGATTTATATGGCAATGATATAGTAAAAGAAGACAACTCTGAAAAGACTTAAAAACTTTAATCAACACTATGACCAACCATGTCTACATATGATATATAGAGATATATACATATATATATAAGGAAGCATGTTACTACCAACTGAAAAAAAAGAGGCAATGGGGGCAGCAAGATGGCTGAGTAGATAGAGAATCAGGCTTGGAGACAGGAAGTCCTCGACTCAAATCTGACCTCAGACATTTCCTAGCTGTGAGACGCCAAGCAAGACACAACCCCAATTGTCTATCCCTAACTGTTCTTCTGCCTTGGAAAAGATAGTATCTATTTTGAGACAGAAGGTAAGAGGGTTTTGTTGTTGTTTTTTTTTTTTAAGAAAGAAAAAGACATGGAATGAGCACTGTTAGGAGTAAAAGAAGAGGTTAGCAATTAGTGATACCAAAAAAATGGGGGAGGGGTTAGAGGGACTGAAACATTTTTTAACATTCACAAGAAGAATAAAGGGAAGTACAGAAGGAAACAAAGAAGCAGGACAGGTTTGAAAGAGAAATTAAGAATTGATCGTCTTTTTTCTTTTTTTTAATGCAAACAATATAAAGTAGAAACTCAAAGTTTCATAGACAACTCTCCTTTGTGACTTGCTGTGTATACAGAAAGGCTCTATTTTTGCTGTTTAAATTCAGAATAAAAAATAAAATTAAAAAAAAAAGGCAAAGGCCTCTAGGAAGAAATTGTTAAGGCACTTACCACAGTGCCTGGCACATGGTAGATATTATATAAAAGCTTATTCCCTCCCTCTTCCCCTTCTAGTAACTATATAATGTATCTATATATACTAGCTTCTTGGAATTTTTTTACTTATTCCTAAATAGAAGCAAATTAGAAACGAAACAGATGTTCAATGAATTGAATGAAGATAAGAATGTTTTTTTTCACTTCTGCCTACTTATCATTAACATATTAAGGAAATGCACATATTTACAAAAGAAAAACTTGTCAAATGGTAAGAGAGCCAAGAGATAATTTATTTATTGATTCGAAGTACCACTGAACTCCAAAATGACAAACAGAAGTTGAATACACTGTATAATTACACACAGAAGTTGAAAATACCATAACAAGGAGTGCTTAAATCTTACTCACGAAGATCATCCTTCATGCCTAGAATGCACTCCTTCCCATCTAAATCTTTGCCTGTTGAAATCTGTCTTTCCCCAAGGACCATATCCCCCTCAGATGCCAAAGGCTCCATGAAGCCTTCCCTGATTCCCTCTGCTGAAAGCGATCTCTCCATTATCAAATCTTCCTAGTCCACTCTGACCAAAAGTCTCTTTTGTTCCTATTACATTCTACCTTTTATGCTACTGGATTGCATTCTTGTCTTAAACTCTTTGCTAGATTATATGCCCTTGAGGCTAAAAGCTACTATTTTTCATCTTTGGATATGTCAATGACTTGCACATGCACACAATAAGCATTGAATCAGAACTGAAGAGCTCTAGTTCAACTTGGGGGAAATGGCAACATTTTTAGCTCACTATCATTTTCGGAAACTCTCCCATATTCCTCTTTCCCTCCCTCTAAACACTTCCATTCCCACTACCACAATATTAAAGAAAACCTTTGATTTTTGACTACAGCTATATCCTTAGAGAATTAGAAAGAAAAAACAGATCTTGATACTTGGTATCTCCTTATATTGAGCTAGATAACATATTTGTAACAATTTACAATCCTTAAAGCACTAAATGCTATTGCTCTCATGTAGGTTGGTCAGCACCAAGCACAATTCAGATGTATGAGACTTTAGTGGTCATCTAACCTCATCCAACCACTTTTACCAGATACACAAATCACCTCAACAATATTCTCAATAAGAGGTCATGTATGTAATACTTCTAATAAAAAGACAGCTGATTTCATGTGGTAGTCTGCTTTACTTTTGAACAGCTCGAATTACTAAACTCTGCCAGGGAAACATTTCAGATCTCCTTCCCTAATAGAGAATATAGAAGACCAAAAAGAGGCCAGCCTGCTAAGCAAGTTAACACACTGGAACTTTTCCAGAATGTGCCCAGATTTAAGGAGATAGGCACACAAATCTATTGGAGAGGAAGGAGAGGATTCATTGTACAAGGTAGTTTGCACAGGGAAATAAAAGTTTATTCAAGTGAACATCCAAATAAGATAGGGCTGGATAAATTAGGCTATATTCTATTTTCCACATAAGTCTGCTTTCTGTATGTAATAGAAGTTCTGATAATATGAGCATAATCTTTTCCTGTACACATAATCATAAAACTTTCACCTTGTATGGAAGGAGCTCTTTAAAAGGCAGCATATCCAATTAGGGAGAAGCAGAGGGAGAAAGTTTAAATTGAATACTTTTTACTCTAGTTGACAGAGCAGGGTGTATGAGTATTTCTTTAAAAAACAAAAACTAACTGGAACAACCTCCAGGAATTGATGCAGAGTGAGAGGAGCAGAACCAGGAAAACATTGTACACAGAGACTGAAACACTGGTACAATCGAATGTAATGGACTTCTCCATTAGTGGCAATGCGATGACCCTGAACAACCCGGAGGAACCTACGAGAAAAACCACTATCCACACCTAGAGGAAACAATGTGGGAGTAAAAGCACCAAAGAAAAACAACTGCTTGAATACATGGGTTGAAGGGATACGGTTGGGGATGTAGACTCTAAATGAACATCCTAGTGCAAACAACAACATGGAAATAGGTTCTGATCAAGGACACATGTAATGCCCAATGAAATTGCGTGTTGGCTTCAGGAAGAGTGGGTGGAGGAGAAGGAGGGAAATAATGTGATTATTGTAACCAAGGAATAATGTTCTAAATTGACTAAATAAACTTATTCAAGTGGGGGAAAAAACTAAAGAAATGCATAGATTGTGCCATGTCAAGGTCATTTTACTTTAAAAATAATTTTGCGTGCCATTTCCTACATGTCTTAAATATTAAAATCCAGTATCCTTTCTTAATTGCTATGCAAGGAAAAAGACATCTGGGGCTTTCATTTTCTGTAGACCACAGAGTAATGCTTACAATAAAAGTCACAAAGTATATGAAAATAATCTCATATAGTCCAAAGCTTCAAGTCACTGAGGAATATAAGACTACTTTTCTCACATGCATATACGTGTTCAAAATGTCTTCATTTTGCATTCAAAATGGTAGAGTGCCAAAATGCAATCTCCAAAGCTTTAATAATGAGTAACCGTATTTTTAAAAAGCCAAAAAAAATCTATAGGGAAAAGGAAAAAACTTTAAATATATTCTAGAAAATGGAAGGACTGGACATCCACTTTATTTTAGATAACTTCCTACAGATACCTCAACACTGCAACTCCATCTTTTCTTTTAGAAACCCTAAAACCTATGGAGAAAGATGTACCCCATTCACTATTTTGTAGAATCAACTGAAATATTTTGAAGAACAGGCATAGTCTTTTTTAGAAGGGGAAGGATGACTATGAAAGGCTGAACATTAAAAAATAAAGCATGCACAAATAAGAAGCTCATGTCCAACACCCAAAGAGAGTTTGTGTTCTATGAAAATGAGGGAAAGTGTTTATTCTGCAAATTCTCTGCAAACAGGATAAAAAGCAATGCCATCTGTATTTGTTTCATGTGACAGAGTTTTCACTGATCTAAAGATCTGGAAAACCACCACCCCTACCACACCAATCCACCACGCCCATGAAAGAATAAACATCTGTTTAACAAGCTAAGAAAACTGACAAACACAGTGAGCTTTAAAGTACCCTGATGAAACTTCAGCAGGCTAACCAGTTATAAAAATAACCTTCTCCTCTCTCATACTAGTGTTATACACTACCCCAGCTGTGATGTGCCAATCTGGGACATTGAATACCAAGAATCACTGTGCAACAGCAGCTGTACCCACTTTTAGAAAGTCCCCAGATGCCTGGATAGTGCTGAGGCTAAGAATTGAACATTCTCTAGATCCAGCATTTCTACTAGAGGACAATAACAGGTTAGATAGTTCTAATGCTTGGGCTCCTTGAGAAAATATCTCAACCTAAGGAAAAAGAAACAAAAAGAAAAACTAACAGTCACAACTATTCATGGGTATTTTGGATTGGTGATCTACCCAATGGAAAAAACAGTGCCATGTTATAACTCTAAAAGGCATAAAGGGAGGAGAAATAGAACTCTCACAGGATTGTGATTGATCCTCTTAGGTCCTTTTCAGTCAATGAAGTAGCATTTAATTCTGAGAGACAGACCAAAAGGAAAATGAAACACTTGAGCCTTCAAGGCCAAAAACATTTTTCCAGTCTTATGCACTCCTGAAACACAAATTAGATTTATGATGATTTTTCATGAAGCCAGCATAAGCAGTAACCTGTTCTTTCCCCATGAAAACTTCCACAGGAATGCCTTTGTAGACAGGTAGCACAGTATAGTAGAAAAGATCACTGGGTTTGGAGTTCAAAAGACATGGGCTAGAATCCTTACTCAGGGTAAACTGTAAGCAACAAAGCAAGTTACTGACTTCTAACAGACTATAAATGCTATATAAATTAATTAGTATTATTGGTATTATTTTTATTAAAGGGGAAAAAAGGGAAAGAAATTTCTCCAACTCTGCCTATTCCTGTGAACAAGACAGAGAGATGCAGGCCAAATAATATTATAATTACATAAGTAATGACTATTTGAATGACCAGATCAGACCAAAAAAGTTGTCATTAATGAGTCAAAGTCAACTTGAAAGATCTCTAGTTGAGTGCACTAGATGTCTCCACTTTGTTTTGTTGAGCTGTTTAGTTGTGTCTGACTCAGGACCTCATAGGGAGTTTTCTTGGCAAAGATAATGCAGTGGTTTGCCATTTCCTTCTCTAGGGGATTAAGGCAAACAGAGGTTAAGTAACTTGCCCAAGGTCACACAACTAGTAGGTTCCTCAGACCAGATTTGAATGCAAATTTACCCAGGGGTAAATTTGGGGGACCCAGGGCTTTATCCAGGGATAAAGAATACCCGCCTCTATCAGTGCTTAGCTCAATGCTATTGACAGTGTTTATCCATTGCTTGAATAAAGGCCTAGCTAGCACACTTATCAATTCTGTACATGATATAAAACTGGGAGGCATAGCTATCATGATAGATGAAAGAATCGGGATCCAAAAAGATCTTGATAGACAAGAATGCTAGGTAATATTAAGAAAATAAAAATAATAAGGATAGATGTAAATCTTACAATGGGGTTCAAAAAACTGAAATTCACAAATACAACATGGGGTAGGGGAATGGTCAGAGAGCAGTCTATCTGGTTATTTCAGATAAATATACACTCAATATGAATCAACAGCTTTATAAAGCAATATGCCTTAGATTGCACTAAAAGGCATATAGTGTCCAGAATGTGGAATACAATAGTTCCCTTGTCTTCTCCCCATGGTAGACCACATGGGGAATTATAAGTAATTCTAGTCACCCTATTTCAGAATGGACATGATGGGTAAACTAGGGATCATTCCAGAGGAGGGCAGACAGTATTGTAATAAGACTGTGCCATGGAAAGATAAATTGAATCAACCTAAAGAAAACTTGAATGTAGAAAAGAGTAAGAGATATGTGAGAGTTGTCTTCAAAGTACATAAAGGGCTGTTGCCCAAACTTGGGATTGGACCTGATCTACTTGTCCATACAAGGAGAAACTAGGAACAAACACTAGGTAAAAATTTCAGAGGTGATTATAGGAATGATGTAAGGAAAACTTTCTGATAGCAATTAGAGCTATCTAAAAGAGAACTGTGTTTCCCAGAGAAGTGCATTTCCCCACTTCTAGATAGAATTCTTAGAATAAGAGTTAAATGACTACTTGTTAGATGTGTTTTTGATGAGATTATTGTTCATGTGCTAATGGTTTGAATGTTTAGACTAAACAGCCTCAGTTGGTCCCTACCAACTTTCAGATCTATGGCTCTGAAATAGCAAAACTTTATGTATGCCAAGAAACAGAACTCCATTTCTACAAAGATGTGGGTTAAGGGTAAGAACATCAACTCACACAGGTGCCTGTTTCTAAAATCAAGAAAGTGGGTTGCCTCAGAAAGAGACTACAAAGTCTGTGGAGTAGCAGAGTCTAGAATTCTGCAAGTAAAACTTCCCTGAGGCCTCCTACTCTCACTGATTGTCTTTAAAGCTTTCCAATCCTGCAATTCCTTCAAACCACTATTCTGTATCTTTTTCTCCCTGTCAGTGAAAGGATTAGTAAAGTCAGCAAGACCTTCCACTTTCTCACCTCCCACTCAATTCTCTACCCTTTGCAATCTGGCATCAAACCTTACTACTTGTTTGAAACTATCCCAAACTTGATCTCCTAACTGTGAAGTTGAATGGCCTTTTCTAAGTTCCAATCTGACTTTGACTTTTCTGTAGCTTTTGACACTTAGACCTCTCCTTCCTCCTAGACACTCTGCCCACCTTTGGCATTCATGCTCAGTGTCCTTTGCTGCATAAATAAATCATCCAACTTTTGAACCATGTGAGGGGCATTTCTCAAAGTTCTGTCCTGCACTCTACATCTACTCTCTTTCTCATCAGCTCCTGTAAGTGCAATGGCCTCTGTGCAGTTGACTCCCCACACTACATATACAGTCCTATTTGTTCTCCTGAACTCCAGTCCTACACATCAACCCCCTGTTGAATAGCTCCACCTGGATAGCCCACCAGCCTCTCAAACTCATTAAGTTCAAAACAGAACTTGTCTCCTCTTCTCCAAATCCACCACTTTTGTAGGGGGCACCACCATGAATGATTGTCACTCTCTTGGGTCTGCAACCACTAAATAAACTTCAACTCTTCCTTCCCCATCATTTACCATATCCAAACAGTAGCCAAGTCTTGTTGTGTCTACCACCATAGTTCCCCTCTTTTATCCATTCCTTTTTCTCCACTCTCTTTCCTAGTCACTTCTTTTCCTAATTTAAAAACCTCATCATCTCTTACCTAGACTACTGAAATATTCTTCTAGTTATTCTCCCTTCCTTACTTCATTACTTCAATCAATATTCTTAAGACACATGCCTGACCTTATCACTTCTCTATTCAAATCTTTTGAGTGCTCCCTATTATGTTTAGGATCAAATACAAATGCCTTCATTTGGCCGTTAAAAGCCTGCCATAAAAATCTGGTAAAACCCACCTTGGTTAGGACTTTCAAATTGTCCATATTACACATTACTCCCAAAGTTCATATCCCTCTATGTTTGAGCCAAACTGCCACATCAGCTGCTTCCCAAACCCACCGCAACTGGTGATATGTCATTCTCAGATCTCTTTATTTTTTCACAGAGGGCCTCATCTTCCTGTAGCTCTCAGAATTCCAGGTTCAGCTCACATGCCACCTCCTACAGAAAGGTTTTCCTGATATCTCTCATAGTCAGTGTTTTCTCCCTCCTAAAACTGCCTTTTACTTATCTAGGTACAAGCTATCTTTCCCCCTTCCTCATGTACATCTAAGTTCCCTAAGGAGGATTTATTCTTTTTTCCTTTGGATCCCAAGCCCCTGGAAGAGGGCTTTGAGTAGAGCAGGCACATAAGAAATGTTGCTGAATTGACTTGAATAGAACAAGGTCTACCCATAACAGATAGGGGCTGTGAGATTGTGAGTGATGAAGTCCCCTTAGATTCAGTGTTCCAGAATCCCAGCCTAAGAAACTCTATAGCTAAACATTTGTGTTGTAATAAGAGCCATTGGCATGTGGCACCCTTGCAAGTTATGAGACTTTTTCCCCACCCTGAAAAGGATCCCTAATAACTTCTTCAATATATTTTTCCCTTCATTTGGATATAAGAGCAGTTTATGTTTGGGTTTTACTTATGATATTCCAAAATATATCTCAATATCCAGGCTATTTAAAATTGATATCATGCTAATCCCAATTCAGTCCAAACATTTATTAAATCTCTTATATATGTGAAGAACTAACCAACTTTGTTAGTTGCTAGGACACAGTAAAAAAAAAAAAGGAATAATTGTCCTTGCCCTAAAGGAGTTTGTATTTTACTAGAATGCTATTGAAAGAACTTATCTTAGAAAAGTTTCATTTTTAATCAGGAGGGTATTTCTCTACTAGTATTCTCAGTTTTCTCCTCCTGCAATATAGATGTCTATTTTTTTGGACCCTTATCTTCTGTCTTCTTATCAATTCTAAGACAGAAGAGTGGCAAGGGCTAGACTATCAGGGTTAAGTGACTTGTTCAAGGTCACATAGTTGGGATGTATCTGAGGTCAGATTTGAACTGAGATTTTCCTGACTCCAAATCTGGAGCTCTATCCACTGAGCCACCTAACTACCCCAATAAATAAGCTCAATGTTCTGTCTCTATGTCACAGGCACCAGGAATGAGTGGCAAAAATTTCTTGTGGCTGCATCTATTTCCCGGAAATCTAGAATCATATTATAATTAACATATTCCTGACATAATTTATATTCCCCTCACAAATGAAAGAGATACTGCAACAGGGGAAAGGGTATATTCTTATATGGAGGAAGGAATTCTGGATCAATTATAGTAAGTATTTGAGAAGAAAAAAGTCAGCCTTGGGAGAGGGCATTCTAAAAGATATCTAGGTAAACATTCAAATCACATGAAAATGCACATGCATATACACTCCAACCTTTCTGGGTTTTTTATATCTGAATGTGTCTACTGGGAAAATCATAATAACAGGTGCTTATTAGTCATTCAAGTTATAATGGAAAGTGCTTCCCCCCATGACACGCACCATCATGGATCCCAGCCTTTTTCTGGAATTCATGCTCTGTCTTCTAAGGGCTCCTAAAGACTAATTCTTAGAAATCACCCTTCCCTGGGGGTGATCTGCATGCAATGAATGAGGATCTCAGTTTTTTTTTTATCCTTCCTATTCATTAAATTTTGCAAGATCCATTGGGAAAAGAGTCATTTAGGATCATAACAACATCTGTTGGCTGACAATAGCACTAAGCTCTCTTTCTTTTTTTCCATAGGAAAAACAGAAAGAAGGCTTCTCCTCAGTGTTTCCATTATGTCATTATGACTGTTGAGCAAAGCTTTTGTTCATCTATCAATACTATCAGCCATTATTTTTTTTGCTCAAATGATGTACATTTTATTAAAGTTCCAATACTTGACATTAGAAAGAATTTCAGATCTTCAGAGTAACCCCCATATTATTCATCTCTCAGGGAAATCTAACCTTTAGCACAGTGCTTATCTGACACATAGCACATTGCCTGGCATATAACAGGTACTTCATAAATGTTTACTGAGTGGTTCACTGAAGAGAGTGCTAGGCCTGGAGATGGAAGGTGTCAGGTTCAAGTCTGATTTCAGATATTTCCTAGCTGTGTGACCCTGGGCAAGTCACTTAACCCTAAATGCCTTGCCCTTACAACTCAATTGTCTTAGAACAGATAATTGTGTTGATTCTAAGACAGATGGTAAGGGAGGGGGTATGTTAATTGATTAATTAATTTAAAAGAATCTGTTCACATAAGTAAAATTAGTATTTGGCACTTTCCCTCCTCAATTCTTGTCTTTCTCCTCAGGGGAGAAAAACTATAAAAATCATTTTAAAATAATTTGAAAAGCTAATTCTCCATTAGACTCAAAGCTTCAGGGAATGCTGTTTGGATTGAGATAAGACCCTAAGAAAGAGAAAAAGTAGAAGAAATAGAAGGAAGGAAAAGGAAAAGGAAAAGAACCAACCAAAATACCAGACTGCCATGGGCTTGTTTATTTAAAGAAAGAAAAATGATCTCAACCTCTACAGACAGGAACTTCATGTGATGAGAGTACAACATAAGCTCACTATGAAAGGAAGGCCAGTCTCCTAAATAATTCCTTCAACTAATATTATTTAAGTAGGAGCCAAGCACAGAATAGCTCCTGGAGTGCCCAATCACTGACTATCACCAAGCAACTCTCTTATAAACTGCTTTTTTTAACCAACCACTTGCAAAAAAAATAAAAATAAACCAACCATTTTACTTCCTGGCAGCATGAGGGATAGCAACAAGGTCTATTTTCTCTTCACCAAGCCAAGGAATTCCACGCCGGCCTGGCACCTGTGTAGCATGGTCTCAAATCTACTGGAAAGCCTGTCACAGAGCAGTGTAGCATGAATGGCATGACAACGGCAGGGAAAGGACAGTCCAGCTCAAAGGGGATGGAGAGGATGGACAGGTCACCTCACTCAGTTTTGTAGGATTCTAGATTTAGAAATCTAGACATCTCAGCAATCATGAGCCAGATGAAAGGGAAATGAGACAGGTACTACTGTAAGAATCAGAAATGAGAAGAAAAGTTAAATTTAGGATTCCCCTTGAGGCAAGTCCTAAATTCAGCAAGGCAATCCCCAAATTAGTGGAATCACCTTTCTCCAGTAACTAGGCCAGATTCTGGAATCACAATCCACCCCACCCCCATCTAGAGGACTGGAGCTCAGGAATGGCAAGGGCTAGGAAATCCCCTCTCAAGCAACATAGGATGGAAGGAGCACACCTACTTCTGACAAGCATCATATCTCCTTTAAAAAGCATTTATATAGCAACTGCTATGTGGTAGGTATGCTACTTAGCACTAAAAATGCAAAGATGCAAAATGAAATGGTCTCTGACCCAAGAGAGTTACATTCTATTGAAGAGATAAATTAATACAAGATTACATACAAAGTCCATTAGATTGTAATCTACTTGTTTGTACCCCCCAGTGCTTACCTTGTACAGTTTATGGCTCATAGTAGGTACTGTGACAAAGTGTCACAGCACTTGATAAAGCTTTATTGATTCACTGATTTCAATGAGAAGGGACTTTGCATATGAGGAGACAAGATCAATCTCACTAAAGATGCTGTTATCCTAGATTTTCAAGTGGAAAAAAAGTGAGTGTTCTGATGCTTGTTCCAAGGATTTTGTTGATGTTTTTGTTTTCAACTGGGAAGGTGGGAGGGAAAGGGAATAAATGTTCATTGAAAAAAAATTTTAATAGCCTATTGATTCCCTTTTAAAGACTAATACAGAGGAATAGATCCACTCATGAGTCTATCCACCACAAGAGGAGATTGGGATTATCTGAAAACAGATCTGGGGAATATGTGTTTAACAGGTATACACTAGAAAGCTATCAAAGTTTCCCCTAATACCTTAAGGACTCAGGGTCTGGAGTAGATATCCTAAAGATATAATTTTTCTCTCTCCAGAACAAAAATTAAAAAGTTGGTATCTAGATCATGAAAAATATAATAAACTACTTCATCTTAGGGGTTGTCACAATTATTAACCCAGCAATACCACTATTAGGTCTATTTCAAAGTGATCAATAAAAGGAACAGATACTATAGGTTCTAAAATATCTATAGCGGCTCTCTTTGTAGTGACAAAGAACTAGAAGTTACGGGCATGGCCATCAATTGGGGAAACAAGTTGTGGCATATCATTTTGATTAAAAAAAAAACATTGCACCATAAGAAATAACAAACAGGGTAATTTTTTTAAACATGGTAAGATCTACATGAAATTATGAAAAGTGAAACAAGAGAACCAAGAGAACAACATATACAGCAGCAGAAATAGTGTTCAAAGAATAACTTATATATGTTCATCACCAGAGAAAGAAGTGATAAATGGGAACAAACAAGACATAGTTTTATATATAATGATGTCTTCTTTAGTGCAGGGAAGAGAGGAAGGGAGGATGATACCAGGGAACTTTAATGTAACAAACACATTTTTTAAAAAGAGAGTGACTTAATCAGGTCACTTTTTTCTTCTCAACAAGGTGAAATTAGGTGTGCTCACTATCCTGGGAAAAGCAAAGTCCCTGTGGAAGAAAGGCTCATTAATTGGTAAGCTCATCACATCTCACACAAAGCCCCTGCATCTCCATGATTGAAGAACTCAGGTGATCCAATCCCTAAATTCAAATCAGTGAAGTCTATAGAGTGCTGTGCTTGCTGTTTATTCTGCATAATTTTATGGAAGTCTTTCTAGATTTATTCATATTTGTTATATTTTATTCACTGAATTACATTCCATGATGTCCACATACCACAATTTGTTCAGCCAATTGTTATACATGTGGCTTCTTTCCACTTTTTGCTATATGAATGTTTCTATGAATATCTTTGCATAGCCAAGATTGAACTGTAAGGATGTTAGTGACAAGAGAAATAAAAACAGTGGAATTACAAAGTCAAAGGATAAGAATGGTTTTGTATTGAAGGTCTTACTGTATACGGTATAATGACATAATGCCCTACAAAAAGATTGCACTGATTCCCAACTCTACTAGCACTGTATTAGCATGCCTGTTGTCTCCACAGTCCCCATACTGAATTTTATATTCTTTACTTTGCAGAAACAAAGTTGCATGATGATTGGATGCTGGAATTTAAAAAGTAAGGATTCACATTCCATACTTATGTGACCCTTGACAAGTCACATCTCTGTCCATCAGTTTTTTTCCTCATCTGTCAAGTAGGAGAGTTTGGTTTAAAAGCCTCTAAAATACCTTCTAGCTCTAAAGTAATGAATTTATTATTAAATGTATATCAGGTGATAAATCAGAGTTGCTGTAATCTGAATTTTTCTGGCCATTTAAGAGTTTGAACAATTTTTAGGTGTTTATTGATCATTTGTGTTTCTTTGAAATTCCCTATTTGAATTTTTCCCTTCAATGAATGAACTACTGGGCAATAGCTCATATCACCCTTGGTTTTCATGGTTCTCCAATAGTGGGCCCTAACCATCTGGTGAACCCAAACCATCTTACCACTATTTTGTCAAGGGTCAGACTAGGACTCTTAAATTGTTCTAAAGGGAAACCATATTAATTCCCAACTTTTCCCTCCACTTAAGAACATCTTCCCCACCTGTCCAAATCCAGCCTCTCTTCAAGACCCCACTGAAGACTCGGCTTTCCATAAGTCCTTCCCTCTCTCCTGCCATTCTCTGAAGACCCATAGCAGTAAGAGTCAGCATCACAAAATTAAGCACTTCATTAGCTGTCATAATTTGTTCTCTCAGTTTTCATATTATTAGTTCTATATCTCACATTTTTAACTATCAGCTGTTTGAGGGAAGATAGGATCATAGATTTAGAGCTGGAGGTTATCTACTACAAGCACATCAATATTTTACAAAAAAGAAGACCAAATACCAGAAAAAGTAAGTGCTTTTCTGGGGCATGTATTAGCAGCATACTTTAGTGGAAATGGAGCTTGGGAAGGCAAAGGCTGAGACAGACTCCTAAGGCTAAAGTGCAATGTCATCTTTCTGAGAAAAACATACCAGGAAACATCTAACATCAGTTTGTTTACAGAAACACAAGGTAATATAAAAAAGGCTCCAGATTAATTAATTCTTCAGAAATCATGGCCTAAATGTTATGGGAAATTAGTTGAATAATGTTATGGCAAGGCTACAATTTCATAGTTGATTTTAGTAACAATGTGTTAATAATATGATTGGAAATAGCATTCTTTGGCCAGGGCAACCTTATCTGTGGTGTACCTGTACTAAACGATAAGCCCTTTAAGGGCAGGGACAATGACCAATTTATCTCTTCTAATGCTTAGCATCCACTTGGTAAATACTCTTTAAATATTAAAATCTATATTCAGCTATAAGTACAATTTTGGACTTTGGGGTTAAACACATACTAGGTCAAATCCATTTCTAGGTAAAACTTGGAGCTCCTCAACTAGACAGTGAATGGAAAATTTAGAGAGCTACTCCACATGCTTGTTTTTTCAATGATTCAATTCAATAAATACCCATTAAGCACCTACTATGTGCCAGGCACTGTGCTAAATGCCTTTTTTAAAAATCTCATTATTAAATGACCAAATAAAATAATGTTTTAAAAAATCTCATTATTATATTTTAACTCTATATATCTTCTCAATAAATTAAGTATAGAGTTATTGCTACAAAAAGGACTTTAGTGTATTATTTCTTCATCATAATTTGCAACTAAGATTTCCAAATGATTGAAGTTCAAAGCTACTTGTTTTAGCCTATCCACTCCAGATTGTTTCTTTAATATTTTCAAATACTAATCACACATTAGAATAAAAATTTGTTAAATAATACTTTTTAAAAACCAGTGTTGGGGGCAGCTGGGTGGCACAGTGGATTAAAAGCCAAGTCTAGAGATGGGATGTCCTGGGTTCAAATCTGGTCTCAGACACTTCCTAGCTATGTAACCCTGGGCAAGTCACCTAACCCCCATTGTCTAGCCCTTACCTCTCTTCTGCCTTGGAACCAATGTATAATATTCTAAGATGGAAGATAAGGGTTTAAAATAATCATTGCTGACTAAAGGGGGAAAATAACTTTTAAAATCTCCATTTAGGGGGGCAACTGGGTAGCTCAGTGGATTGAGAACCAGGCCTAGAGATGGGACGTCCTGGGTTCAAATCTGGCCTGAGATACTTCCCAGCTGTGTGATCCTGGGCAAGTCACTTAACTCCCCTTGACTAGCCCTTACCACTCTTATTCCAAGATGGAAGGTAAGGGTTTAAAAAATAAATAAAAATAAAACTCCCATTCAGATAAGGGCTGTTTCAGATGACAAAGAATAAGTTTTAAATTTTTTTAAGTGTGTTACTTTATGGCAACAAAAATGTAAAGTGCTACCCTTCTTTTTTATTATTTTGTCTTCAAAGAAAACTGTTCCTTACTTAGATTCATAATGCATTATTTGGAGAAAGTAGTATGTTTAAAGTTAAGCAGTAGAAGGAGGGAAGTCTGCAAAAACTTGTCATGAAATTTAAGTAGATCAGAATGATTATAAATTTATTCAATTAATCGAATCCTTATTAAGCATCTCCTACTACATTCTAGGCACCTAATGTGATAGGTGCTAAGAAAGCAAGCACAAAGAATGGAAATCATACCCACTTGCAATGAGTTTACAAGTCACCTCAAACTTCCTGCAGAAATAAAGGCCCATCATCTTACTATTAAGAGTCTATTGGCACAGTAGTATGGCTACATGTCATGGAATCCTAGGGTCTGTAGATTAAAATTTAATATCACAAAGTACAATAGAAAGGAAAATCATGGATGTGAGGGAACTGTAATTTGTAAGCAACAAAGAACCTCGGGGGAAGGGAGGAACTGGACAAAAAGCATGTCATTAGTAAAATGTGAGTTAAAAGATGGGTTGGTCATTGGTGTGATATCAAGTATTGAGAACCGAATGACCCAAGTGCTCTACTGGAACACTCTAGATAGAAGTAAAAAGCAAGGAAGCCCACTGCTGCTGCTACCACCCCTGCCCTTCTCCTTAAAGAATTTAGGGGAGGATGATGAAAAGAATTTGATGGGATTGATTGACAGTCATGGATAGGTTTTGATCTAAGGAAGCCAAGATGCTGCTAGGTAATAGAGATTAATGCAAAGCTATTGAACAGAGTGCCTCATCTGAAATCAAGAAGATTCATTTTCCTGAGTTAAAACCTGGCCTCAGATACTTATTAGCTGTGTGACCCTGGGCAAATCACTATTTGCCTCAGTTTCCTCATCTATAAAATAAGCTGGAGAAGAAAATGGGAATAGTAATTCTGACCTTTGTCAACAAAACTCCATATGGGGTCACAAAGAGGCAGATCCAGCTGAGACTCAACAATCACAAAAAAATCATTGGAAGTGTGTAATGAGGATTTGCTCCCCAGAACTCTAAATCCCAACTTCCCATGTTCCCTCTCATGTTACATGCCAATATAGGGAGGATATAAGTTTTGCATAGCTCACTCCTCTCTCTCTTTTCCCCTGATTGTGGTTTGTGGAGGTGGGGTGAGGTGAGAGGCAGGAGAATTTTTCTCACATGTCTTTTCTCAGGTTTTTACTTGTGTTCTTGCATTTTTCCTACTTCAAGTGATTATTAATAAATCTTATAAAATATAATACTCAAAGTTATTGGATATTAATTTAAATCTTACAGAAGGAATATCCATAGCAAGGAGATCATGGATCCTTTTGAGTCTCTTCTCATGGGCACAGGAAAGAAAGTCAATGTTTTCTATTTGCTGAAACCATTCTAGAAAACAATTATCTTTAGGTGAGAAAAGGGCCCAAAGATTGCCTGAAGTATTTCATTTTGTTTCTTTCCCCCCTCCACCCCAACCCATTCTTTTTTATTTTTTTAAACCCTCACCTTCCGTCTTGGAGTCAATACTGTGTATTGGCTCCAAGGCAGAAGAGTGGTAAGGGCTAGGCAATGGGGGTCAAGTGACTTGCCCAGGGTCACACAGCTAGGAAGTGGCTGAGGCCAGATTTGAACCTAGGAACCTCCCATCTCTAGGCCTGGCTCTCAATCCACTGAGCTACCCAGCTGCCCCCCCCCCCCCCCCGCCCCAACCCATTCTGACATGGAAAGGCTATTGAGAATAGATTCACTGCATGACACCTTCTCTCTTAAAATTTTGTTCTCAGTATCACAGTCATGGAATTTTACCACGGCCAAAGTGAACTGAGTATCCTTCCTCACACACAAACCTTCCAACTTTGTGTCACTCATTTTTTTCCCTACAGATTTTTTCCATTTGACAGCTTTTTCCTATGTCATTCAGGATTTCACTGGTGTTGGGGGTGGGGCCAATGACCTTCTCCAATGCTTGAAAACAGGTTTGTTTGTTTTTTTCTGTTAGTTTTCTCCCTTGCCTCTTTAATTATAAGATGAAATCCTGGGTATTTTTCCACTGAGAACATATATGACAATATTTCTAATGATCTGTGATTTCAGTGGGTGTAGAGAGTTTTTCTAAGCACACAAATCATAACCCCTCTAGTGGTTTCATGGCTTTCTATGGCCAAAAACAATTCAGTACCTAGCGACCACGTTTCTCAGAATGGTTCCCTATACCATGGGCTGGGCAATACCAGATCCTATGATGATAGGCACAATCTGTCACCAGGGTATACTTGAAGCCTGTCTAGCTTAGTGAGACCTGGGCCAGCTTATGTTCCAGTAGCAAGAAATCTAGGGTCCCCACCACACAATGAGGCACCAGAAGAAATACAAGGCAGGTGGTAGAGTGGATATAACATGTTGAACTTGGAGTCAAAAAGATCCAAGACCAAATCTTGAGACACTAATTAATTGAGACATTGCTAATAGGTAATCTTTCTTGAACTGATTTTCCTCATCTATAAAATGGAAATAACAATAGCACCTATTCACAGGGTTGTCATAAGGATCCAAGCAGTTTAAATCAAACAGGATATGTAAAGTGCTCTGTAAAACTTAAGGTATTATATATCTACTATTATTATATTAAAACCTACTGACTTTTCCCCTCATATATACAATGAAGATTTTTCCAATTGCAATCTTAAAGCAATTAATAAATGATATTGGGTTAAAAGGGAAAAATAACTTTCCACCATTAAATTAGGCTCCAAGTGAAGATATCCAATAATCCTGTAGCAATTCAGCCATCAATCAACCTACACATTAATTGATTTAATACTTCATTGGGATAGTCTAAAGCATAGGGATTTAGTCTTTCTCACTAAAGCACAAGTGAGTCAAAGTTCTTCCCAGTTACAAAGTAGCTTTGCACAAATTATCCAGTTATCAGTCTTATTAGATATTATAATATCAGACTAAACATCTAATAAGACTGTTAAACTGATCTCCTGAATCAATGATGGAGAACCTTTTAGAGCCTGAGTGCTGAGCCCTGCCCACATCCCCCCCCCCATGGAGTGCTGTGCCTGCCCTAACCCCAGAGATGGCATGCCTTGCCCCTACCACCCATCAACTATAGGGTGCACTCTGCCACCACCCTTATCCCACACAGGGGAGGGAGGAACCATTCCCATTGGGCTGCTGGGTGAAGGGGCAGGTAAAGTGAGGAATGTCCTCAGCAAGGGTAGATGGGGTGAGGGGAGTGGCCTGAGCTCTCTGCTCCCTTCCAGCTCTGCTGCATGTGAGGCACCCACATTAGTCCCTGTGCTCTCCTATTGGGCTGCTGGGCAGAGGGGAGTTGGGGGTGTGAAAAATGTCTTCGTACACAATGGAGAGGGGGAAGGAAGCAGCTCTGCCAGAATCCATCTGCCTTTCTAGTTTGTTAACTTGGGGAGGGGGGGAAGGTGCATGCCCATAGAGATGGCTCTGTGTGCCATCTCTATAGGTTCACCATCGCTGTCCTATATGAACACACCTTTTGATTGAACTTAACAGCTGACTTGTAACAGGCAAAATTCTCTAAAGATAGAAGATAGAGGAATACTCTCCAAGGAAATCATTCAAGTAACTGTGGGGAAGTAGGGGTTTGTGAGTGTGTGTGTGTGTGTTTGTGTGTGTGTGTGTGTGTATTTTAGTGGAATGAGTGACAGCCTTAGAATGAAATCGAGAGATGGATATAAATCCTATCTCAACATTTACTAGTTCTGTATGACCATGGATAAGTTACCTTACCCCCTCTAAGCTTCAATTTCCTTATCTGTAAAATTAGGATAATATCACCTAGTATTACTTTTCTCACATCATTATGAAAATCAAACAAAATAATGAATAAAAATGTTTTAAAAATTGTAAAACATTCCCACATAAAACTTCTCTCAAAAGCTCCAAAACACTATAAATTTCAGCTATTATTAAGGTCAAGGATCAAGAGAGCTAACTGACCTTAACTCAAAAACAATGTTCCTTTATGCCAAAATCAAGAGGTAAAATAAATAATAATACCAAGAGATTTGAACGTCCTGGGCCTTAGGAAACTTGTTTACACTTATTGGAAAGAAATACAAAACAACTGAAGTATATATGGGAAGATACAATTAAATATCAAAATGTATGACACTGATAATAAGTATTATATGAGTTCAGAAAAGAGAGAAATCAATAGAGGCCAGGAAAGATTTCAGAGAAGTAGCCATTATCTATACACCAATTTGGTTAGTATGCTGAGGGGCTTTTACCATACACACATAGCAATACCTCAGCATATTGTTAAACATGGAATTTGGGCTTATCCTCCCTGGAGCATCCCAAGGGAAATCCTATCCACTCACCTTGTGTCCCTCCCCTCCTCCCCAAGTTTCATTCCCATAATTAAGCCACTCAGTTGGAATTCAACAGCTACCAAACAATGGAAAAAAAGAGGAGCCCACTGAATAGGATATGACTGAACAAATCACACTATACAAAATGTTTGGGAATATTACTATCCCCTTAGAAAAAGCAAACACAATAAATTTGGGAAAATGCAAAAAGACATATAAACTGAGAGAACAAAAGAAGAAGAACCAAGAGATCACCGGACACAATGAATACAATAATGTAAATTAAAATGACACTAAAAAGATTGCTGATTCTGATTAATTGTAAAGACTAATCTCAGGTCCAGAAGCAGGTATCAATGATATTAGAACAGTACACACAGGTTCAGACACTGTAAATTGTTTTGTTTTTTAAACTATTACTTTTTATCTTAGAACTGATACTAAGTATTGGTTCCAAGGCCGAAAAGGGGCTAGGCAATTAGGATCAAATGACTTGCCCAAGGTCACACAGCTAGGAAGTGTCTGAGGCTAAAGCCAGAAGGTAAGGGTTTAAAAAAAAAAGAATACTAAATATTGGTTCCAAGGCAGAAGAGTAGTAAGGATTAGACTATTAGGATTAAGTGATTTGCCCAGGGTCATACAAACTATGAAGTGCCTAAGGCCTGATTTGAACCCAGGACCATCTCAAGGCCACCTTGCTGCCCCACTCTAAGTTGGTTTACACTTTTTTTTTTCTGCTATATGGAAAGGTTCAATGGGGAAGTATGAGAGCAGGGAAATATCACATAATGACCAATATAAAAGCAATAGTCATCAATACAACTTCTTATTTTAATGCAGTAGCTATCATCACCAACTGATGAACAGTACCAACTGACAATGCATCTTCAAGGACTGCCAAAGGCTTTCGATCTTGCCTTGTCCCACCTAGCACTGACTGTAATCAGTGAAGGCACTGCCAGATGTCCGGGATGGCAGCTCCATTATATTCAGTCAGCCAAGTGTAGGCAGAGCCAGGAGAACCAAGCTGTCGGGTGCACAAGCCTAATCCTGCCCACTCTGCTGCTAATAGCCAGTACTTCTGGCTCTTCCCATCTGGAGTTCATCTGATGATAAATCAAGTCTCCAGGCTGACTCCTAAACCAGAAGGAGGAGCCCCACCTCCTATTCTGTCCCTCTCAAAGTGTGGGACCTCACAGTTCTCCTATCATGTGACTAATTGTGCAATAGCAGTTCTTGTATACAAACAGCTCAGACCATTTAAACATCATTGTAAGAAAGATGCATTATAGTCTAATTTACATATCTATTCACAGATCACTACTTCCTCTATTTATCTAGCCACAAAGGTTTTATTCCTAACCCTTGGCTCTCCAAAGAAAACATAAAGAAAACTTAAAACTTTATTATAATTAAGTTATAAAAATCCTCAAACCTCTACAGATGTAAAAGAATTTGAATGAATGACAAATGACACATGTTCATTCCAGTACTTACATCAGTCATTTAATACTTTGCTGATCACTAAATGCTGGATTATCTCAAAGGTTAGACACATACAAGCATTATTACATTGCCAAGTAACATTAAAAATTCAATCTTGGAGAGCTAAAGTAGCCTAAGTTGGTTGCTCCTCACTCTCCCACCCTCTCCCTTCTCTCTTTCTCTCTGTCTCTCTCTGTCTCTCTATACATATATACATATATGTGTTTAAATACATATATATCCCTATCTTTCTCATTTGAACTAAACCAAACCCAATGTGAGAGAAGAAGAAAATAATGAAGAGGTAGGGTGGGGTTAGGGAATGATCAAACCCAGTAGTCATTTAAGGCATTAATTTCTCCGCCCATGTGAAAATGGAATTGGGGTCAATAATAAAATGACCACATATTAAACTAGCAAAGGATGAATAAAAAGAGTTGGAGAAAGTCCTACACCCATGTTGACCAGAGTTCAGTCTTTCCCAAAACACTGGCAGCCCAGTCCAAAGTCACAAATGGGAAACCATGTTGAGATATTCTGAAATGGTCTAACTCAGAGGAAACAACACTGGTTTTGAAATTTAAGGAGACAAGAGTTCAAATCTCACCTCTTGAAAACAGGTGTAACCTTGGGTGAGTCATTAGGTCTTAATTCCATTATCTGTGCATGCAAATTAGTATGAGGATTATTGGAGGGGGGAATGGAGGGAAATCACATCCCCAATATAAAACACTTCTAAACAGTGCAATCCAGGAGAGGCATTAGCAAGAGATAATACATACAGTTTCTCTAAATCCCAGGCCAAAAATATTCAGGTACATGATAGTTCCCATTTAATATAGACTGCACTGAGAGCTATGTTACTGTATGTACATCTTAATCTTAAAGCATTACAGGGTAATTTACATGCTTTAATATGGCAGAAATGATTTTATGAATTCACATGACTAAGATTTTCCACTAATCAAAAAATGTTAATGTGTTTTAGTAATACACAGTTAATAGCTTCATTTCTAACCCAAGATACTCTTACTTTGGAGCTGAGATGATGTCAGTGAAGTTTTAATTTATGTTTTTCCACTAGAACTTCGGGATTCATAACATTTTCTTTCCCAACTGGTCACTACTGGGGAGGTCTGGAGAGAGTGTTAGAGCAATGATTACCGACCCTGACTGACTTTTCCTTCTATCTTTTATTCTCTAAGCTGCCTCTCTCCTCAATTCTCTCCTAACTCATAGTAAAATATTCAACCTGCTCCCAGAGTTATTAAAAGTTGCTGGAAGTGTTGCTGAGCAACAGTATCTGTACCCACATCAACTTTGCCTATTATAAGACTGACTCCCATTCGAAATCCAACCTTTGCCAGCAGTGGTAAAAGATAGCCCAGAGTTCCATTGGCACGTTTCCTGCCCAACAACGTATTCCTCAAAGAGGCAGGACAACACAGCCTGAGAGACACTGTTCATTAACAAGTCATCACTACTGACCTTCTTCCTTGGTTGTTTTTTTTTTTTTTGAGGGGGGTATCAATATTAAGAATGAATACTCTCTGGCCAACATATACAAAGTGGAAGGGCCATGAGGTGGAGGCAAAAATCAAAACATTGTTTATTATTAACCTATTCCACATAGGGGAAGCATTCTTAGGAAATGGTGAAATTCCTGACCAGTAGCAGCCTGTGGGAAATCTATCACCAGGAGAACAAAGTAAAAACAAAGCTGTAATAATGAGGATGTTGCAGGAGAACAATGCAGCTACTTGAGGAGATGAGATTGTCTGAAGATAACAATACCCCCAGGAGTTACTCTAGCAGCTATATTACTATATTAGCCTAGGAAGCTTTGTTCAAAGGGCAAGGCTCTCCAAAACCATCTGTCCGGGATCTTGGGTTAATTCTGGATTGCAAACTCAGCATTAACATTTTAAGATTGTTAACCACTACAAACTAAAGCAGATTCTTTTCCTCCCCCTCTGGTAGTAGTTTATTATACCCTGGTAAAGTGAAGATACCCTTTCAATGAAATGGAGATGCTGTAAATGAAAGGAGATATACTCTCTTAATAATGTACACTGGGTTCAAAAGAAAAGTACCGCAACTCAGGCTCAGTGTATTTACAAGTCTTTAATTCTGCTAGAATGCTCAGCTTTAATTTTCATATTTTAGTGGACATAAATATGCAGAATGTCAAGGCCAATAGATAGCCACTGACAGGCCTCCCTGGGAGTTTATGTGTATAGCCAAAAGAAATGTGAGATAAATTAAGCTCTCCCCATCCTAAAGCCCCATCCCCACCCTCAACAACAAATAAACTCTTTTAACTGAGGGACCAGAACAAAATCTGATAATTACCTGCTTCACTATATTACTCAATATAAATTACACCACACTTAAAAGGCAGCTGCACCAGTTTTATTTCTATATAAAGAAACATGGCACAGACCATTTATCACAATAATGCCATGGATACTCCCACTTGGAGGATTCTTGCCCCGACTTAAAGAGATTTTTTTTTTAACCTAGGAAATTAAATAATTTAAGTTAAAGCATCTGGATACTCTATCCAGATGTCCACTGGCCTAGTTATTACAGGTGTTTCACATGTGTCTCAAACAAATATGGCAGTTAATGCTACCAATAGTTGAGTATTTATCAAAACATGTTTTCTTTAGCTGAGTATCAAAAAATGAGAAACCCACAAAAGCCTTTGTTATTAGATTTTTCTCTCTCCTCTCTCTTCTCTCCTCCCCCCCACCCCCAAGAACTGGGAATGCCAGCATTGTTTGGAAAATGCTTTAGCTTTCTAGCAATTTAAAAAATCAATTTAGATTCTAGAAATTACTCATACTGAATATTTAGCTCTATTTTTAGGTTGTTTGTAATAATTAGTTGTTGTATAGAAGTTAAGCCTTTTGAAGGCAAGTACTATCTATCTTCTGTATTTGCTGAATGCCCTGCACCTACAACATAGTAGACAGTAGATAAATGCTTGAATTGATAGAAACTAGTAAAACTGCAGGAATTTGCATGAAGGAATAAGTTTAATTAGACATACCCATAAGGCATACAGCAGCTCTAATGTATGTGGGTACAACATGCAGTTAGGTAGTTGGAGGTACATCTATACTATACTATAGTAATATGCTAGAACATAAGGTTATGTGTGTGCATGTTTGTGTAAAAGATAGGTTAACAAGATCAAACTCTGAAATGCTTAATCACTGCTTAAATCTCAACCAGTAACAACTGAACTCTGAATTTCATCTCCTGTTAACTAATAAAGGGAAACTGGTGTTTCACTGTATCAGCATCACCAATAATTTGCATTGTTTAAAACTCTAAAAAACAACCAATAATAATTTTGTAACCCCCAAACGCTGTAAATAGCACACATACACACAGAAAAAAAAAAAAACTAATTATAGGATCGCCAGTACAAAGATTCTCCTTTCCCTTTTCACGCTCAAAGGGGATTCTCCTTTAGGGCAATTTCAGGTTATTTCAAACTTCAGGTCTCCATCTACTTATATCCATTGTAAATCAGAATAACCCAGTTCATATGGAGTCAGAGCCTCCTAGATTAGGAGGGAGTTGTTCTACTGATTTCTCCGGCCTACTACCTTAGTCATTAAGAAGTGAAAAATGGCAATCGATTCTGGATTCTTGACACAACTAAGAAGATTCCACCTCTGGTTACATAGGGAAGAGAGGGCGCTCCAAACCCTCTGGCACCCTTCTCCCTTTCCTTTTCCGTTCTAGGGTCTGCAGCTATTCTGCTACCGTGGATCTGTGAGCCACACCTGTCCTTAGCACCTCAGTTTTGGTCACTGTCTCCCTTATGTACAAGACAGAGAAAGGCTTCGATAGTTAGGAATATCTCTCTTCTCCCCGCCAATCGCCACCCCCCGCCCCATCCCCTGTCCCCAGCACCTAGCATCAGCCTCTTGCCATAGACAAGAGTAAGGAGTAGAAAGATTTTGGAAATCTGGTGAGCTATCAACCTCAATGAATAGGATGTGCACCAATGAATCTGTGGGTCCTCTCTGTCCCTGCAGCGCTTTCTCGATTGCGCAGAGAAAAGAACAGCTCAGAGCACGGAAATATGCTGGAGCTGAGATTTCCACGACTGGGACAGAGTACCGGTTTCCCTCCCCCTACGGCCGTTACAATTACAGTGCCAACCCCCAATTCAGGCGTCCTTCCGCAGGAGACTCCCCTTGCCAACATGACAGTGAAGTCTCAGCTCGGTCTCTTTGGGCGACCCGGAGCTGCTTCCCCACGCCGTCAGGGATGATGTCCGGCTCCAGTCGATTTGGCTGTCCCTCCACTACCCCATCAGCCCAACCGAGGGCGGGCACCTACCTCGATCCACTTCTGCGCCTCGTGGAAAGCGGGCTCCGGAGGAGGGTCGGGCTGCAGCTCTTCCAAACCCAAGCCAAGACTAGCCATTTGCAAACGCTCCCGGTCCTCTGCAGACTCGGCAGCCGCAAGAGATGGGAGAATGGGCGCAGGGGTCGTTCCGCTCCCTGCTTCCCTCCCTATCCCTCCCCAGGACAGGTCCGAGCAAACTGCAGGGAGAGGTTAGAGGCCGCCACCGCCGCCTCCGCCACCGCCACCGCCGCCTCCGCCGCCGCCGGCTGTCTGCCAACACCGCCCCGGGAGACCTGGCAAGGGGGCGGGAGCGGCCTGGGGGAAGGGGTGGGAGGGCACACGCTGCTGCAGCGGCCGTTCCCAGCGCCGGCAGTGCTCCGCGGGGGTGAGCGGGGTCCCCGCTGGGAGGCAACGACGCAGCTCTCGCTCCCCACCTACTCTCGCTCCTCCTCCTCCTCCTCCTCCCCCCCCTCCCGCCTAAAAATAAACAAGCGAAGCTACTGCGGTGCCCACCCCCCGACCTCCTTTCCTCCTCTTCGGGGGAGGTCACACGCCTCCAAACCCGATACCAGCTCGGGCAAGGGCGAGGGAGAACAGCGGGACTAGCGGGGCACCTGGGAGGAGAGGGACGCACGCCCAGGCGCGCTAAAGTGCTGCGGCTGCGGGTGGCCTTAGCAAGGGACACAGGGAAGAAGCGACAGTGTCCGCCTGTATCTGCAGGACACGGCGAGCTACGTCCGGCTTTCCCCCAGCCTCTCCAGGCTGCAGTCGGGAGACAGGACAGCCGTTGACCTGTCCAGAAGCTGCCTCACACAATTTGATCACTTTAAAAAAAAGAAAGAAGGGGGTTGGGATCGGGAGGGGGGGAAGGGGGGGAGGCAAAACCTTCTTGCACACAGTGACCTTTCATTTGTGTCGTCACCTACGCCATCCCCTGGGACTAGGAGGGAGGCTGAAGAGTCCAGGTATTTTATGGCCCTAGAGGAGAACTCTTTGGCCAAGGGTGACTGAAGCTGGTATGAGGTTTTCGAAGCCCTTTGGTCGGGCAATGGGAAATCCCCAGACGCTGGGCTCCAGGCCCATGGTCAGCTAGCGAAACCAAAGTGGAGTTTACCTGTTTTTCCTGTTACTCCAGTGACAGGTTGGATGGTCCGATGAAGCAAAAAAGATAGCCTTGAATTTCCCTCATTCCCAGCTGCTGTCACAATGAGTTCCTTCTCCAAGCCCCCTTCTCTAAAAGGGAAGGGAGGAAGCAAAAGGCAAAGGAAATAAGACGGGATGGGGGGGGGGGGGGTCTACTTATGTAGACAATGAATTGGAGACTGTAAAGGGCACTGACTCGGGCTTTGGAGTCATGAGGCTCCGGCTGGAAAAGGACTTGCCTTACAGATCCACCTAAACTAGGGTCTGTAGATAGATATCCGGAAGATCAATAAATTTTTAAAAATATTTTGATAATTGAATTTCAGTATAATTAGATTCCTTTGTAATTCTATGTATTTCAGTTTTATGTACTCTAAAGCATTATTCCGACCAGTCTATGGGCTTCACCCCACTGGCCATGGAATCTGGGACTTGTAAACACACACAAAGATTAAGAATCTGTGGTCCAAGCCAGGTCCTTTATTTAACAGATGAAAATACTGAGGTCCAGTAAAGAATAAGTAGCAGAGCAAGAATTCATACTCATTTTCACTTATTCTAAATCTAGTGTACTTTCTACTGCTTGGTGTCCCCCAAATTGAGCTTTTTAAAAATCCTTACCTTCTGTTTTAGATTCATTACTAAATTCCAAGGCTAGGCCATTGGAATTAAGTGACTTGCTAGGAATATAGCTAGGAAGGCTGAATTTGAAACCAAGACCTCCCTTCTCAAGGTCAACCTGTGAAGTTGAGTTCTGATTCTGGCTCAATGATTCACAACCTGGACAAGTCCTCACCTCCTTGGGCCTCAGTTTCCTTACATGTGAAGGGGATTATCCTAGATAACAGGACTTTTTTACCACCCTTGTGGTAAATAAAATTTATCCAAAGAATTAAAGGACTTTTCATTAATTGGTTATTGTGAAAGATAAGACCAAGCACTTATTTTGCTGGGGTTTGTTATAAACTGACCTGGTACCATATAAAAAGTATGATTGATGGGGGCAGCTGGGTGGCTGAGTGGATTGAGAGTCAGGCCTAGAGACAAGAGGTCTTGGGTTCAAATGTGGCCTCAGACACTTCCCAGCTGTGTGATCCTGGGCAAGTCACTTGACCCCCATTGCCTAGCCCTTACCACTCTTCTGCCTTGGAGCCAATACATAGTATTGTGTATCAAAAAATAAAAAATAAAAAAATAAATTAAAAGTATGACTGATGAGTATACTTTATAGAGTTGTATTATTCAATTTTACAAATATTTATTAGCAACTTATAGAGTTGCTAGGTAGCACAGTAGATAAAGCATCAGGCCTACAGTCCAGAGGATCTGGGTTCAAAACCGGAGAAGCCACTTAACCCCATTGCCTAGTCCTTTAGTCTTTGAATTAATACTAAAACAGAAGGTAAAGGTTTAAAAAAAAATTTACAAGCAGCGTGCAAAGTCTCTGACTTTAAAGAGCTTACACATTTTTCAAATTCTTACTGTCTGTCTTAGAATTGATATTGATTCCATGGCAGAAGAGTGGTAAAGGGTCGGCAATTTGGGGTCAAGTGATTTGCCCAGGGTCACACTAGAAAGTGTCTCAGGTCAAATTTGAATCTAGGACCTCCTGTTTCTAGGCTTCACTCTCTGTCCACTGAGCCACCTAGTTGCCCCTGGAGGTTACACATTCTAATGGGGACAGACCACATAAACTCAAATAAGAAAATGCAAGCTAAATGCAAATGTAATTTTCCTGAGGACCTCACTGAAGAGGTAGCAAACTTAACTTTGAGGGAGGCAGGGGTCCCAAAAGATTGAATTAAAAGGAGTGATCATTCTAGGTTTGCTACTTTGAAAGCAAAACTTTTGTGCGAACATGAGAGGAAATAATTTGAAATTCATTTGGAAAGATAATTTAAAGCCAGATTGTGACAAGCTAGCTTAATGCCAAATCCAAGGAGCATTAATTTTATCCTAGAGGTAAGAGGAAAAAGACACTGAAGTTTCCTGAACAGGGCAGTGGCATGATCATCTTAAGTATATCACTAAATTGATTGGGCAGCAATTAGTGAAAGGTACAAAGTACCCCACCTGAAGACAAGTCTTCCTGACTTCAAATCTGGCCTCATTTACTAGCTGTGTGACCCTGGGCAAGTCACTTAACCCTATTTACCTCAGTTTCCTCATCTATCAGATGAGCTAGAGAAGAAATGGCAACCCACTCCAGTATCTTTGCCAAGAAAACCCTAAATGGTGTCACAAAGAGTTGGACATGACTTAAATGACTGAATAACAATAACAAAAAAGAGTAGGCAGAGAGGCCAATTGGTAAACTGTTAGTTTAAATGGTCAAGGTGTGATAAGGGTTGAGAGATGAGATTCAGAGATGATGAGAGCCTGAACTAGGGCAATAACTGTAAGTAGAAAAAAAGGAGCAGTTATGAACAATATTATGGAAGTATGCACAGCAAGATGTGGCAACTGAGTGGATATAGGAGGGGCAGGGAAAGGGAAGAGATAAAGCCAAGGTTTCAAATCTCATTCATTGGAAGGATGACAGTGCCCCTGACAGAATTAGGAAAGGTAGAAAGAGGGAAGGAAAGATAATTAGCTCTGTTTGGGGACTTGTTGGGTTTGGAATGCATATGGGACAACCAAGTGGGGATGACCAGCATCAGACTAGATGCAGACTAGATATATAAATTGAGGAGCCATTTGTGGAGAGATGTAAGCTAAATCCATGTAAACTAGTAATATCAAGAAAAGTCTAAATAGAAGAGAAGACTGAGGACAGATCCCTGGGGCATATCTACATTGGGCACAGGACTTGAATGATATGACCTTGCCAAAGAGGCTGAAAAAGAAGGAAAACCAGAAGAGAGCAGTGACAGGAAATTCTGGAGAGCAGAGAATGTTAGGCCACCAGTATACACTGGTCAACAGTGTTAAACACTACAGTGAGATCCAGGAAGATAAAATCAAAGTGAAGGTCACTGGATTTAGTGTTGATTACCTTGCAAAGAGCCATTTTAGTGAGGTGGTAGGGACTGAAACTAAATTATAAAGGGTCAAGAAATGAAAGGGAGGTAAATAAATGAAGGCAACAGCAGACTTTTCTTATTGAATTTTGAAAAAAAAAGAGAGAGGATAATAATTTGAAAGGGAAGAAAAACAAGTAAAGGTTTTTTATTGTTTTAAGCTTAGGAGGAATTTGTACATATATATATATATATGTAGGCATTATGGAAAGAAACATCAGATAAGATAAAGTTGAAGATTAGAAAAAGATTAAAAAGGGAGATAGAAGAGAGAGGATCAAAGGCAGGAGTAGAGGGACAGGTTCTAATAAGATGAAGGGTCACCTCTTTTTTAGAGACTGGAATAAGGAAGGAATAAATGAGAGATTTTGAGAGGATTTGATAATTGTGTAGAAGGACCTCATGACAGATGGCCACTATTTTCTTGGTAAAGTATAAGGTTAGGTCCTCTACTGAAAGGGAAAGAAGGTGGTAATAGAGGTGGATTAGAGAAACAAGAAAAGGTTTGTAACTGATACTGGGCAGGATGCTATAGAGTATCAGTCATGAAATAATAAAAGAATGGACATGCAGCAGTGAAGGTCCACTTGAGTAAGATTTTTTAATGAGTCCTATGATTTCATCATTGTAGGTAGATAATGAAGAGCATGACCTGTGCAAATTATAGTGTTAGAGAATAGCCTGGGAAACTAAGGTATTATATTATTTGCCCTGCTCATAAAGCCAGTATGATTCAGAGGTAGTGGAGTTAGCTAGGTAGCTCAGTGGATGGAGTGTTGGGCCTAGAGTCAGGAAGACCTGAGTTCAAATTTGGAAATCTTCAGCAAGTCACTTAACTTCTGTTTGCCTTAATCCACTAGAGAAGAAATGACAAATCAGTCTAGTATCTTGGCAGAGAAAACCCCACATGGCATTATAAAGAGCCTTCATGATTGAAAACAACTAAACAATAATAATAATCAGAGGTAGAACTTGAACCCAGGTCTTTGTTAATTCCAAGGCCAGCTCTCTGCACAATGCAACACTCCCTTTCAGTGAGATTATGTAATATGGGATTGTACAGTTGGTATGCCCCCTTCCCTCAGCATTCATGTAGAAAAGATAGGCAGTGGAGATAATCCAGCAGAAAGTGTATGAATTGTGAAAATCAAACCCAGAAAAACCTCATGTTTGGCTTTTCATTGAATGAAACAGAACCTAAAAAGAGTTTTTTGTGCCAAATAAGCAAAAGACTGTGTGTCAGTTGCCTAAGGACCAGCGCACCTAAGTATGGAAGGGCCATTGCTATAAAGTTGATCAATAACATTCTGGCTAGGACAATTCCCCAAAGCTGCCTACTAAGGTATGCTAGGAATTTCATCTGCATCAGTGGACTTGTCTTTGAAATAGGTAACTTTTGACCCTAGGCAAGTCACTTAACCCCCATTGCCTAGCCCTTATTGTTCTTCTGCCTTGGAATCAATACTCTGTATTGATTCTAAGACAGAAGGTAAGAGTTTAAAGGGGAAAAAAGATGTGCAGAGGCTTTAAATAGCAAGTGGTTTTTTTAAACAATTTTAACTAAACTACCTTTAAAAGCAATGACTTAAAAAACAATGACAAAGAATCATTATTATGACCACTGACAACAGATGTTTATTGTCTATGAAAGTAACATGAATGGAACAGTGCCCTCAAAGTCAGGAAGACATGAGTGCTAATTCTTCTTCATACACTATTTGACCTTAGTCAAGACACATAACTTCTCAGTCTCGGTTTCTTCATCTGTAGCATGGGAATAATAATAACTACTCCTACTTTCAGAGGAGAAGCAAGTGAGAAAATATATCAAGTACTTGGCAAGACTTAAAGTGCTATAACCCACACTCGGCTGGGGATGTGAAAGATACAAAATATACCATGTGATCCTTGCCTTCCATGAATTCACAGATCAGTTAGGACATTAAAACATGGACTTAAAAAAAAAAAACAACACAAAATTTGTACACTAATGCATTGCTGGTGGAGTTGTGAATTGATCCAACCATTCTGGAAAACAATTTGGATCTATGCCCAAAGGGCACTAAAAGACTATCTGCCCTTTGATACAGCACTGCTGGGTTTGTACCCCAAAGAGATAATAAGGAACAAGACTTGTACAAGAATGTGCTTTGTTGTGGGAAAAAAATTGGAAAATGAGGGGATGCCCTTCAATTAGGGAATGGCTGGACAAATTATGGTATCTGTTGGTGATGGAATACTATTGTGCTAAAAGGAATAATAAAGTGGAGGAATTCCATGGGAACTGGAATGACCTCCAGGAATTGATGCAGAGTGAAAGGAACAGAACCAGGAGAACATTGTACACAGAGACTAATACACTGTGGTAAAATCAAATGTAATTAACTTCTCTAATAGCAGCAATGCAGTGATCCAGAACTATTTGGAGGAACTTATGAGAAAGAATGCTATCCACATTCAGAGGAAGAACTGTGGGAGTAGAAACACAAAGAAAAACAACTGCTTGATCACATGGGTCGATGGGGATATGATTGGGGATGTAGATTCTAAATGATCACCCTTGTGCAAATATTAATAATATGGAAATAGGTCTTGATCAATGACACATGTTAAACCCAGTGGAATTGCAAGTTATATGAGAGATATGGGAGGGGGTTGGGAGAGGAGAGGGAAAGAACATGAGTCTTGTAACCATGGAAAAATATTCTAAATCATCTAATTAAATAAAATTTTCAAAAAAATAAAAAAGCATAAAAGGACATTTAAAAACCAACAACTCTACCTTCCATCTTAGAATTAATACAGGTTCCAAAACAGAAAAGTGGTAAGAGCTAGGCAATGAGGGTTAAATGATTTGCATAGGTTCACACAGCTCGGAAGTGTCTGAGGCCAGATTTGAACTGAGGATCTCCTGTTTCTAAGACTGATTCACAATCCACTGAGCCCCCAAACAACTCTTATATTCTTACGTGCTAAGTGAAAAATGAATGGTCCATAATGATAATGACTCCTCACAATTCATGGGCGCATTAAAGTTTATAAACTCTTTCCTCAAAACAGCTCTATGTGTGCAAGTATTATTGTTTCCATTTTACAACTAACGAGTAGAGCAATTGCCTTGCCCATGGTCACACAGAGCTGGGCTGAGCATCTATACCTCCCCTCTTTCCACTCCATCATATTTCTTCTTGCACCATCATAGGTGAAGCACCTGACCAAGCACCAGACTGTGTTTAACTAACAGAAAGTGATGGAAGGTCATGCAATCTCTGGTCAATTCCTTCAGCTAGCTTTTGGTGTAGATTTTGGTCATGCTGGATAGATGTCAAGCCATTTTCATTAGTAGTTCAGTCATTTTTAGCTAGTGAAAGTGGGAACTGGGCAAGGACTTTGGAACACTTACATCCAAGGAACAAACATAACTGTAACACAGAGTAATAATAGGATGTGAAAGACAGTGTTGGACTTGGAATCCCGGGTCAAATCTTACCTCTAAAATGTCTAGCTATAAGATAGTGGGCAAGTCTCTGAGCCCATTTCCTCCTCTAAAATGAGGCTAATGATGGCTATAATACCCACTTCATAGGGCTGTTGTAAGGCTCAAATGAAATAGGGCATCTGGAGTTGGGTGTTGAGGTGACCCTCTTTTGTTATCACCACTGACAACAGATATTTATTGCCTATGAAAATAACATGAATGGAGCGGTGCACTCAAAGTCAGGAAGAGATGGGGCAAATTGTTGAGGTTCCTAATTCACTTGATGTTCAGTTAGGAATAGCATTGGAGAGAGTACCAGGGCCAGGGTCAGAAGACTCATCTTTGTGAATTCAAATATGGCCTCAGAATACTACCTGGGATAACCCTAGGCAAATCACTTAACCCTGTTTGTCTCAATTTCCTTGTCTGTAAAATGTGGATAATGTTAGGTCCTACCTCATAGGGTTGTGGTGAGGATCAAATGAGATATTATTAATCTTCACCATTTCCCTTGAACTTCTTAGAGAATGCACCAAGATGGGGTCAGAGGGGATTTCTCTCTCTTCCCACCCCCATTAATAATTTCATTTTTCAGCTGAGACATATGCAGTAGAATCATGTATAGCTATGGAAGCAAGTCAGTGAGAAAATCAGAAAATCTAGAAATGGTAGAAACCAAGGATGATACTCCCTGCTGCTCCTAGGATATGGACTCCTAATCTTTCCAAAAGTGCATAACAATATCATAAACCAGGATATCAGTTGAGCCCAAAGCTGGAGGAGGTAGTGACTATCAACAAATAGTAATGCAGCATCTGTCCAGTGTAAAGGGTAAAATTATGGCTGAGACTGGATGTCATAATTATTTTTGTCGCCAATGATTTAATTTATAAAATCCTAATGAAAAAACCAAGTCAGCTGGAAATTTTATGTTGTTTTAATTGATAGTGGAGGAGATTAAGGAGAAGGAAGAAGGAAAGGAGTAGGTTTTCTCCCCTCCCCACCCCCCAACCTGGCTGGTACCGAGCGGAGAGATTAGGAGATAAGGTTTTGGAGTATGAAGGAGGAAAGAATCAGCCTGACCTCCAAAGGGGCTCAGCTAAGATTCCCAAACCTGAAATCAGCTCCAGGGCAAAACTCACCACTGAACTCAAACAATAGCCACCACCACACCAAGATGTCAGAACACCTAGCACAATGCCAGCCAGAGTCGTCTCTCCAGGGAAAGAGGAAGAGACAGGAAGTGACCTGCCTTATATAGACAGTTTTACATCACTTTCCTGCATCTCATTTGTACCAATGATGACTTAGCTTGACTTAGGACAGCCCACAAGTCTGTCAGCTGTTTTCTGCACATGTCTGTTGCCTTTTTTCCCAGATACTTAATCTTGAGTATGGTGCAGGCATCCTGACCTTGTTAAACTGAGTAGGGTGGAGAAATGTGAACTTCCCAAGACCTGATTCTGTTATTCCAAGTATCTTTATTGTTACTGACCAGGAAATAGCTAAATCAGATCTTCTAAAGAATGTGCCCAGCAGAAACTCAGCATAGACCGGGACTATGAAGAGCAGTGTAATGAGATCCCTGAGGCACCAAAGGCACAAGGTGCCCCAACATGTGTTGGCCAAATATATTTTCTGCATGTGTGCCTCTCCACTTGTGAACCCTATGTATTCCCATTCTTCCAGTGGCACTGTAGGTATTTATGCAAGACTATGTTCCAGGTTTATGGGGGGAGAGGTTTTTTTGCTACTATTCTTAGTATACCATTTCATTAAACACCTTTGAGATAAATGTGTCCTCTAGCTTCTTGGCTAGAGTCAAGGAAATCACATTAGAAGAGGGGCACTCCACAACTTATTGTTCATAAGACCATAGGGTCATAGACTTAGATCTAGAAAACATTAAGTCCCAGACTAAGAAAAGTTAAGTGATTTGCCTAGGGCCCACAGTATTTGAGGCAGTATTAAAACTCAAATCTTCCTCCTACAATGTCTACTGACCTTGTTTCCATCTTTTACAGCACCTAGCAGACCCACAGAATGCTTTGAACTTGGAGTAGTAATCCCTTTGCGAATCCAGTCTATAAGTGTAAATTGGTAAATGTAAAAATAGACTTGAATCCAGGACTTCAATCCCCAGAAATCCTTGCTCCACTTCCCCATTTTTTGGCTCATATAATCTGGTCCCGTTTTCTGCCTGTGTGGTACCTTTCTGTAGTCCTGGCTATTGACTGGGTAAATGCATCATTGCTTAGATCATTTTGATTGGACCCTGATTCAAGGACCTGTTATAGATTTATTTTTCTTTTTACTTAGAATTTTTACACATAAGACTTTGATAGTCTATATTTTCATCCAGAAATTTTTTATAATTTGGATTTTTCTAATATCTTTTAAATTTCTCTTACCAATTGATTCATATACCTCATACTTCAGCCATGCATCCCTAAGTGATTCTTTAATCACCCTCTTAATGGGGGAATGTAAAAAATATCATTATTTTAAATTGCAAAGTTTAAATTCCTTTTTAGAAGAATTTTAGGTAAAGAAAGATAATACCTCTCTGAATCCAGAAACTGAACTATTGGAGAAGACACCATGAAGAAGCCTCCAGACCACAAGCTGCACAAAAATGAACTTTGGGTGTAGTTGATTGAACATTTATTTGTATGTATACTTTCATGCCAAAGGGGACTTCCCCCTAACTGGCTTTTTGTCAATGCGTCCAGCAGTTATTGGTTTTGTTTTTTTATTTTTCTCTTATCCTCAAATTATTGTAATCTTTAAATTGATTATGTTTTCATGATCCTTTGGGGAAGTCCTCCCCACAGGATCAAACAGGGGAATGTAAAAATAGACTCAAATCCAGGAGTTCAATCCCCAGAAATCCTTGCTTCACCTCCCCAGAATGCCCTCTAATCTCACTGAATTCTCACCTGGGCTGAGAGCGAGATGGGGTATTTAAACCTGGTTGTGAATAGGCTTGGGCTCTTTTCAACTTCCTTTTTGGAGCAGATGTGTCTCTTTCATGATGTGAGGTTATCTTGTCTAGGCCTCTCTGGCCTAGACATGTGCTTTCTTATTCTGTATTTTCTTTAATCCTTAACCTTTAATAAACCTCATAAAAATATAATACTCCTTGCAGAGAGAAACTAATTTCTATCCGCCTCAGTCTCTTCAGTTCCCCCCCAAAATTTTAATCTTTACAGTTGATAGCTCCAAAAGACACTATACATATATAAAGCACTTTGTAACCCCTTAAGTACTATATAAATTGTAGGTATCAGTATGTCTATTTCAAAATTTATATTTGTTTTTATTTCACAAAGCCTTTTTTTACACTGCAAATGCCCAGGAATTTTTAACACTGAATACTGTATCCTTAAATGCAGACATTTTAGGAAATGGAAATGGCTTAATTTAAACAAATTTCCCATTTCATATTTCTTTATTCTATGATTTATTTTGACTTGACTACTTTTGTGGGAGAAGGTAGCTAGTCAGGAAGGTTTGAAGTCCACTTCTGACTCCCATGGAAATGGTACTTTATCCCTCTGTGCCACCAGGAAGTTCTCTAAGACTAAAAATTGTTTATAATGTTTGTTCAGAATTTAACAAATACCAAATAGAATGATCATTTTCATGTACATAATAGAACAGGAAAAGGGTTGTACATGAAACTGTGGGTTTCTATTATATAGGCTGCTGTTCTTTTTAGGGGTGTGATAAGACTAATTTATAGCTTTCAAAAGCTATCCTGTTTGGCCTTTCTTCTTTTCTTTCTATTTAAAAAGTACTTCAATTACCCTCTTTTCTTTTCTCTTTTTTCTTTCTCTTTTCTAGCTACCATGTTCTTATCTCCCCTTGCCTTCTCATTCACCCTCCATTTAGAAAACAAAAATAAAATCAAAGCCCTTCCTAGTAACAAATATATAGTCAAGCAAAACAAATTCCCACATTAGTTATGTCTAAAAAATGCATGTCTCATTCTGCAATCTTGAATCCATCACCTCTCTGTCAGAGGGTCATCAGTCCTCTGAAATCATGTAATCTCTGCCTCCTGGCTTCTCTGGCTTCTTTATTCAAGTCTCAGCTAAAGTCTAGCCTTTCATATGAAGACTTTTGCAAATTATCCTTAATCTTAGTGCCTTCCTTCTGAGATTAACCTCAATTTATCCAGTATAGATCTTGTGTGTACAGTTGTTTGCATATTGTCTTCCCCCTTAGACTATGAGCTCCATAAGGGCAGAGACTATTTTTTGCCTTTTTAATAAATCCCCAGTCCTTAGCACAATACCTAACACATAGTAGAAACCCGTTGTATCCCTAAACTGTTGCAATGATCAACCATCTCCATTTTTCAATCAGTGCCAAACCATTTTTGGTAACTCTGTACTACTTTGCAGCATAGTTTGAGATCGGCTATTACCAGGCTTCTTTCTTTCCCACTTTTTAGTCATTATTGACCTTGAGATTCTTGACCTCTTGTTTTTCCAAGTGCATTTTGTTGCTTCTTTTTTCTATCTCCATATAATGATCATTTAACAGCTCAATTGATATGGCACTGAATAAATAAATGAATTTAGGTAGTATCATTTTTGTTATATTGACCCAGCCTACCTATGAACAATTATTATTTTTCTAATATAAGCAATTAATATTTTTCTAATCATTTAGGTCTGCCTTTCTTTCTGTAAAATGTTTGTTAGCTGCATCCATAACATCCCCCCTGTGCATCTTAGTAAGTATTCTCAAGTACTTCATATAATTTATAGTTATTTTTTTCTTTTTAAAAATCATTGATAATTATATTTTATTTTTATTGTCCTATAAAGCACAATTCCATACTGGTCATTGTTATAAGAGCACACCCATACATAACCAAAACCCAAAATAAAACTATAAATACACTGATGTGAAAAATTACTCCAAGTTTTTTCTCTGGAGATGGATAGCATTCCCCATTGTAAGTCCTTCAGGATTGTCCCACATCATTGCTTTGCTGAGAGTAGCCAAGTTTTCAGAGATAATCATTGTCCAATATTGCTATTATTATATACAATGCTCTCCCAGTTCTGCTTATTTCATTCTGCATCAGTTCCTGCAGATCGTTCCCACTTTTTCTGAAATCATCTTGCTTATCATCTCTTAAATTAGCACAATACTGTTCCATTACCAACATGTACCACAATTTGTTCATCCATTCCTCAATTGATGGACATCCCCTCCATTTCCACTTCTCTGCCACCACAAAAAGAGCAGCAATAAATATTTTTGTACAAATTTACAGTTATTTTAAAGAGCATTTCTCTTTTTAGCTCTTTCTGTAATATGCTGAAATATAGATGATTTATGTGGATTTAGTTTATATCCTGCAACTTTGCCGAATGTGTTGTTTCAGCTAGTTTTTAGTTGATTCTTTAGGTTCCTATAGATAGTCCAAGAAAACTGATATTTTTATTTCTTCCTTGCCTATGTTTATTCCTTTAATTTCTTTTTTTTGCCATATTGCTATAGCTAGCATTCCAATATCATATTTAATAATAGTGACAAACTAAGGTTATACACTATGAAGGGAATTTCCATAAGAGAAGTTTCCCAAACTGATGAATCCACAGATCTGGAGAAAATATCTAAATATGGATATAAATGGATATGATTACTATGTTGGAACTTTTGCCAGGTTAAGATTTTGAAAGGAAAACAATAAAACACAATAACACTTCATTATTGTTTGCTCACAATACTTTATACAATATTATTTTCTCATAATACTTAATAATTATTTGCTCACAATTTTTTGGTACCTAAAAGTTGCAAAAATTCAAATAGACAATACTCTGTGTTCCTAAAAAGAAAGCAGGTTGTAATAGAACATTTGAATGTCCATTGCCTTTCCTTGTCATTTATGTAAAATGAAAAGTAATTGAAATGTTTCCTTTTGTAATGGATCCTCTGGTAAAGAAAATACAGTAATAATTCTGCTGGGGTATACAAAATTGCTTACCACTAAATTCAGGGCTGGTCAATGTTACATGAATTCCAACTTTAGAAGATTTACACCTACCCTTCCTTTAGTTTTCTACCTTTTATTTTATGAGACAGGTTGGTGCTACAGTTAGAAAGCCAGCCTTCATGTCAGGAAGAGCTGAATTCAAGGCCAGACTCTGACACATCCCAGCTGTGTGACCACAAGCAAGTGACCTAACTTCTAAGTGCCCCAGTGTGAGTCGGGGAACTTGGGAGTTCCCTAGACTGAGGAAATCACAGATCCAGCCCAATAATAACAATCAGAGACTTCAAAACCTTATTTTAGAATGCAGAGGATTATCATTCAACCTGTATAAACTAAAGTTAATGCAAACCTAAGCAGATCTGGGGAAAGAGGTGAAATTGTGCAAGCATTTTCTTGCTCCTCTTTGCTGATGCAGGGCCAGACATTCTCTCTGTTTCCCGTTCCCATGGAAACATTGTCCCAGATGTAGTTCAAGCTAATTTCTTACTGCCATCTGCCTGTTGAGCTACTGAGATTTCTTTAAGTTGAAACCATGTAGTGTTCTATTGGGAGAATAAAGTTTATTTAGGGTCTCACTAGGCTACATACTCAAGACAGAGAGATTGAAAACAGATTCAATTGGATTTCTTTGTTTTGAATATCTTACAGCATGGGGAGCATTGTTAAATATTATATGTGCTTTGCTATTAACCTTTTAGGACAAGTTTATGCAAAAGGTTATTTTAAATAGTTCATGTTGCACAATCCTCAAATTTGCATCATTTTCATTACTTTAACATGATGAAATTAACCGAATGTCCATGCATTACTTGAAATGTTTAATGTTTAAATTGTTTATAGGTTTTCTTCTGAAGAATAATACAAATATTCAAAGTATGCCTTACAAAATATTTTATGGCCCTAACTGTGTGACCCTGGGCAAATCACTTAACCTCATTGCCCAGGGTTTGCTGTTCTTTTGTCTTAAAATCGATATTGACAGAAGATAAGAATTTATTTTTTTAATTGAAGTATTTTTCCACAGTTACATGATTCTTATCCTTTTCCTCTACTCTTCCCCTTCCCTCTCCCAGAGTCAACATGCAATTCCACTGAGTTAAACATGTATTATCACTCAATACCTCATTTTTGTAATCATCTTTTAAAAACCAAAACCCTGAATCTTATACCCATATAAACAAGTGAAAAATCAAATGTTTTCCTTCTGTGTTTCTATTCCTAAAGTTCTTTCTCTTGATGTGGATGGCATTTCTTCTCATAAATCCCTCAGGATTGTCAGAAGGTAAGAATTTAAAAAAACAAGATAAAATAAAATGTTTTATGTTAACCAGTTCTCATTCCAGAAGACACACAGGAATAGAATTAATATTAATAAAATTCTTTTCTACTCTCTATCAAAAATGCCTAAGGCAAGTAGTTATTTTAAAAGCTACAATACATAGACATTCATTGAAAGTTTTGTTCTCAATGGGTATCGTTGGCTGTCCTCATTCATCAAATGTAATTCAATTCAATTCAACAATTAGTTGTGGATGTAAAAGTTAAAATTAGTCTCAATAATTAAAATATTATATTTTAAGATATTTATTAATGATCATTAGAAGTAAAGGAATAAAAAAGGGATACAAAATAAAAAGACCACATGATCATGGCTGATCAGCCAGTTCAAACCACACACCCCCCTCCCACACTTATCATCCTTGCCTTCAAGCCCAAGAGAGCAGGACCGCCCATTGAATATTTATTCCCTATCTACAGGAAGTATGAAATGACAGGAAGTCAATGGGTTCCCAGGAAATGTAATTCTTTTTTAGGGTAACATAATTTCAATTATACATGGAGGTTTCAAAAGTTGAACAATATAAGGTTCCTGATCAAGAATTTTACACTCTAATAGAGAAATTCACATGAAGCAGAAAATAAAACTAGACTATATTATGTAACCTATGACCTGACACTCTGGTTTTATTTACATGGGATTCAATCTTTCCCTACACAGTTTCCTCTAGGAACCCCAGTATATAACTTTTTGTTTAGGTGTCCCCCAATACAAGGAAAAAAATTGACTCCATCATATTCCCTTAAAATAAGAAAGCATAGCAAGTAAAAGACAGCCTTTATTTATCTCGCAAGAAAAATGTCAATAATCCATAAATAGCACCCTCAGTTCTCACCCTTCCCTTTCCTATCCAGTAAATCCAATCTACCCCTATCTCAGGGGCCTAGATCCTATCCAAGCTTCAGAGTACTACCCTTAAACTTAGATACTTTCTGGAAGGAAGCCTAATATGGGATTACTAGACAAGAATGTCCTCACGTTCCAATGAGTTTTGCTTCTACTGGTGTGGTGAGATCTCTACAAGCATCCAGACTTATAGTACTGTCATAAGGAAACCCCCAAAGTAGAAATGAGCTTGAAGTTGCTAGAGCAGCAACCACTTTCCCTATCTGACTTCCACGGTTGAAATAATTCCTACTAAAAGGGGAAGGTAATATATAGGTTTTTACTTCTCCAGTATAACTCTGCCCTTTGCTACTCTTCCATCTATGAAGCTAGACTCACAATCCTCAATTTAGAATCACTTGACATTTCCCCATAACACTGGGCTCCAGCTGGCCAGGCAGGGCAGTGGCTACATGGTCAGTTCCACGATGGCACTGATAACCTCATTAATGTTGAATCTTGGAGCCAAGACAGCCTTTGCTCAAAACCATTGGTCTGAGCCATCACCAACTCAATGTCACACACCACCAGCCTGGTCTTATCCACCTTCTCCTCTTCACTTTCCTCTTTGACACATAAGCCCGGTGCCATCTCTGGGATGATGGGCAAGGGTATGGCTGGTACCTTAAACCTCTCTGCTGCTGCTTTGTGCACTTGCTGGAATAGGTCATGTGGTCTTTTCTCCACTCCTGCTGAAAAGTTCTGCTATGACTTCTCCTTAGGTGAATGTAAGGATTAATTCCTTTTCTTCTATCCAAGAAGCTGGGTTCTATGTCTCTGTTTTTTCCTGGAGCCAAGTAGGTGGTAGACCCTATTCCTGACTCTTGCTTCCACCTCTCAGGCTATGTGTATGTGTGTGTGTGTGTATATATATGTGTGAGCCTGTCCATTTGAATGTCCCTCTGGACATGCTACTCTAAGATAATGGTGATTAGTGGCTCCCAGGTTATTGGATGAGAAGAAGAGGAAGAGGCCTTGCATAGGGTATAAATTCTACTCTTATTTCTACCATTTTATCTCTAACTATCCTTGACTCAAAGTTGAAGACTTACCAATCCCTTTTAAATGATCCAGAAGTATGGCTCTAATTAATCAATAGATAATAACAATATAATGTAATATTATAACAGAAGCAACAAGAATGATCCTTAATACAGTTTGAGTCAAAGAAATCAACCTCTTTTTACGATGAAAGTTAATCACTATTTTCCTTTTTCTTAAACAAACAAACAAACAACCTTTTCTTGAAAATCAATACTAAGTATTGATTCCAAGGCAGAAGAGTAGTAAGGGTTAAGCAAGTGGGGTTAAGTGACTTGCTCACTGTCACACAGATAGGAAGTGTCTGAGGCCAATTTGAACCCAGGATTTCCCATCCCTAGGCTTGACTTTTTTTTGGAGGGAAGGGTTCAATTGTGAGAATTTATTTATGGCATGGTAATGATTAAGCAGTTCTGTGCTATTATGGTTTCTATCTTTAAAAAACCAGCAGGATTTTACCAATTCTATATAATTGCATTTATAAATTTCTCTAAAATACTGACTTTATTATTATTAGTGGAGGGTGGTATTAAGAAATCCTAGGCTTGACTCTCTATCCACTCAGCCACTTAATTTCCCCTAATTACTATTTTTCAATGAGATATGAATAAGCTGACAATTACCCAATACCAAGAGAAATTCTCAGCCTTTTCAAGGAGGTGTGAATGGGCATGTCTATACCTTCAATGCAAAAATGCAAAATCCCAAAGGTTTGGTAATCTTTAAAAAAAACCCAATATATCTTCTATCCTAGAATGAATACTAAGTGCTAAGTATTCATTCTAGGACAGAAGAGCAGAAAGGGCTGGGGTTAAATTACATTCCCAGGATGGCACAGCCAGAAAATACCTGAGCTAGATTTAAACCCAGGACCTCCTGGCTACAGATCTGGTGCTCTGTCCACTGAGCTACCAAACTGCTCCCCAGTTTAAATCTCTCTCCCAAAAAAATCATGAAATCTGTGCCAATCATAAGAAGCAATGTGATATAATCTATAGAGAATGACTAGAAGCCAAAAAGTCCTGAGTTCAAGACCTATCTTTTCTAGTTGCTGGCTGTATGACCTTGAGCAAGTCTCAGTGCTATCAACACTGTCCTTTAAGACTAAGGTATATAGAAGTTGCTCACTTGCATGAGTAGAATGAGCTTTTTATTCTATATCAGTGAAATCGCAGGTTCAGTCCCTATGCCAATCCCCAGTAAAAAAATCTCACCAAGGAGAGATTCAGGCAACGTATTCTGTATCCCCAAGTACAAGCATTTCTCTGGGGACCTGGAAAGCTTCTTAATGTTGTGCATCTCACTTCTTCTAAACACCTTACCAAGACATTACATTCCCCTAAAGAGGAGGGTCCATGATACAGTTCTTCAATGTTTCCCAAGTCAACAATCCTTTCTGAGGATCCATGCTCCTCATAAATAGGTGATCCTGACATTTTATGCTCATTTCCAAAGCAGAACAACTGGACAAGATCCCTCTAGGTTTCTACCTGTCCAGATTCAGATCTCCTCGATAAGTAAGCACCACCATCTTTGGTATAAATAATAAGCAGGCTAGGCTTTCATAACAGAGAAAGACCAGTCCAAGGCAGAGGAATCAAAGATTTCATGGAGGAAGTGGGGCTTGGTGGAATTTGACTGGATGTTTAATTGATGGAAAAGATCTGAATCACTGGAGATCAAAGTGAAGGGAGTTCCACCATATGAATGGAGGAGTAAATCTAAGCTTGATCTCTCCCTTTAACCAATTCAAAAACACTTTCTTGAGTCTTACAGCCTCTAATAAAAACAGGTGTTATTCACCAGATAAGCAAATTAGGTGTAAACTTTTTGCTACCTAAATGAGCCCACTGTTTCACAAATGAGGGCATTGCCTGAGAAAACCTCTGAAATCTCTAGCTCTAAACCCAAATTGTTGAGCAAATAATAGGAGCTTATATACTAACTATATCTACACATTTTCTTGACCCAATGGTAAAGAAAAAAATGGTTTGACAATTTTTCTCTGAGATACCTGATATGTTCTCAAAGCATTCCTAGAAGATATGCCACAGTTAATACAATTAAGTTCAATTTATTATACTATACACTGATATACAAAATGTTGGTGGGGTTCATATTTTATAGAATTAGAACTGTGACTTATCACAAAATTCTTCCCCTCTCATTCTGCATATTTCAATGGACCTAGGATCCCATTAATGTGGGAATTCCAACTGCTGAGCACTGCCTAGTTGATTCCTTCCAAAGGTACAGATCAGATCCCATCCATGCCTTCCAATCCAGATCAATTCTTGTCCATGTCCTCCCACAAATTTTCTTTTCTTTCTTTTCTTTTAAAATCTTTAACTTCTAAAGCCTCCTGCCAGCGAGAAGCTTTATGGTAGGAAAATAGAAAAGGGATAGAAGTTTTTGATCCTGCGAAGGGCGTGAAGGAGCCAACCTTTGAGATGTCAATAATGAGTCAGTAATCAATTATTATTAATATTTGGGAGCCGCAGCCAAGCTCTGATCAATGGACTTTACTGACAGGCTATATTCTGCCTAGAGATCCCATTTAACACTACACTGGTCAGAGGATGATATAGCTCAGCTGGGAGAATGAATAGAGACTAAAAGAATTAGAGAATGCTAGGTATTAGCATTGGAAAAGAAAGAGAGATGCCTGGCCGAAAGCCAGGCCTCAGGTGAAGATAGAAGAGAGAAAGGTGGAGATAGCAAACCTGTAGCTGAAGGAGGAGCTGAAGAAGAAGAAGAAGGAGAAGAAGAGGGAGGAGCTGGCCACGGCTTCACAATTTATTCTCTTTGATACGCAAATGAACTCAATACATATTGATAAGTTACATAATGCCTCAATACATATAGATGAGTTACATAGTGCATTGCCATTGGATAATTGCAAATTACGACAAGGTGAAGGTGGAGTTTTTATCCTCAGGTGAGTGAGACAAAAGGAAGCAGGGTTTTCAAGCCCTAACTTCAGCCAAGATGGGAAAGAGTTCATTGCCATGCGTAGAATGGCCATGTGCCCATTCACAAACCTTGTCTCTTTATAATACCTATGGGCTGGACTGCTACAACTTCTAACAACATTCTCATCAGAAACCCTCTGCCCAGTGGACTAATTCAACCACTACAGACATCACCAGAAAACATTGGGATTCTTCCAACATTGGAGGTTTGTGTTGCCCTTCTGCACATATTCCTCATGCATGGGTTCTTCATGTGCGATCTCTAAGCTTGCTCACTCTCCTTAATGATGTTGTTAATATTTTTGAGATAGTGTATTATAGGCTAATGAAGGAATGTTCTATCTCCAATCTTCTTGATATGCCATTTTACTGAAAGTCTTTACTAATAAATTAATTGTGTCTTCTGACTCCAAAAAATAAATAAAAATAAAATCCTTAACTTCTCTCTTAGTATCAATTCTAAGGCAGTTAAGGCTAGATATTTGGGGTTACATGACTTATCCAGGATGACACAGCTAGGAAGTGTGTGAGGCCAGATTTGAACCTAAATCCTCTCAACTCCAGACCTCTCACATAAACTTTCCATAGAGAGCTATTGCAAAATACTGGGCAGTCCTCTTCCTTTACTTCTCCTAATAGTTCATGGATATCAATACATACGTTGCCTTTTGATTATGCCTTGCTCTTGCTATTTCATCATCAATAAACATTTATTTAAGCTTCCACTATGTAGCAGTTTTAATAATTAAAATGAGTTTGACAAATATGATAATTTTTAAAAGTTGTGGTCGCCATTTATAAAAATCTAAAAAATTAAACTCTGAGTATGTGAGTATGTAGAAAGGTGATAGGGGAATTGTCTAGCCTGCCACTCAAAGTCTGCTCTGAAGAAATCTAGCTCTATCCCTGACAAAGTTCCAGTCTCTGGCCAGAAGAGTGGGAGAGTCTCCGCCTTCAAAGTAGAAGTCCTCCAATGCAGAAGTGGTACCTCCAATGCAGAAGTCCTCTTTTAGCAAGAGCCACCAAGGCAAGCAGAATCAATCTCCAATGCAGAAGTCAAAGGCAGAACAATTCCTCCAATGCAGAAGATACCAACGTAGAAGTCTTCCCTCAGCAAGAACCAACAAGGCAGCAGAATTCCACTTCCTGTCTCTCTGGTTTGACCTTCCTTTCACTGTGGGCTGGTCTATCTCATCTCAGGAACCAATCAAAGTCTCTCAATTTGCCTAGCACTGGGGGGGGGGGGGGAAGTGCTTGTGATCCTTTAGGACTAAGTGATAATGACTAAGTAAGTGTGAGCTCTCTTCCTTAGTGACTTACTAAGTGTTAAGTAGGGGTTCTTCAAGTTCCTGATTGATTAACTTAAAATAGACAAAGGGCATAAAAAATTCCCTTTCACACAGTCATTGTGCTAAGCACTGAGGATAGAAAAATAGGCAAAAGATAGTCCCTATCCTCAAGGAACTTCCAATCTAATGGGGGGGGGGGAGAATACTATGCAAACAAATAAATATAAAGGAAACCATCTACAATATAAATAGGAAATAATTTAAAGAAGGAATGCACTAGAATTAAGAGTTTGGGAAGGCTTCCACTAAAAGATGTGTAGCATACCAGGTATATTAGCATCTTGAAAGTATTATTGGTATATTGATATTATATCTTATGTGTTCATATATCAGACTCATGGTCATGTTACTTTTTGATTATCATATTTCCAAATCTTCAGTCCAAAGGACAAAAGAATTCCTGAGCAGGGCATTATTTGCCACAGGGTCCTAGCTCCCACCTTGTTAGACCCCATTCCATACCAAGTCACATGTTCAATTAACCTCCTCCTCTTTGATTACGTGATTGTCAAGTGAGCCAATGTTAAAACCTATGGATTCTTGAGAAACCATGAAATCAAAGTTTGTAGGAACAGGGCAGATTCTCATTTGAGCTGTAATCACTAAATCTGAATCTGCCTTGACAGAAAAACTGGTCTGCTCTTGCTGTGGAGAAGAATTTATGGCCTCTTCAAAGTTTCTAGGATGGGTGGTCTGTTTTCTGTCTTGAGTTTGTCCTGGGCCTGAGACCTGCCTGGAGATCAAATTTTTGGAATGTATCTAAGATTTTGGTGGTTATGATTATGTGGGGCCCTGTTTCTGCATAAAGATGCCCAGTGATATCCTTTGTTACATTTTGGGCAAAGACTGGGAGCGTTTTTTAATTGGAATTTAGGGCAAGACTTTTGAAAATGACCTGTATGGCCACATGAGAAACAGGGACCTTTAGGTCTTTTAAGTTGTGCTGCCAATCTTATGTTCAAAGGTGCCCATGTCCTGGCAAGCCCTTATGAAATATGTTAATGAACCAGTTGCCTTAATGGGAGCCAATGCCCTTTTTGAATCCAAATTAGAATTTCTATAGGCAAGATCTTTTAAAAGAATTTCTGCATCTCCTTTGTGAGGAATTTGGTGTTTAATGGCAGTGGACAATCTGTCTACAAAATCTGCAAAACTTTCCATGGGCTTTTATATTATTTCTGTATATGAATTTGCCACCTTTTCTTTTGCTGGTAAAGATTGCCATGCCCTTTTTGCCACTAGAGCAATTTGACCATAGATCTATTCTGTATATAAAATTTGTCTATCAAGGACTGCAAATTCTGCTTGTCCTACCAATTGATCATAAGAAATATTTCATCCAGCTCATCTGTTTGCTCTAGCCTGTTTTTGACATACATCTTGAAATTTTAATTTCCAATTTAAATAGTCCCCACCATTAAGTGTAGATTCTGCTAAGACATGCCAATCATCTGGTGTAAGAAACTGCTGACTAATATTCCTAATCAGTGCTATAGTGAATGGAGCTGTGTTTCCATCTTGTGCTACACTGTCTCTGAGAGCTTTAAGAGTTTTGAATTAAAAAATCCTGTGTTCTGCTAGTTGTTCCTTGGGATTATTGGGGTTGTCTCTCAGGACTACAGGGCATGCTAGGAATTCTGCTCTTTCCTCCTGGAGGGCTCTTTGTATTGCCTTCCAGACAGAGACAATTCTGGTAGCTTCTGGAGGTAGAGGTGTGTGTGGAGGAGTAGGTTGAATTTGAAAAGAAGCATCTTATTGGAGTGGGAAGGGGGGAGGAATAAATGTAGTCTCTGATGGGATAGTATTTGAGTCATTCTGTAAGACTGGATGGGTTAGTGGAAATAAGTTAGGGTAGAGTGCTGGCCCAGTTGAGGCTTCTTTTTTTGCAGGCACCATTGGTGAAGGGGGTGTATTTGAAAAGGAAGGATCTGTGTAGGACTAAAGGGTGGGGGTGGTGTAGAGGAATGTTCATGTTTAGAGTTTGCTTGTGAGATCAATGTAGGGTCTGGAGTTAGAGGAGAGAGGGAAGTGTTTGGGGATATGGGTGGGGAGGAATGAGGTTCATTCAGCTTCTGGAAATTCTAAAGATGTTTCCAATTGGTCCATGGAATCTTGTAATGACTCCACTGCTAATGCCCATTTGTACAATTTTCCAAGTGTTCCATATATCTTGGGATAGTTTTCATCCCTCTTCCTGATTTTGTTTCATTATCTGACCTATTTGATTTGTGCATTAACTACCCCTTTTGATGGAAAATCAGGATAAAAATTTAGGAAACTCTTAATTAATATTTAGAGCTTAGTCGCTAATATTTTAATTCCTCACTTTTGTAATAAAGACTTCAATAATCTAATATAACAGGTATGAGAAGATAGTTTTGACCCATATTCCAGAATGGAACAGCAACTCATCTCACTGACCAATGAGTAGGTCTGCTGCTCCGTCTCCAATCTTGAACCTCAGGTGATTTATAATCTGTTGGGCGCCATATGTGGGAACTGCCTGCAGTTCCTACTTAATATCTTCTTTGTGGGTGGACACCTGAGAATGGAGACTGAGGAAAAATGGATGAAGAGGTGAGAGTGAGGTAGAGAGAGAGAGAGACAGAGAGACAGAGACAAAGACAGAGACAGAGAGAGACAGAGACAAAGACAGAGACAGACACAGAGAGAGAAAGGAATAACAACTCAGAGACAAAGAGTTGAAGCACAAGAGATCCAGCATGCTCCGGTGATGCTTCTCAAAGAGAGTGATTTGCATGTGTCCCTGAACTTTTATTGGAGAGTTTAGGAATGTGGAGTGGGAGGTAGCTAATGAACATGTGACATGGCATAGGCTTTAACATTGGCTCAATTGACAATCACGTAATCAAAGAGGAAGACCTTAATTGAACATGTCACTTGGTATGGAATGGGGTCTAACAAGGTGGGAGCTAGGATCCTGTGGCAAATAATGTCCTGCTCAGGAATTCTTTTGTCCTAGATTTGGAAATATGATAATCAAAAAGTAACATGACCATGAGTCTGATATATGAACACATAAGATACAATATCAATACACCAATAATACTTTCAAGATACTAATATACTTGGTATGCTACAATGGTGATATGCTGTACCTAATGGCATTCCTCTTGTCTTTTTCATGATGTGTAATTTTACTTCTTTGGAGATGGTCCCTCTATGATTCATAGCTACTCAAGATATTAACTGAACATGATATTTTGCACTTGAAGGAAATGCTTTCACAGTATAAGTATAAAATTATATTTCCTTATAATTAGTGCTTATATGGATTCCACAAATTAGGAAATGACTAAGCACATTGTGTTATATGTTTATGATGGAATATGACTATGCTATAAGAAATGATGAGCAGGATGATCTCAGAAGAACCTGGAAAGAATTATAGGAAGTGATTCAGAGTGAAGTGAGCAGACCCAGGAGGAGAAAACTGGATTCAGTAACATCAATATTGTAACAATAATCAACTGTGAAAGATTTAGCTACTCTGATCAATACACTGATCCATGACAGGCCCAAAGAACTTATGCTGGAAAATGCCATCTGCCTTCAGAGAGAACTGATGGGCTCAAAATGCATAAGCATTTGTTTATTTTTAAAAATTTGCTTTTGGGGGGCAACATGGCTAATATAGAAATGTATTCTGCATGACTTCATGTGTAAAGTTGATATTATATTGCTTACCCTCTCAATGACAGAAGGAAAAGAGGAAATTTAGAACTTAAAATTTTTAAAAATAAATATGTAAAACAAATGAGAGTATACATATTGCCTTGATATCGGTTGGTTCAGGTAATTTTCAAAGTATCATCTAGTGAAAATCTTTAACATCTTTGTTGAATAAAATAGTAAATTTACCTGTGCACTGGCTCCTTTGGTTATGTTCATTATTTTTTTTAAGCACTAACCAGGATCATTTTCCTTCCTACCTGCATTTGAGTGAGGAGGCAAATTCTGATGTAAGCCTCCAGGTGGGGAGAGTTAGTGACAATAGCCCAGGTTTGCAGCCCTGAGAAAGTCTTGCTATTGCTTCTGTCTCTGCTGTATCTATTCTTTTTTTTTTTGTCCCTTACTTTCTGTCTTAGAATCTATACCAAACATCAGTTCCAAGGCAGAAGAGTGGTAAGGGCTAGACAATGGGGGTTATGTGACTTGCCCAAGGTCACACAGCTAGGCAATGTCTGAGGTCACATTTGAACCCAGGATCTCCCATCTCTAGGCCTGATTCTCAATTCATTGAGCCACCCAACTGTCCATGGTTAGTGCTTTTTGAGGATACTTTTCAGTTCCTGCTTAGAAGCCAATTAAAAACTCCTCTTCTTCACTTGATAAAGCTACTGGAAATAATACTGGTGCTTGCTCAGAAGCATCACAAAAATACAATGAGTTAGGCTCTCAAGGGCTAGGCTTATTTGCCATTCCCTTCTCTTAAAACTGATCTTGCTACAAGAGCAGACTTATTTGTAAGAGGATTGGGTGGGGAGAGAAAAGGATTGAATTCAGAACTATCTGTGATTTAAAAGCTAACATTAACAATGAAATTTCAAATTTTTTCAAATTATACTTTGAAACACCTGTGGAATAGGCTGCTCTCTAACGCAGAGAATAAATTGTGCTGACCCTCTGGAACTCCTCTCTACCATGTTATTTTAAACTTTTTGCCAATGTTGATGTGATTCATTCAAGAATGTGACCCAGGTTACATTCAGGTAGATATAATTTGTCTACAAAATCAGCACTGCATGAGCTTCCTATGTACTAAATCTTAAGAAAACAAGCCAACATCATAATTCCTTTAACCAAATATGCACACACCTAAGATCTACAAATAATACTTTAAAAGTAAGGAAGAATGAAAGATAACTCCACTCCTGCAAACAGCTTTATACCCCCACAAGGCTTTGGCCAGCAGCCAGAAGGAGAGATATTAGAACAAATAACACAAGGATTCTAGCTGTAGTCCCCAAAATCTCACCCACTTTCTCAGCTTTTCAAAATCAATAAAAATCTGCCCATCTAGTCAAAGCCATATTAAAACCAACCAAGAAACTCTTTTCTATTTTGAAAATGGCAACCTTCTTTTGTGACACGTTTTTTTCAACATGTGGGTTTAAACTGAAAATATTTCTTTTGTTAATTAAATTTATTTTTAATTAACCAGAATCTATTTTCTTTACCTCCCTACTCTCCCCAATGGAAAAAAAAAAGCAAAATAAAACCCATGCAACAATATGTATAGTCCAGCATATAAAATTCCTACTTTGTTCTTGCTTTGTCAATATAGTCCTGTCTGACTCTTAGGTTATAGAGTGGTTTGCCATTTCCTTCTCTAGCTCATTTTATAGATGAGGAAACTGAGGCAAACATAGTGAAGTGACTTGCCCAGGAACTCAGTTAATATCTGAGGTCATAGAGCTCAGTCCTCCTGATTCTAGGGCTGGCATTCGAGCCACTGTTTTTGGTTATGTACAAAAAGCATGTCTCCCTATTCACCCTGAGTGTCAGAAAGTGGGAAGCAGGCTTCATAATCAGTCCTCTGAGGATCATTTATACCCTGATTCCTTTGCCTCAATCAAATGGAAATGTTGTGAATTTATGACATGTTTGATAAACCTCCCCTCTCCCAAATTTAATCAGTTTAATAATCCCACTATGATGGCATTTAGAATGTATGCTTTTAGGTTATTCCATGAGTAATCTATATTCTGGTACCATTTAAATGTAAGATTTGATTCTAAACCAAGAGCTTTGGCTACACCAGGAAAAACCAACAATAGGAAAATTGACCCACAGCATAGTTATGGGCTGACCACAATTTCAGCCCTTCCAGAACCTCAGTCCTGCCAGGCACACAGGACTGGTACTATGGGAAACCCTGCCTATCAGCTGAAACAGCTGGGTGGAGTTCCCCACATCCGAGGTCTAAAGCTTTCTCTACCACCCTGGGTGCCCTTGGGGGAAAGATAGGAGAATTAGACTGTTGAAACAGAACAGGAAAGCAACTTCTCGAGGTTCCTGTGCCAGGAAACAGAGCTCCATGCCAAGACCCAGATTCTGGTGCCAAAACACTAGTCATATGAAGTTGAAAATTTTGCGTCTGATCTCACTCTTATTTAAAGAATAATAGGCTAGCTAGTATTTTGCTTTGGATCAACTGCAATATCATATCACACACACACACACACACACACACAGGTACTGTTTTGCAGAAGTCCTTGAGCAAGAATCATTGTCTACATTTCATATCAAATGGCTAAAAGTTTCGACTAAGAAATCCTCATAGAACTTATTCCAGGTCCCAAAGTCCATTTAAAAAATTCCCAAGAACTTAAGAAGTACCATATTGAATCAGATTAATTGTACCAAACCAGATATTCTGCTTCTGACACGGACACCAAAAAAATGTACAGAAAGGCAGAATTGCCCTTGAAAATACCAACACTGAACAGTTAAGAACACTTCCCTAGGTATTTCTAATTTTCTTCAGTAAACCTGGATCAGTCACTCACGAATTAATTTAAAGCTGTCTTGGACTGATTTTTATTTGTAGCCCATTTAGTCTTTCTATGCAATGTTTCATCACTTTACACTCTGAAAGTGCTCATGGTCATTGAATCCATCAATTAGCCTGGACAGTGTCTAGAATGAAAGCCAGATAAATTGGGCAGTTTTAAGCTTTTCTTTCACTCCCCTAGTTGCTTAATTAAAGTCCTGAAATGCTATTAATGGAAGGGATGCATCCTGATGACTTACTCATTTCCAGAAAGGTTGTAGCTAGAAGTAAAAATCACACAGCAACTATTGGGATGCATTAAAGGGCAAAAATTGGTCATAACTTGGGTGGGATGTGGGGGAAGGGTTCTGGCTTTGTCTCAGGGCTATAATTTCAAGTGTGCTGATAGAAACAACAGCATTTAACACCTAGTTAGGCAAGAATAATTAGTTAAATAGCTTAGAAACTTCTTCACCCCAGGTCATGGGCTCTCAGCTCCTTCCCATCCCATCCTATGGGCAATATCCCTCCCTCTTTCTGTGACTTATTCCATGCTCCTTATAGCTTTGACTTCAGACAAAGCAGACTGTGGTTCCCAGGCCCTCTTGTTGATTGCCAGAGTGCTTCCATGTCTTTGGGACCAACTTCTATTCATTGATGTGGAGGCCATAAATGGCCCCAACCTAAAAAGCATCTCCTTTTGTTGTTGTTCAGTCATTTTCATTCATGTCTGACTCTTTGTAGCCCCCTTTGGAATTTTCTTGGCAAAGATACTGGAGTAGGTTTGCTATTTCCTTCTCCAGGTCATTTTACCAATGAGGAAACTGAGGCAAACAAGGTTAAGTGACTTTCCCAAGGTCACCTAGCTAGAAAGTGTCTGAGGCCAGATTTGAACTCAAAACGATGAGTCTTCCTGACTCCAGGCTCAGGCTTTATCCACTACATGTCCTATTTGCTCCTGTACCCTCTTCATCCCCAGGTAATAGAGTCATTACATCCTTGGGAATAGAGAATCCCTCTTCTCAGCTGAATCAGGGCCCAGGACCACCCACAAGAGACCTCTTGTTCAGTCAGTTCTCCTGCTACCCCTTCTTCCTTCTTTTGCCAACCCAGCAGTTGAGAGACGGGAATTTTTCCGAACCCTCTTCACACTCAGGACAATAGTATTAAAAGGAGTTATTGGGTTTTGTTTCTCCCCCTCAGAGGATTCATTAAGTATCATTGCAATGAATTGAGTCAGGCAAGCTAATAACTGAATTTCTAGAAGATGATTAATCTGCAGACTCTCCTATCATTAACCTATATGTTTGCAAGACACATCTGTATAAAGATGCTATCGATTTTTGGGGGAAGAAAAAAAGAAATGAGTTTAGTTTCTGGGTAGATTCACAACCATTAACAGGTGATCGATCCATCCAGAGCCAGACATCTATTGTCTTCTTTCCCATAGCTGAGATTTTTTCAGTTGCTTTGTCCAAAGTCCTTTACTTTACTTGCTTTGAAGACTAGGACTGAACTGGGAGAATTATTCATCATGTCTTTGCCTTTCATCTCAGCAGGCTACAGTGCTACCTCGAGCTCTGTGTGTGTATGTGTGTTCCTGGGGCTCCGTTTCTGAAACCCTTGATTCATTGAAATCAATATCTAAGTCTTACATTAAAAATGATGATGTCCCTGAGGTTTGAAAGCCTGTTTTCTTCACATTCCTTAAAAGTCTGTTTTACATGGTAAAGGAGGTCAGAAGATAAAGAATGCTATTCACCAAAGAAGGAATTTTCAGAGGGTGATGTTGAGATGTTGATGCTAGTGGGAGGGCAAATGGTTTGCAGATTTTTTTCTAGCTGTAATTTAAATAGCTCTTCCAAAAAGGAAGTGAATGTCCCCAAACTAATTTATGTGAATATTGGCACATTCTTATGAGAAAGTTGTTTACTGAAACCACATAGTAGGGGAAGAAATAGTAGAAAATATATGGGGAAAAAAACTTTAATTCGGAAGGAAGGAAGGAAGGAAGGAAGGAAGGAAGGAAGGAAGGAAGGAAGGAAGGAAGGAAGGAAGGAAGGAAGGAAGGAAGGAAAAAAAGCATTTATTAAGTACTTAATATGAGCCAAGCACTGTACTAATCAATGGAATAAAAATAGAAGGATGAAAGAAGGAAGACTAAGGAACCCAAAGGGAAAGAGGTTGTGGGGAGTGGACTAAAGAAGCATGGATTTAAAGGAATGAAGGGAAACAGAGGACTGAAAAAATGAGTGAATAAGAAGAGAACCAAGGTTAGGTGAGAAAGGCAGTTATAAGACGCAGAGACATTACCAAGATAAAGTTGGAATTAAGCTCAGGATGGAGGCATCTTTCTGCTAATTGTTTTGTTTAGTTCTCAGGCCATCCCTCTGACTCATTTTTCACACAACCCTTAAGATTTAATAGAGAAGAAAAAGACAGAAGTTCTTTGATGTAATACTTGCCCAATATCACTGATTTTCTCAGACTCTGGCAGCAATGCCAGATTGAGAGATTATACTTGAGTGTGGAAGTGCCAGGTCAGGCAGCAGCCTTGCTATGACTAATGTTTTCAATGCCATAGCAACAAGCATCCTTATCTCCAATGATAAACTGGAGCCATTTTCTAAAGACTAGGAGAATATATGTGTTTATGGTGGAGGCTGGCAGCTGATGCTATTCCCAGGATTTCTGTGTTTTCCTTGGCCAAAACTCCTCAAATACTTTCTTTTTGATCTTTTTTGTTAGGATGTTATATGTAATGGAAAGAGTCAATGTCTTCCCTAAAGATTCCTCTTCCTGAGTTTTGATCTGCAAGGAATTTTGGGGCCCCTCTGGAAAAAAGTGCTAATAAAAGAGAATCCACCCAGTTGAGAGGTGACCTAAAAGTTCCAGATAAAAGACAAATCTACATAGAAGATAATATATTACCCATAGATACTCACCATGATGAATCTTAGGCAGGGTAAACTCATATCTATGATTATGTCAGTAGGGAAAATTGATGTAGACTATAATTCCCAATAGACCTATTTCAATTCATAACTAAATAGATTTAGAAAATCATCTCCTCTCATTTTAGAGAGGAGGAAACTGAGGCACCCGAAGGTTAAATGTCTTGCCCAATATTATACAGATAATGAGCATCAGAAGCAGGATTTTTGAATGTAGGTCCTCTCAACTCCAATAGTCAGGGATTGCTCTTATGTCTGTAGTATGCTGCCGCTGACTAGCTTGTTCATCCTCCCTCACCAACTGAAAATTGCTCTTCTAGCTTGTTCAATCTGCAACTCGAGCCCCTGAGTCTTGTTCATTGATCTGCCATCCCTGCTGCAACCTCTGCCTATAAAGACTTTGTCTATAGCCTGGGTCCTGTCATTGACCTCAGGAGGTCATGTGGAACCCTGCCTTGACTCTGACCCACTGAATCAGCCTGAAGGCAGCAGGAATTATATGCATCACTAAAAAGATAAGTAAACAAAAACTCACTCTTTTCTCTCTTGATAATTGTACCTCAGTACTCTCCACATACCCATGAAGTTACTAAGTTCATTCCATCCATCACTCTCCAAATGTCTTTCATTGATTATCAGTGAGCTGGCTTTTAACCGCATTTCACTTTAACTATCACTAGATAATTAAGTTTTCCTAAGACTTATCTTGATAAAAATCAAGAAGAAAGACAGCATTGGTTGATCACAGAAGAGCAAGACATCCAGGAGAAATAATGTCAGGCTCTCTTTACTTTACTACTCTTTACTTTACTTTTCTTTATTCCTTGTATATAACTTTGTGCTAAGATCTACAATGAGTAGAATCTAACACATCTTTTCATTTCTGCTTACTCTCTTCTCTTTTTTTTTTAAACCTTTACCTTCTGTCTTAGAATGGATATCCATTCTGTATCTGAGGCTGGCTTTGAATCCATGTCCTCCCAACTCCAGGTCTGTCTCTCTAACCACTGTGCTATACAGATACCCCACTAACTTCTAAATTTCTCCCAGCCCTACCTTCCTGATAACATGCCCTAGTCATGGTTACCATTTTTACCTACCACTGGCTACTTACATGTGTGGTAGGAAAAAGGGCTTACTAAGGTAATGAGAGAAGAAAAGGCAAGAAAGGTTCTCAGAGGCCATTGAAGTCTAATCTTATATCTTGTCTTATATCTTATATAAATCTTATATCTTGCCCTGATCAAATATTGACCTCCTAGGCTGAATTTCTTTCTTTCCTAAAACTATTTCCCCACTCCAACCCAACCTCTTGAATTCTGGTACTGCATAGGAATCTCAATACTAACATGACTTGCCCTTTTGTTTATCTTTGCTCAGACCCAAATTCAAATCCTACTTTATTCTCCAAGAGGAAAATAGCTTTCTCCTATCTGAATGAACAACCACTTCTGGCAGCTTTCTTTTCTTCCTCCTCCTCCTCCTCCTCCTTTTTCTCCCACTAGAGCCTCGACTTTGTTTCTAGCATCACAGACTCTGACAAGTGAGCTTTCTTCTTGTCTTACCTGAAAACAGGCCCCTGTGACTCTATCCAAGCCATGCTGCTGTTTGGGTATAGATCCTCTGTCCCCTCTCCTTTTTCTGGCTTCCCATTTGGAGCTGCCTTTTCCATTAGAATTTAAGTATCTTGAGGGCAGGGACTGACTTGTGTATCACTGACAGTTGGCATGGTGCCATTAACAAATGCTTTTACCTTCATCCATCCATTCATCCATTCATTTATGTGCTCACTCACTGTATTAAGCCATGCAGCAGATCAGAAGACATGTAGCTCTTGCCCACATGACTTGCACCCTGTTTTACTGGGAAAAGAAAAACCATGAGAGAACAGTTAAAGGTTATGTTGTATGCCACTGACTTTAAGTACAATAGAAGTTCAGAGAAGGGCAACATCCACATGCATCCTAGAACTGAGAAAAACTTCTTAACAGAGAAGGAACTTGTGGAAAAGGAATTGGGGGAAAACAAGAGGCAGGGAGTAGAATGGAGGGGAGAAGGAATGGCTAGGTGAGGAGAGGCACCAGAGATGTGAAATACTTTAGTCATTAGAATACTCTGCTTCCAGCCATGTCTAATAAAAGAGAGTCATTTGTACCCCAAACTAGAGAAATGACTGTCAATATCTTTTTTGAGGTAATTACTTCTCTGCATGACAAAGAACAATATTAATATATTTGGTTTTTAAGCATATCTCTCAAGAACACTTTTTATTTAATATTATTCTCTTTCTAAGAACATTTAGCACAGAGAAAGAAATGCCTCTAGTCCCTCTCATGCCCTCCTACATGATTCTAGCCTAAGCTGCTTAGGGGTAACATTTGTGGAAATCTTGAATAAGGAAAGATTAAAATATGTTAATGTACATTTTGGGAACAGGCAGTACTCAATTCTTCCTGGACCACTCCACTTTAGGACTGAAAAGGTTCCCTTCTCACCCACCCCCATCTCTCATTCCCATCAATATCTGAACCTTGAAGGCCAAAGAGGACACACAGCCCTTGGGTGAGTCTTGGTGTCAATCATTTCAGATGGGAGGAGAAGCAATGAACTCATCAACTCAAGAATTAATTATATTGTCATATTATTACAAGATAAGAACTGAGTTTGGTTAGCCTCCTTAATCCAATTTCCTAAGAGAGGCCTTAGCTTTTGTTCTACCCACTTTCCCTTATAAAGTGAAATTCCTGAAAAAGATTCTTGATTGGGCAAGTATTATTTCTTAATATTTTCACTAGAATTGAAAATAAAATTTTAAATGTGTTTCCATATGTGTTAATCAATGAAAGCAAAGAACTAGATAGAGAAACAATATCTGACATGGCCATGTAAATACAAAATTGTATTGAATTATTAAAAAATCAATATTAATCCAAGAAACCAGATAGTGAAACTCATCTCCCTCTTTGTGGTCGAAAGGTGAGGACTCCTAGGGCAGAATATTGTATATATTGTCAAATATGGCTACCTCATTGGATTTAACTATTTTTTGTTTTTTACAAGAGAGACTTTCAGTGTTAGAAGAGGGAGGAAGTATATTTATAGTAATGACCATGATGTTTAAAAGCAAAAGGCATCCACAAATCATTTGATGTGATATAGAATTTTTTAAAAAAGCTAAAGAGGCAAGCCAAGTTTCCTGGATGATTTTGTTCTTCTGGTCTTTTAAAGCATTTTGATGGAAAATAGTGAAAATAAAACCACGATCATGAGTTGTATCTTTATATGAGAATTTGTTCCAGAGTATGGCTAGATCTGATTTGTAATAAATTTTGCCATTAGCTAGCAAGCAGACTAGGTAAGAAGGTACTGATGTTTGTACAGCTACTAGTACCTACCACTTGTGTGGCCTGGGTCCAATCACTTAACCTCTCTTGACCTCAGTTTCTGAGAGCATTAGGCTGGATGGCCCTTGAGGTCTTGTCCAGGTTCAGATCTAGTCCTATGATCCTGTGCCTCAACTAACATACCAAAATGCATCAAAATCATCATATCTATATATGAAGGACAGATTTCCCATACACTGCCCTGTCCTTTGAAATGATCATGAAGAAATCAAATCAGAAAATACCTTTTGATCACAGATTCAGTTGAATCTACTCAGTGAGTATTTTTAAATTTTATTTATTTATTTAGAATATCTTTCCATGGTTACATGATTCATGATTTTCCCCACCCAATGAGTATTAAAAAACAAAACAAAAACCTCTTACTTTTTGCCTTAATAACAAGTCCAAGATGGAAGAGCAAGGGCTAGGCAAACAGGATCAAGTGACTTTCTGCAGTTGCACAGATACAAAGTGTCTGAGGTCATATTTGAACCGAGGTCCTCCTGACTCCAGCCTTGGTGCTCTATCCACTGAGCATCTAGCTGCCTTTCAGTAAGTATTTATTGAGTGCCTACTAAGTACAAAGCTCTTGCTACACATAGATTATAAAAACAAAAACTGAAAGTAGCCCCCCAATCACAAGAAACATTCTACTGGGAAATACAAGAGATGAACTAGGCAAAAAAAAAAAAAAATTAGTAGTAGTAGTAGTATTTGTGGAATTTGGGGGTGGGAGGAAATAGAGAACACAAGCCAGAAACCAAGGACAAACCCACATATGATGTCAATAAAGCATGAATTACAGCACTTCTTTGCCTAGTGGTTTAAGGCTTACCAAGTATTTACCTCCCAACATCCCTCCATCTATTTCCAAACTTTGGTGTAGAAAGTTCTGGGAAGACGTAAATTCCTTTACCATTAAAAATCAGCAGCTTAGAGAGCAGCCTAGTGACCAAGCAGTGAAGGGACTCACCCAGAATCTCAAGATCAATTGAAGAAGAACTTAAACTGAGAGAGGTCATCTTAACACAAGTCCTGTGTCCACCATTCATTAGAATCGTCATTCTACAGATGAAGACATGAGCCTCCTAGAGTGAAGCCTGAGAGCAAGCAACTCTGATGAAAACGAACCACTCTGCTCTATCAAAGTAGTAGAAGGAGCCAATACTTAGAAGCTAAAAGGTCCTGGGACTGAAGCCTACAGCTTTTAGGTTGATTGGACCTTTGGATGCCCTTGGGCTCTAGAACAAACCACCCAGGGAGTGCTGTTCAAAGGAAGTCTTGCCCTTCAGCATCTTTTGAGTCATTTCAACAATTTCAACACTTCTGACCAGGGATGCTGATTCTTACTATTCTGACTACCTATTTGGTATTCTAAGCAGCAGAGGGGTCTCTAATCTATAGGTCTCTTAAATAATGTAAATGATGTGTTTTTGGGTATTTTTTTTTCTTTTCAACTCCAACAGCTGTGGAAAGAGAATCGCCTTTTCCATCACAAAGCTGACTTAAATTAGCAACTTCAGATAGTTTTCTAGGCTTTATTTTTTTTATCTCTAAAGCTTCTTCAGTTGAAAAGCCCTTCATGTTCAAAGAAGATGCAAGGTGAGACATCTGTGGGGATATTACATAAAATCAGACCAAGATCTCTTCATGCCCTGGCATTTTGGGAGATGTTGGGTATTTTAAGTGAAATACAGAATCTGGGCTTGTTTATTTTGTTATGGTTTAGAGATAGGACCTCAACACTGCTCTCTCCTGCCCCTACCAAAATTAAATTGCTGCAAGTCCTGGGGGTTGGGGAGGAAAGGGCAGCCAAGATGGACCTGGTGAAACAGAAGTCACTCCAGTACAAGCTTCCTTTGAAAATGAGCATTTCTGTAGAATGCTGACTCAGGTGCTCTGTCAGAAGCATGCAGGCACACAATGGCCTGCCTCTGCATTAACTAGGTCACAGATTGTAATTCTAATGGGTACTAACATTTTCAACTGATTTTTTCCCCTCTTGTGTACAAAGAACTGTGTTTGCATTCAACCTGATCATATTATGGGGTTGTATAATTTTCTTCAAGACATAGTTTTAGATGCAAAAAGATGTTATATGGTACATAGGCTCATTGGAAGTCCCATGAAAGGGCATATTCTATTCATATTAGAAGAGCAAGGAAGAAATTACATTTTGGATCTATGGCTGGGGAAGAGTTCATGACCCAAAAAGGGATGGAAAGGATAACAAGATGAAATGGACAGTTCCAATTACATAAAAATTTTAAAGTTTTTGTACCGAGGAATACCACATATTTCTGTTTGAGTAAATCACAGTGCTAAAGAAATGGCTCTTTCATTTGCCAAGTAGAGAAATTCACAAGTCAAAGAGTCCAAAGTCAGTGTAATGATTACAATGGCATGTTTGATGAAAAATTTTAAATAACCACAAGGATAAATAGAAACTGATACTTGCATATAAATCGAGTATGATACAGTAAAGGACATTTTGGTGTTGGAGGGTCTGTGGGAAGATAGGTACATGATTAGACTGTTAGTGGAATTGTGTATTGGGCCAACCATTCTGGAAAACAATTTAGAATCATGGAAGAAAATTCACTAAGCTCTTCAAACTCTTTAGCGGTTAATAGGCATTTTCTGGAAGGAAGTCAAAGACAGAAAGATCATTCTTTTATATACTAAAATATTTACATCGCAGTTCTTTATGTAGTAGCAAAGGAATTAGAATCAGATTAGATACACATTGACTAGATAATGGTTGAACAAAGTATGGCACATAAAAATAAAGGAATATTATTGTGACATAAGAAACAAGGACAATGAGCAATGCAGGCAAACATCAGGAAACCTGTATAAACTAATGTGGAGTGGCAGTCACTAAGTTAACATTTATTAAATGGGTAAGATGTTCTAGGTACTGTGCTAAGCACTGGGGTCACCAAAAAAAAAAAAGTCTACCTACTTCAAAGGAGAGCATATTCTAATGGCAAGGAGAACAGGTAAATAAGTAGGTGCATCAGCAATCTCTACAGACTAGATAAAGAGAATTGCAAAGGGGGAGGCATTAGCAGCTGAGTGGGGTGGGGGAGAATTGGGAAAAGCTTCCTGCAGAGTGGGATTTGAGCTGCCTGCCTCACTTCATGAGTCTTTCCATGTTTGCCTGAATTCCTCATTTTTATCTCCTAACCCTGTGACATTGGTCTGTTTGCTCTCACGCCTGGAATGCTCTGCCCCCTCCTCACAGTTTCCCTCTAGACCCAGATGATGTTAGGCAGCTTAGTGGTACAGTAGATAGCGCACTGGGACCAGAGACAGGGAGAACTCAACTCAGATCTGGCTTCAGACACTTACTGGCTGGGTGACTGTGTACATCTCTTAATCTCTGCTGCCTCGATTTCCTATACTATAACTATACTCGATACTCGATACTATACTATTATTGTCCCCATACCTGCCAGGGTTCTTATAAGGGTCAAATGATATACTATTTGTAAAGTTCTTAGCTTCTTTCTCTGTGTCTGTCTTACACACACACACACACACACACACACACACACACACACACACACACACACACACAGAGTAGGAATCCTTGAAGCAAAGTAGTGCCGTTAATTAAACTGAGTGCTTAGAAAAGAGTGGTAGAGTCTACTAGGAGATTTCAGGATAGATCTTTCCCCTGTTGTAGGGGGAGATACCCCATATGTGTCTTGCCATCCATTCTTCTCTATATTGGCTCATTTCAATTTACCATCATGGTGGTAGGTCTAAATTCCCCCAAACAGATCACTATCACACTTTAAGCTAAAATATTCTCAAGATCACTAGAGTAACCATTGAGAAAAAAATATGCCCTACCCCAATCACAGAGCCCCCATCTGATACATTTTCTATTTGTATAATAAGGCACCTAAATAATGATATTTTTAGATTTTAACCATAAGTATTTACTTAACAATGACAAAAAAGAAAAGAAAAACAGCATCATGGATATTATACATTAAAATCAATGCATAAGTTATAAAATATATCCTAAGTTACCCATAAACCTGAAGTACCTTTTCTCACTAATGCATCCAATATTTGAAGTGAAGCCTGGGAATATTCTCACAAGAACTTGGAAGGAAAAGCACATGAGGAAGGAAAAGCAATGTGTTTAGGGTAACTCACAACCCTCAATGTCAGGCTTTGATGTTATTATCCCATTTGGAACATCTGTACTATATCCAATGGCTTCTCTCTTTGCTCACTGCTTGACTCTTGGTCCTCATCACTTTTCAATTAGGCAAATGCTCTTCTCTACTCGTTACTATTGTTCACTTGTATCATGATCTCATTTGAGATTTCTTTAGCAAAAATGTTGGAGTAGTTTGCTATTTCTTTCCCCAGCCCTTTATTTTTTCCCCAGCCATCTGTAGATGAGGAAACTGAGGTAAACAGAGTTAAATGACTTGCCCAGCATCACATATCTAGTATCTGAGGTTTCTCTCAGAAAATGGGAAGTTATTTTTTCAAAGAAATACAAGTATTTTACCATTTTTTCTTCAATTATTCCCCCCAAAATGAATATTTATTAATTTCCATTTTTTTCCATGCCAAAAAGAACTTCTGTTAATATTTTTGTCCATGTGGGTGCTTTTCCTCTTTCATTGATCTCTTTGGGATATAGACCTAGTAATGGTATCACTAAACTAAGAGTATTATTCTGGAAAACAATTTGGAACTTCAGCCTAGAAGTTATTAAAATTAAAATGAAATTAAAATATAATATAAAAAATAATTTTTAACAGCAGTACAGTAACTCAGTAACTTTCCTATTTTCTTACAGCCCCAACATTTGTCATTTTCTTTTTTGTCAACTTTGTCAGTCTGATGGTTAAAAGGTAGGACCTTAGAATTTTTTCAACTTAAATTTTTCTAATTATTAGTGAGTTGAAGCATCTTTCATGTGGCTAGTGATAGCTAAGATTTCATCCTTTGAAAATTGTCTATACCCATCCTTTGATCATTAAATCAATTAGGACATTACTCCTAATCTCATAAATTTGAATCGGTTCCTTATATATCTTAGAGACAAGATCTTTTTAAAAAAAAAACCCTTACCTTCCATCTTAGAATTGAGACTGTATATTCGTGCCAAGGCAAAAGAGCAGCAAGGGCTAGGCAATAGGGGGTAAGTGACATGCCCAGGATCACACAGCTAGGAAGTGTCTACCTAGCTGCTCTCTAGAGACAAGATCTTTAACAGAGATGCTTGCAAAAGTGAATTTTAAAATTAGACTAAACTATCTCTGAGATGCCTTCCAACTTTGAGATTCTGTGATAATTTTAAATATGATTTTCATTTGTTAATGCTTTGAAAAATCAATGAGTTCCTAATATCCTCCTTCAATTGATATAAAATGCAACTTCTTAAGAATTGACAGGGAAGAACATTTACCACCTGACCACCAACACATCTCCATATCTATCTAGGTTGTCAGTCTCAAATGATTGACATAATTCATCCTCAGGGTCATCCTTGAAAGACCTACCTGCACCTGCACTTAGCTAGCAGAGCTTTTAATAACCCTGAGTTACCTCCATGCCACAATAAGGCACCAGAATAGAACTTTTAATAGAGGCATTTAACAATACTTTAATTTTATCCTTCAATGGCACAGTGTAAGTGTCCTTGGGATTTCAGGCATCTGTGGTGGTATAGACCAAATAAAGAGGACCAGAAGCAAGAAGCTTGTCTGGAGACCAGGTAAGTATAATTGCTAATAAGGAGGTTTGGGATCCAAGGGAGCAAGCAGAGTTGAGGATCTGAAGTCAAATTGAAAGTCCGCAAAAGTTGGATGCTAGAAAGATCAAAGGACTGGAACTCAGTTTAAGTGATGAATGTCTACAAAGTGGCTTGCTCAGTGATATGAGTGCACCTGGGAAATTTTAAACTAGCATGTGTAGGACTAGTCCCCTCCTTTTCTCTACCTTCCTGACCTAGTTCTGCCAGATGAGCTGCAGCTGCAGACAGCTCCTGCAGACTATTACCATCTCCTGAATGGTGGCAGTTACATCAGGTTGGGGGTGGACTTCAAATAAATTGTGAATTCCTCAAAGACAGGGACCACACCAATGATTTCCATATGCCTAATGCAATGCTCATCGGATAGTAAGTGCTTATTGTATGAATGAATGAATGTAGTTTAACCATAGGTGCATTTATAATAATAATATAACTTATATTTGTAAAATCCCACAGTTGTCAATTACTGAATTTGTTTTCAATGTAGTAATTTAATTTTTTAAAGCAATTTATATCAATTACCTAATTTTCTCTTTGTGGTAACTTTATGAACTATGTAGAATAGACTTTTCTATGAGGAAATTGAAGTCTAGATTAAAAGACTTGCTAAAAATCATAAAATTAGGGGCAGCTGGGTAGCTCAGTGGATTGAGAGCCAGTCCTGGGTTCAAATATAACCTCAGACACTTCCTAGCTGTGTGACCCTGGGCAAGTCACTTAACCCCCATTGCCAGCCCTCATTGCTCTTCTGCCTCGGAACCAATACATAAGGTAAGCATTAAAAAAAAAAAACCCATAAAAATTAGCATCAGCAATATAAATTCATTACAGTGAACAATAAGGAAATGTTCTAGGGCTCTGAGATACAAGTGCCTAGAAGGCAGACTCGGGAAACAGAACTAGTCATTATCCAACAAAACCAATAAGGATCACAAATGCAATACACTGGAGAAAAGTGGCCACCAAGTGGGCACAATTCAAATTATGTTCTCATTAACTGTTGCCCCTGTTGGAAGTAAGTAGCTTGAGATTATATTTACCAGCATTCAGGATCTCTCTAATGCTGGTGATCTGATCAGTCACCCTTTCCAGACACAAGTCTCTCTCCTCTCAAATCCATACCCCATTCAGCTATCAAAATGATTGTCCAACAGCAGGTCAGACCATGTCTCCTGCCTACTCTTTCATCTAAAGACACTGGCCTCCCTTCTCTATGAACAAGACACTCCATCTTGTGGTTCTGGGCTTATTTCCTGACTGTCTCCCATGCCTATTATTTTTTTCTTCCCTATCTCTGCCTATCAAGTCTCAACTAAAATCCCATCTTCTACAGGAAATCTTTCCCAACCCATCTTAATCCTAGTTCTGCTGCTCTCTCAACCGTTTCTTTTTTTATCCTGTGTGTGGCTTGCTTGTATATATTTTTTTACTTGGTATCTCCCCATTTAGACTGAGCAACTTGAGAAGAGACTTTTTATTGCACCTTTCTTTGTATCCCCAGTCCTTAGCACAATGCCTAGCACATAGTAGGTGCTTAATAAATATTTATTAACTGACTGACTACAGTTGCTCTCAGGGTAACTTTCTGTAGCTAGATGCCAAGCCATTTTCTCTACAGGCTCATTTTCTCTTTAACTGTCTTTAGATGTTCTGTGAGATAGTACTCTTCTTGGTCTTCTATCATTCTCATTCATTCTACACAGGTTTGATAAGTACATACAGAGCACAATATTAGGTTTTGGGGAAAAGACGAAGTTTCAACAATACATGGTTGCTACTCCTATGGAAACTCCATGGTGTTTTGTAAGTAAGTTTGTAAACTGAATGAAGTCACCTTAAGCTTTTAGAGTTCTGTATTGGTCCGAGATCTGAAGTGTAAACCTCAACATTTCTCAGACTTATAAATGTTAGGGGTTTCCCCCATTGGGGAATCTTCTACTTAAAAAAATTCCCTAGCAGATAGTGAGAATTCTACTTGAATGTGAGGGCTCCTTGCCTTGGGAATATCCCTACTCCACCCTACTTAGGACTGCTTTAGGACAGAGAGCTCCTTGAGAACAATGAAAAGTGCTTTGACCCATGCTTATGGAAAGGACAGGAAGTTCTTTGAGTCATGACTATTTTAGAATTGATACAATGGGATACTAAGTACCTATAAAGGTGGGGCAACTTGTAAACTACTTAAACCTAAAAGGGTGATAACTTATTCAGAGGTTTTTCCTTAATGAAATTTGTCGACACAGCAGCATTTTTTTCTGACTTACTAAAGAGATTAAAACTACTCAGCTGTGAATTCAAAATGGGCGGTCCTTTAGAAACATCTACAGTGATTGGTAGATGTAAGGACTTAGGGGAGGTGACAGAGGAAATTTTGCCCTTAAAAATAAGAGCTCAGAGAAGAGCTGGATCTGATTCTGAGGGAGCTCATTTTGAGAAGATCCTTCAGGGATCTTGATTTCTGACTCTCATCCTGAAGGAGAGTTCTTTGAGGAGCTCCTCTGAGGGGCTCTGTCCCTCTGGGGTAGGAGCTCTGGAGGCTCTTGAGAGAGGCCCTTTGAAACAATCTCTGGTTGGAAGACTTTGAGGAAGGAAGCTGGCCTGGTGTTACTAGAATCCTTGTTTAGTCAGACCTTGTGGTGAGTGTTAAAAAACTGACTGATTTCTCTTTTAAGACTCAGGTCTAGGCCATATTGGCTTGAGGACCTTCATACTTATTCCTTTTCTTACTCTCTCTCTCTTTCTTTGATTACTCATTGTATCGTTAATTAAACTCTCTATAAAACCCAATTGACTTGGGTATTTGAATAATTGGGAATATTTCCCTGGCGACCACCTTATATTTGATTTTAAACCCAAGACACTGTAGTGAAACATTTCTGTGGTCAAATTTACTCACCCTCTCTTATATCTATCACAATTTATACCTTCCACTATTTTAACCACTACAGTTTAAGACCTCAACCATTTTAAATCTCACAGAAGACAGGAAAGGAAAATGCTGAAGAATGATGGACTGTCGGACGCTGCTGCATGCTAGGAGCTTTGAGTTGAGGCATATTCCATGCACTGTCTATTTTTCTTTTATTTCCTTCAGAGGTGGAAAATGGGCTTTAAGCTTTCTTAAAATAATGGAAATTATAAAATGCCTAAATATAACTTTCTCAATTAGAAGAACAAGGGAAACTTCTAGAGGGGATTTGCTCTGGGGGTAGCATTTCTGGGAAGGACAGGGGTCCAAGGAAGCCAAACAAGTTACAAATGTTATTTTGCTAAGCTCAGTCATTCAGAAATTATTTCTATGACCCACTGTAGCACTAAGTAAAATGTTCCTCATTTCAGCCTCAGAAACTGCTGAACTCAGGTCAGACTTCAATAAATTTTTGTTTTTTCATGTATTCTTCCTGTTTATGTTTCACATGAACAGCAGATATGACTAAGGAAAGGCCTCAGCTAAGCCTATGTTAAGTGACTTGTGGCAAGTGCAGGAGGATGAACATTCCATTTAAATGGAAGTTTCTTGAGGGCAAGGATTATCTAATTTTTGACTAGCACAATGCCAGGCACATAGTAGGAACTTCATAAATATTTAATGCTTAATTGATGAGAATCTGAGGATTGTGCCTTCTGTAAGAAAGCTTTGATTTAAATTGATTTAATTCTGTAAAGGAAATTAGTTCATTTCCTATACCAAGACCTCAGTTTTCATAGTTTCTCATATAAACTATTACCTAAACACAACTATGAAGTGTTGTTTTATTGTTCAGTCATCTCCATTGCCCCATTTGGGGGTTTCCTGGCAAAAACAAATAAACGAACAAACTAGAGTATTTTTTTCATTTCCTTCTCTAGTTCATTTTACAGATGAGGAAACTGAGGCAAGCAGCATTAAGTGACTTGCCCAAGGTCATACAACTAATTAGAGTCTGAGGCCAGATTTGAATTTAGGAAGATGAAACTTCCTGACTCTAGACCCAGTGCTCTATCCACTGTTCCATTTAGCTGTCTACTGTAAAGTATTTAGATTGCTTTATGACTTTGGATTATAGAAACCAATTTCAGTATTATCCAGACATAGGACGGGCACCAGAAAAACCTACAGAAATATAAAGAAGGCACTAGTTAAAATATAAAGGTCTCATTTCTCAAATCTATAAAGAACTAAGTCAAATTTATAAGAATATAGGCCATTCCCCAAATGACAAATGATAAAAGGATGAATAAGTAGTTCTCAGACAAAGAAATCAAAGTTATCCATAATCATATAAAATTCATAATTCAATATTTATTCAATATCATATCAATATCATAATTCAATATCAATAATTCAATAAAATTTGTAAAAATAATAAAAAATCATATAAAAATCCTAAATCATTCTTAACTAGAGGAATGCAAATTAAAACAACTCTGAGGTACCACCTCACCCTATCAGACTGGCCAATATGACAAAAAAGGAAAATGATAAATGCTGGGGGGGGGGGGTGACAAAATTGGGACACTAATGCATTGCTGGTGGAGCTGTGAACTGATCCAGTCATTCTGGAGGGGAATTTGGAACTATGCCCAAAGGGCTACAAAACAATGCATTCCCTTTGACCCAGTAATATTAGTACTAGGTCTGTATCCCAAAGTGATTAAAAAAGGGGGAAGGGGGAGCATCAGGGTGGCTCAGTGGATTGATAGCCAGGCATAGAGATGGGAGGTCCTAGGTTCAAATCTGGCCTCAGACACTTCCCAGATGTGTGACCTTGGGCAAGTCACTTGACCCCCATTGCCTAGTCCTTACCACTCTTCTGCCTTGGAGCCAATACACAGTATTGACTCCAAGATGGAAGGTAAAGGTTAAAAAAGGGGGAGGAGGGAAAGGGCCTACTTGTTTAAAAATATTTATAGCTGCTCTTTTGTGGTGGCAAAGAATTGGAAAATGAGGGGATGCCCTTCAATTGGGGAATGGCTGAACAAATTGTGGTATATGTTGGTGATGGAATACTATTGTGCTAAAAGGAATAATAAAGTGGAGGAATTCCATGGAGTCTGGAACAACCTCCAGGAAGTTATGCAGAGCGAGAGGAGCAGAACCAGGAGAACATTGTACACAGAGACTAATACACTGTGGTACAATCGGAGGTAATGGACTTCTCTACTAGCAGCAATGCAGTGATCCAGAACAATTCTGAGGGACTCATAACAAAGAATGGTATCCACCTCCAAAGGAAGAACTGTTGGAGACAGAATGCAGATCAAAGTATACAATTTTTCACTTTAATTTTATCTTGAGGTTTGGTTTTATATGATTATTCTCTTATAAAAATGAACAATATGGAAATAAGTTTTATATGATAATACGTGTACAATCCAGGTCAAATTGCTTGCTAGTTTCAGGAAGGAGAAAGGGAGAAGAGAAAATTTGGATTTATAACTTTGGAAAACATGTGGAAATTTATTACATGTAATTGGTAAAATAAAATATCTTTATAATAATATAAATATTTAACGTTGGTGGATTAATACATGAACCACCATAAACACCTTAGTATTGGTTTGTCAGTTTTATAACAGAAGATAGATCTTGAAGAGAATGGGACACAGAAAAGGCATATTTTTGTGAAAGGAATCCAGGATCAGGAATGCCCAGAGAATGGGCAAAGTTCAGGTAGGTGCCCTAGTGAATGGGGTTCTAAGTAGCCAAGGATCATCATAAAAAACACTAGACACCTTTCTGAGTAGAGGAAGATAATCAGGAGATGAGTTAAAAGGATGAGTACTCATTTGCATACCCATTGGGTCTTATTATGGTATAATGGGGATTTGGTACATTCCCAGATCACCTAAGAAGGAGTCAATCCCATGGGAGATACTGAAGATCTGTTTCTAGGCGACAGAAGTGGTGCATTCATGGGCACTAGCCTTACACAGGGTTACGAGAAGCTTCTTACCATTGGCCATGTGGCCAGAATTGTTTGAATCTTTTAATTTATTGAGCAGAGTCTCAATTTCTGGCACTCATATCCAAGAATGAAGGACTCATTCACTCAAAGCAAATGATACCATGCAGTCAAAGTGGAGGTCTATAATATATGACCAGAAGGAGGTCACACACACACACTGGGGGACTGGAGAGAAAGGATGAGACAACTGAAGAATGGAGAGAGGGAAGATATTGGTCCTCTCTTCTCTTCCCCTGGGGGATGATAGCACAACGTGTCTTCCAGAGGGACAGAATATGCCTCCTCAGAGATTGGGTTTGAGAGACAGAGTCTAAGGACTGGAGGAGAAAGTCTTAGAGAAATGACTCACTGCCTCCCTTCTTGATCTTAGACTTTGTTGAGAGGCAGATAAATTTCCTGCCTCTGGATCCTCCCAATATTCCAACTGTCACCTTTCCCCTTGAGACTTAGGTCATTCCCAGCCCTGGTCATGAACTAGCTCTCCCTTTTGGGGAACAGTATGATTCTCTCCAAATCTTCAGTCTCCTTCTTTGATATCAGCAAGCAGGCAGACCTGATCTAAATGGTGACACTTTATTCTTGAGAACACACAGGGCAGGGAGAGTGAGGGTGTTGGGTGAGGAAAGTGGGGAATAGGAATCTCTACAGATTAGCAACTGACCTCCCCCCCAAAATCCTGAGGGGTTCAGGCAGACCCTCCTTTTGGTTAGTTGTTGGGTTTGTCCTAAACTAATCTGGCTATGAGTTGAAGTTCAGGACAATTTGGGGAAAGAGATCTTCTCAGTAGACGGCTTTCTATAGAGTCCCAGTCTACTCTTGTCTTCAACTTGAACCAGAGAGATTTGGGGGTTCAATGGAAGGTAATCAATGCCCATTGTGATCCTCCGCCTCAGAAGTCCTCCTCTCAGACCATCCACTCCAGTAGAGCTGACCAGAAGTAAGCTGGCAGTTTTGAATTCTCCCAGCTCATCTATTCCTTCCTGGAATCTTGAGTCTTCCTTGACCTTTCCCCACTTGGGCTATTCCTTTGCATTGCTGGATCTGATTTTTTTCCTCTCCTTTTGTAATTTCTTTCTTACAGATTCAAAAGGTTATCTCCATCTAACCCTCTCTATTTAGACCATGTCAAAATAAGCTTGGGGTTTTGGTCTTATGCTGTTTGTCCTTTTTTTTATTAAAAGGAGGGTAATTTCTGTCCAGGAACTTGAGCCCTGGGGATCCCTGAATCCAGGAATCTAGACCTAATAATATTGTAGCCAGAGTAGCAGGGAAGCCCCAAGGAGCAAGGAGCAAGGATGCTAGTCCAGTGGGGCTTTGGACTTAAGACTTAATGAGACTAATGCTATGTAGGAACTGGTCCAAACCGTGAGGCTGGTACCCTCCTCTCCCCAAAGGCTATTGGGAAAATATTTATATGTTTGTTCTTGCTAAACTTTTGAAATAAATATTTCTTTGTAAAATCCAATCTAATGATGTCAAGTAGTTCAATGGAAATGGTTCTGATCATTAGTCTTAAGAAATAGGAACACAAACCAGGGGTGCTCAAGTCACAGACAAGAGAATAGAGAAAAGGCTGAAGAAAAGTGATGAAGTAGGGATACCAGAGGGGGCACACTGTTGGAGGAGACAAGATGAAATGAGATCCCTCATGCAGATAGAGAGGTTAGCCTTGGTAAGGAGTAATGCTACTTCTTTATGTGAGAAAGAAGTGAAGGAGGAGATAGTGCAAAAGACATTTGGGTGATGTGAGAGGAGGAAGAAGGGAGAAGAGAGAGCTCATCCTGAAGGACTTTGATTTTTTTCTTTAAGAAACAAGGTTCTCCACTGAGAGGGATGGGGAAAGGGGAGTCATAGGAAGTTTGAGGAAGGATGAATTGCTATAGTAGAAATTGCTCTCCTTTGTCTGCTCATTTCATTCTGCATTGGTTCATACAAGTTTTCTGAGGTCTCTTTGAAATCATCTCTTTCTTTATTTCCTACAACACAAAAGTATTCCATTATATTACTATATTGTAATTGGTTCAACTATTCTCAAATTGATAGGTATCCCTTTAGTTTCTAGTAGGAGCTGCTACAAAATGAATTGGGGGAGAGAATAACAGAATCAATACATGAATTAAATTTCAAGTCACTGTTGCCTTTGGACAAACCTCTTCACCTTTCTGGGCTATAATGTCCTCATATGAAAAAACAATTAAGGGTGTTGGATTCACATGATCTCCAAGGCCCAGTCTAGCTCGAATAAGGAATCCAGGTTTCAGTGACCTTTTTCATTTCACTCTTCCTTGTTTGAAAGAACTCATGCATATTCCCCCAGATGAATGAACAGCTCTTTTAACAGTGGGATCAGAACCCATTTGTCTAGTTTTAAGATATCTAAGTAATAACTGCTTTTCCTTTCTTGTTTGTATTATGTCGGTTTTATGATGCACAGGACTATTTCAGGAAATGTATTTTTTTTTTCTGATGAGGATACTTATCGGAGTGGATACTCCCTCTACTGGTGGAGAGCATAATCCATCCATGCATTTGTAATGGGGAAGTATCCTAGAGGGAAGTAAGATATAGATATAGATATAGATATAGATATAGATATAGATATAGATATAGATATAGATATAGATATAGATATATAGCCTACCTAATAACTCCTCAGGGTCAATTAAACACCAGACTCTTTGATTGTGAAACAAAGTTTATTTTAACAAAAGGGATAAGGGAAACTGGTAGGTCTGACCCTGATCCTCTTCAAGCTACCCACCCAGCTCCTAAGTCTCCTGCTTAAGGAGAGCCTTCTGTTCTTCTTTAGGCCATACCTCCACCTCCTTATGCTATCTAAAACCCTTTCCCAGCCTATCTGACAGACAGTCTTTCTTCCTCCGTTTAGTTCTTCCATTCAGTAAATAAATAAATGAATGAATGAATGAAGCATTTATTAAATACAATATGCAAAGCACTGTGCTAAGCATCAGTAATACAAATAGAAAATTTAAGATAGCCTCTGCTCTCCCAGAGCTTGCATTCTAATGGAATCTAAGATGACAGTACCAGCTCTAATCTCTCTTCCTAGACCCAACCAGAAATCTTTGTCTAAATTCTGCTGGTCCAGAAGAAGCAGGTTCTCTTCATTAAAATCACTTCTATCACATGAGGATAAACCAAAATCTGCATTTCTGCCATCAATACTATCAGTAGGCAATATAAAATTATCCCAATGTCACCAAAGTAGTTGAAACCAAATAGGTGATCATCAAACTAGATACAAGGTTTCTTGCCTATTACCTTCAAAGTCCTTGTAGCAATCATAGGTAAATTAGATGCTGGATATAGGACATTCAGATCATCTTTATCTTAAATAGGTGCCTTTTCAAGGTGTTTGTTTCACAGCTATTCCCATCTGAAAAAGATGTGTATCTTTACAAAATTAAAAATGCCAATCTCTGTATAAAAAAATAAACACTAGTAATTAAAGAAAGAAAGCGGAAACCTCTGGGTTTGGCTGCTGTACTAAGTAACTCAGAGTTATAGATGGAGAGCTTTGAATTACCTTAACCAATAGGAATTCTGGTAGGTGGAACACTGGCAGATGAAGGCTGGACTTGGGGAAATTAGCTTTCTCCAAGTAAACCCTCTACCTGGATGTCAAAGATTTCTCCACGAAATCCCGACTTTCCAAGGAGAATCTCTTAGAGCAAAACTCCCCCTTCAGCTTGAAATTATAGGCAGAGAGACAAAACCCACTCCCAGCTCAGATAAAATCCAAGAAGGAAGTTTAGTTCGGTTATTTTCAGTTTAGACTCCCACAATTCCTTTCTTACCCAGAATCCCTTCCCAGGATTTATTTCAAAATTCCCTTCTTTCCACTAACCCTAGAAAACCAGTTTTCTCCCTAACATATTCCTACACATTCTCATTCAAAAGATTTGACCCAAGACTCATCGGGCTCCTTGTTTGTTTGTTTTTTAATTTATTTTGTTCTTCTTACGTCATAGGAATACTAGCACAAAAGAGTACTAAATGTTAATAAAATATTTTTCTAATATCTGAGGCAACTCTAGCATCAGAAATGCATAGAAAATGAATTTGACCTACTCTGTTTTGTGTAACAAGAACTTGAAAGCAAAATTTACCTGGACAGTATTTGGATATCTTAATCCTTTTATCCATATCAGGGACTATGTCTAGAAACTGCATATCAGCAGAGGGAACATATGTTTGCATTGGTTCTGATATGGGATTTCGATCCATTGCTATTGACTTTTTCCTATTTCTGACAGGATATAAATCAGTCGTATTTCGTTCAGGTGTCTAAAATTAGCCAATAAAAAGGAGTTGGCTTCCTAAAGTAGATAAAGCTAAAATCAATCTAATCTCCAAATAACCTATTCTAATATCAACATGTATTTCAGGTCTATGGCTTTTTACCTACAAGCTAAAAAGCTACCAAAAGTTTCCCAATGCTGCCACCTACAGAATACCATGAGAATATTTTAAGTAACATTTTTAGTAAATTGTTAAAAACATTACAACATCTGTACTTTGGCCACATTTACTCAATGTAGTGGAAGATTCAGCCACTGCCTCAGAGAGTCAAACACCCTCAAAACTGAGACAAAGAGAAGGCATTAGTTATCTGGACAAAGGTTCGGAGGCTCATTATGAATCTCAGCATCCATAGAAAAGATCGTAGACTTCCATTGCCATAGACCGTAGAGGGATGGGATGTTTGGAAGAATGAAATTTGGAAAACACAATTTATTAATATAGATAATGTTCAAAAATTCTGTAAGCAAAAAAATCATGGCAATGTCAACATTATCAATATGAAACCAGAAGACAAAAGAGAGTTGGAGCTAAATGGTAGGATGCCACAGAGCTCCTGCTTGAAAAAGAAGAGGAGGAAATTGGCAGAATTGCATGTTATTGTTTTATTGCATGTCCAAAGGTTGTAAAGACGTTATTTTGAGGGAAACCTGGTCATATCGTATTGAATATTGCTCACAATAAGCAGGTACCAAAAAAGAACGCCATGTCTACAATTGTAACTTAAATCAATTTTTAAAAGCAGATATTAATCAGCTATTATGTACCAGGCACTGTGCTGGGGACTGGAGATAAAACAATAGAAATGAAACAGTTCATGCCCTCATGCAACTCAAAGGAGACAACATATGATGTGCAATGATAAGAATATACCAAACACATGGAAAAGAAATATAAGGTAATTTTGGGGGAAGGTGCACTAGCAACTTGGGGTATCAGAAGATGGCTAATGTAGAATGTGGCACTTGAAATGAATTTTGAAGGAAACTAAGGATTCTGAGAAGCAGAGGTAAGGAAAGAGTCAATTCCAAGCTTGTGGAACATCCAATGCAAATGCATGGAGACTGGAGATGGAATGTCATCTGTGAGGAACAGGAAGAAGGCTAATTTGACTCCCTAATAGAGTAGGTGAAGGGGAGTGGTACATAAAAACCCTGAAAGGTAGATTGCAATCAGATTGGGAAGGGATTAAAAAGACAACGCATTTTCTATTTGATCCTCTGTGAAACAAGAAGCTCCTGGCATTTATTGATCAGGAGAATGACATGTTCAGACTTCTGCTTTAGGAATATAAATTTGTCATTAGTGTGGTTAGACTGAAAAGACCTGAGGAAGGGATGCCATTTAACATGCTGTTGTAATAATTTGGAGAGAAGGAAAAAACCTGAATGAGAGTCATTGGCAGAGAGGAGGGAATAGATGCCAGAAATGTCATGGATGTAGAATCAACAAGACTTGGCACCTGATTGGATATGTGGAGTGAGGAAGAATGAAGAGTCAAGAATGATTATAAGGTTATGAACCAGGATGACTGGAAGGATGGTGGTACTCTGGACAGAAACAGAGAAGTTTAGAAGAATGTGCTCTTGGGAAAAGATAATGAATTCTGCTTTGGACATATTGAGTTTGAGGGGATTAGAAAATATCTAGCTCAAAATTGTATTAATAAATTATTTACATAGGACTGGAGCTCAGAAGAGAGATTAGAGCAACTTGTGTATGCTCAAGAGAGTGAAACATTCTATGAAAAACATAAGAAGACTATCAAAATTTAAGCATAATATGATATAACAGTAGATGACTTTAATGAAAGGGAGGATATAGGGAAAATGACCCCCCAAATATGTTGGAATGATGGCTAAGGATTAAGAAACAAAACAAAATCTCATATTTATACATCATTAATACTTTCTTCAGGAAGACAGTTTGGAAGGAAAGGAAACAATATATATAATATAATATCACACGAAATGAAATCAAGAAGTTCTTATAAGAAAGGAAATTACTAGATACCAATGTGGCATCATTTCCAAATCAGCTAACCATATACAGCCAGAAAAATCAGCTTTTAAGATTGAAGGTGAAAATCTACATTAAATTAGGAGAAAGAAAAAATGAGAAAAAGATATGACATGAAATTAAAATAGTTGTATCACATATTAAAGTATGTTATTTTCATAGAAAAGGAAACCAGATGAAGAAATAAACATCCACAAAGACCATCACCATTTTCCAAGGAAGTTGAACTAATGCAAATCATTCTATACATTGAGAAAACTAAAAAAAAAAATCTAGAAATCAATTCATAAAGCAAAAACTTGACTGCCTTACAAAGTGTATAGAGATGGAAGTCAAGGACAAACTCTGGTTTAGCATGTAAATTCATTTGTAAAATCTTCTAGAGGAGAATGGTAGAAGATCATAAGCAATATCATCTCAAAAATCAGCATGAAGCAATGAAGAGGGGGGAAAGCATTTTTACTTAAAGTCTGGCAAGAATGCCAATCATATCGTATTGGGAGCATTTAAAAATAAAAATGGAAAGAGGACAACACATAGATGAAAAATGAAAAAAAGATTTGTGGAGAAAACTATAACAAATTACTTCCCTTTTAATATGTAGTTTTATTTTATTTTCACTTCTAAATTCTCCCTTTCTCCACCCCTCCCCAACCACTGAGAAGGCAAGAAATCCAATAGCCATTATCCACATGAAGTCATGTGAAACATATTTTTAATTGCACTATGTTCTGAAAAACAAATATAAGGAAAAGAAGAAAAAATATGCTTCCAAATGCAGTGAATCCAAGCAAATTATTTTCTACATCAAAACATTTGGCCAACACATTTGGACTATGGCATCACAAATCCCCATAGGCTACATGAGGAATTAGGAATGGCTTTTAAAAAGGATTAGAAGAGCAGCTTTGTTAACCCAAGTATACATAGAGGGGGTCTTTGCTGGAGATACACGATTTTAAGGACACTGAGGGATCAGCTCTCAAGATAACTAAAAGAAAGGAAGACTATCAAACACTTGGGGAAAGTTCTAAACATTTTTGATTCCCCACCCCCAGTCAATTTCTATAAAATCTTTATGATAAGCAGGATGATTTCAGAAAAAGCTGGAAAGATCTGCAGGAACTGATGCACAGTGAAACAAGCAGAATCCAGAGAACCCTGTACAGTTACAGCAATATTATATGATGATTAACTGTGAAAACTTGGCTACTCTCAGCAATGCAATGACCTGGGACAATTCTGAAAGACTATCTCCAGAGAAAGAACTGCTGGAATAGGATGTATGTGAATCAAAGCATGCTATCTTTCACATCAGTGTATTTATGGTTTTATGTTGGTTATTTATGAGTGCGCTCTTACAACAATGACCAACATAGAAAAAAAGTTTTGCATGATAACAAAGATAAAATTTTTAAAAAGAAATTAGAAAGTAAGGAGGGTTTGAGGACAATAAAAGATGACTTTTAGAAAAAATAAAATCTTTATGAGAATAATCTACATGCACATCAAGGGCATGTTTGAAAAAAGGACGAGAAGGGAAAGAGTCAATCTTTATTTTTTTTTAAGAGGTAGGGGGAAGTGATTCTCTAAAGTATTAGAGATAGCAATAGCATAGATTAACAGTTCTTCATGGTACTTTGAAGTTCATCCCATCAGTAGGCTAGATTTCTTTCAGAGTAGAAAAACTTCCAAAGTCCAGAAATTTGGCCATTTTTTAACATCAGGATTCACTTCAATGATCTCCTGACCCAGAGGTGAGAACCCAGAAACATTGCTTTTTCCTGAGATTCAGTGGCTATAATTCTCTCTTCAGATGAGTAACATCTCACAATCTTGTTCCAGAGCTTCTTGCTGGGGATGATGGTCAATACATCACACAAGGGTTTGTTTATATGGAAGTTTCTCTCCAGAAAGATGTAGTACTTTTTGTCAATAATCTTAACCCTGGTCCTGGCCTGGATGTAATATTGCATAAGGTGGCTCCAAACAAGGAACCCAGGATTTGCTAGCCTCTCACACTGACAGAGACTCCATGTTTGGAAACATCCATCTCAGGATCTTGGCTGTTATTTATGGCAGGCAGGTAGGACTCTGAAATACAGTCACAGTGATGCGACTACCATATCCTCACAGATGCTGCGGAGCCAGGGTCAGGAGAAGGGTGGCTCCTTCCCTCATGGGAGAGGTTCAAATAATAACCTTTTAAACTCCTACTGTATGCCAAACACTGTGCTAAGCATTGGACAGTCAAAGAAAGACAAAAGGTGAAAGGGGGAGACAACCTGCAAACACCGTATAGAAGATATAGCACTAAGGTAAAATCAAAATAATTAACAGAAGTAAGACGCTATAATGAATGGGAGTAAGGGGGAATTAAGAAAAGGCTTCTTATAAATGGTGAGTTTATCTGAAATTTGCAGGGAGCCATGAAAACCAGGTGGAGGAGATGAAGACGGAATTCTAGACCTAGGGACCATCAGTGAAATTTCCTGGAATTGGGAGATGTAGTGAGCGTCTTGTTTTGAGGCCAGTGTCACTGGATTACAGTGAATTTTGGGGAGCAAGTCTAAGACGACAGGGAAGGAGGGTTAGAGTTGGGAGAAGGTCAGGTTATAAAAGACTTTGAATTCCAAAGAGAGGATTTTCTATTTGATCCCGGAGATAATGAGGAGTCTCTGGAATTTATTCAATAGGGCAGTGACTGACATCTGAGTGAAGTTGATTGGAATGGAGAAACTTGTGGCAGGCAAACCAATCGGCAGGCTATTGTAATAGTCTAGATGTGAGGTGATAAGGGCTTGCACTAAATTGGGAATCAAATCAGAGGAGAGAAGGGGATATATGTGAAAGATATTAAAAAGTAAAATCAACAGGCCCTAGGAATAGGTAAGATACTAGGGGAGTGAGTAAGGAGCTAAAGATGACACCTAGATTGTGTTATGTTTGTTAAAGAGAAGTTAGAAAGAGGGAAGGGAGACCAAGAAAATTATTTCAGCTCCAGACACAATAAATTTGAGATAACTAAGGGACAAACAGATTAAGATGTCTACTAGGCAGCTGGAGATGCAAGACTGGAAATTGGCAAAGGTTAGGGCTGCATAAGTAGATTTGAAAGTCATTAGCATAAAATACCAACAACATGGAAATGGGTTCGGATCAAGGACACATGTAATACCCAGTGGAATTGTGCATCAGCTATGGGAGGGGTAGCGGGAGGGGAGGAGGAATAGAAAATGATTTTTGTATCCAAGGAATAATGTTTGAAATTGATCAAATAAAAAATGTTATAAATAAAAAAAGATAAATTTTTAAAAAAAGAAAGTCATTAACATAGAGCTGATAATTGAATCCATGGAGACTGGAGATCAATAAGTGAAAAAGAGAGAAGAGGGCTCAGGAGAAACCCCTCTGGGATCCCCTTGGTTAGTGGACATGACCTGAATGAAGAGTATACAGAGGAGGCTGAGGATTGGCCAAATAGGTAGGAGGAGAACCAAAAGAGTAGTGCCATGTGAATGTAAAGAGAAGAAAGGACCAAGGACCAAATGTCAGCTGCTACAGAGAGGTCAAGAGCAGTGAGACAGAAAAAAAAAAGGCCATTAGACTTGGCAATTAAGAGATCATCAATTCCTTTGGAAGGAGCAGCGGTTGGAAGCCAGACTGTAGTGAATTAAGACAAAAGTGAAGACAAAGGAGAAATATTGTAGTGATTGTAGTATATTTTTGTAGTATATTTGTATTTTATACTAATATATAGTATATAAATTGTATATATATATATTGTATATATAGTATATAAAAATTAGTATATAAAGTATACTAAATTATAGTATATTTCTTGAAATAATCTATAGTCTGGAAGAGAAAAGATAGACTGAGGCTCAGTCTCCCGAGTTAGCTGTTCTTCCTGCTTAATAGCCAAGAAGGGTTTGTTTCCCATAGCGCCCAAGTTGTTCATGTTACCCATCTCATTCTCCTCTCTTAAATGTTTTCTTTCAACAAAGTGTCCTAGATATGGTAAAACCAAAGGTTCCTTGAAAGAAAACTATGTTCAATTATCCTTTGATAATTGCATCAAATAAGGCACAAATCAAGAATGTATATGCTTCTTTAAGGAGCTTGCCACGGTCACTGAACTCATTCAGTTGGAAGAGGAATTCCTTAGAAAGTCCTTAAGATTCTCCAGTTGGTAGATGGCATTGTTGAATGTGTCAAACACCAAGAACATAGGAGGGCTTCTAAATGGGATCTACAATCACTTAAAAGAGATTGGCCCAACTATCCACAAAGAAATTACCAAGTATATGAATGTTTACGGCAGACCATGAAATATAGTCAGAGACACAAATCATAAGGCAGGTCCATCACTTCCTGTCTGTCTATATACGTTTCCATCCATTAATCCAGGATTTTTGCAATAGTTTCTTAACAATCTTCCCATCTCACCTCTGAAATGTCCTATTACTTATACAAATATATATATAAATATATATATATGTTAAAAAAATATATATATATCTGCCTGTCTTGTCTCTTGGATACACATAGCATCTGAAAAACATATTGGAACCAAAATTCAATAGGAGGAAGAGTGTGCTAGCTAGGGTGTTTTGATATAATTGCACAGCATTTCCAATGCTCTCCAAGCTGACGTTTGAAAAAAAAAAAAGGCCTAATGACATTATTCTTAAGCAATATTGTGTGGCTGTAATTCATAGAATTACCACTATTTCTGAAATGTAATTATAATTCATCAAAAGAGCAAGGCAAAGATGAATGATGATACAGAAAGAGTTTGTAGTAGCATATTACCAAAGAAGAATGGACACAGAAACCATCATGAAAAGTCAGGGAGGTGAAGGACTGGAAAAGTTGGTGGACTGGTCATGCCTATAACATAAGGGATTGTAGATAGATAATCTTCTGTGTGCTGTTGATACTTAACTAGTAGCAAAAGCATATAGGAAGGTGTATTTTCATTTAGCAAAGGTGCCCGGATTGAGTGGACTTCTTGTGGATAAATTAGGAGAGGACATGGACTAGTGTTGTAGAGAATGGGTAACCATGGATGGACTGTGATCTGCCTCTTGGTCAAATAATCTATATTTATCAGACCTTAGTCATTAAAGTATCAACATATAAATCTCCAGAGTTAGTTTGTTAGCTAGTCTGACTATTCTTAAGAGAAATTTGGAATTATCCCATCAAATAGAGTGATTAGTAGGATCATACTCTGACCCAGAGATCTTCCTGTTAGGCATATATCCCAAAGAAGTCAACAGAAAGGCCCCACCTTTTTTTTCCTGTTGACCTCATTGGGATAGATGTCTAGCAGCACTTTCCTGGTAGCAAAGATCTGAAAATAAGATATGGTATTATATTACTGTTAACAAACAAACAAAAAACCCCCTATGAATTCAGAAAAGCAGAGAAAAACTTAAAATGAACCAATGGAGGGTGAAATAAATAGCAAGTAGTAAATAAATGTGAGTTGTCATTAGCTAGTATGCTAATTACTTTAGTTCTACAATTTCTTGTACCAGCCTCTTATCTTCCTTTTCATTTCCACTGCTACAAGAGCAGCAGAGGTGCTCTCCTACCCATCAGGATTTTTGTAATAGTTCCTTCACAATCTTCCCACCTCATCTCTAATCTGCCCTATTACTTAAAAAATAATGTAACATTTGTATTAAGTTTTTCAAAATACTTTAAACCCATTATTATTCGAGTTTTATGACCTTGGTAGTTACTGTAGGTATTGTATTGCCCCCATCTTACAGATCAATTCAAGTAAGTGCTTTTCATCAGGAGTCTGGAAATCTAGGATATTGGAGAGAAATTAAATGGGACAGAATATCTAGGGACTAATCAATGTAAACCTTAAAATTTCTTAGATTTATAAATGTTGGAAATTTCACCATTGGGAAATTTCATACTTGAAAAATTTCCTATTGATAGTAAGAACTCTATTGGACTGTGAACCCCATTGGCATGGGAGGTTCCTCCTCCTCCCTTCTTAGGGCTTTGACCTATGCTTAAGCATAGAACAGGAAGTTCTTTGAGTCATGATTGATTTTATAATTGATACAATAGAGATACTTGGAATGACAGAACCAGGTCTTGAAAAATACAATTTCTACCCCACTCAGTCCTAACAGGATTTAGGAAGGGCTGCAGCAAAGGATCAAGATTTAATTATTTGAGAATATGACCTTCAACAGACATGTGCAAAGCCACAGACCTCTGGGCAGTCCTGGGTTAAGCTAGAGCCACCATTGGCACAGGGAAGACATGGACAGTGATTGGTATATGGGAGGACTGAGGGGAGGGAACTTGAATGGTTTCCTTAAAGATAGAGGGGTCTGAGGACTGAGGGGTGGTTGGTTGGAGAGGTTTTTGCTCTGAGAGGTGGTGCTTTGAGAGTTGGCTCTGAAGGAAGCTGGAGGTGGAGGCCCCCGAGACTGTTTCTCCATTTTGGTCACATGAGTGATAGACTGATCTCTTTTCTTTGCCTCAGCTATCTAAGGGCTTGGGCCTTTAGGCCCAGCCTAAACAGAAGGGGTATTTAAGCCCTATTCCCTTCTCTCCCCTTTCTTTCTCTCTCTCTCTCTCTCTCTCCCTCCTGTTTGTAATTAAACTCCATAAAAGGTTGACGGCTGACTTGAGTTTTCATTTAGGAATTACATAGCTGAATTCCTTGGCGATCTTAAATTAATATATATCAGTCTTTTAAAGTGATTTCCTTGTCACATCAACAAGCATGGATTAAACTTTGACTAAATGCAAGCACTGGCACAGGAACAAAGATTGGCAGGTTAATATGGCAGCATCAGGCATTCTAGGATAGTGGCCAGTGAAATGAAGGCAACGGTTGGGTCAAGGTTGAATATATATATAGGAAGATGGACAATGGGTTTTCAGAGAAGGATCATTAAAGTGGTATAGCACTATGAGATGAGATTCCAAGTAATTGCCCACATGTGATCAAGAAGAGATCACTAGAGTTTGTGAATATGAACACGATGTAGAGGGAGTCATGAGCCTGATGGTATGATCAGGTTAAGAACATAAATTTAAAACTAAAACCCCAAAGGCAGTTGGGGAAATCCTCTGAAAGTAGAATGGGGAGAAAGTGGAATAAACGTAAAAGTATTTAAGAATCAAAATGTCATAAACACCCCAAGCCATCCCATGAACTATCCTGGGGAGTGAAGTAGTACAAATTCCCCTTGCTGCATCACAAATAAGCTCCAATAGAGAAAATAAGATTTCAGTTCATACTAAATGAAAAGTTTTAGAATGAGAAACTATTTGTATATTAACAGGTATTTTTTTTTAATTCTCACATCCTGTCTTGGAATCAATACTGTGAATTGGTTTTAAGGCAGAGGAGTGGTAAGGGCTAGGCAATGGAGGTTAAGTGACTTGCCCAGGGTCACACAGCTAGGAAGTGTCTGAGGCCACATTTGAACCTAGGACCACCTGTCTTTAGGCCTGGCTCTCAATCCAGAGGCACCCAGCTGCCCCATGAACATTAAATTGGCAAGAGGTAAATGAACCAGAAAATGAAAATAGGGTGGGAGGAGGGCCACTTAGATGTATCTCCACTATTTTCTTAGAACATATGAATATGGGCTTAGGAGGAACCTTGAAGGTTATCTAGTCTAGTCCCTTTTTATGAACGAAGTAACTGAGGCCACAAAGAATCAAGCCCATGGGTCAATTAACAAGTGTCAAAAGGGTCTGAATGCTCTCTTAACTTTAAACTACAATGGGGGGGGGGGATTTTCTTATCCCAATCGGGAACCACTCATTTGACAGTTCAGTCTGCTCCAAGTCCAATGGAAGAATAAGATGTTTATGAAAAAAAGTGGTCAACTTCAACAAGGGAATTCCCAAGAACACAGATTTTATCTAAACTGACCAGAATTGGCAATTGAACACTTAAACTCTAACATACCTAGTTTTGGATCCTACCAGCTTTTCATTTATCCAATAAGGATCCTTATTCTCATTGCTATCCATTGTGCTAGTTTTAAACAGAATGATGAAGAGACATTTTTTTTAATCAGCAGAAAACTTTTATTCTTTTCTATCAGGTAAATGTAAACCACAACCAGGGGCTTAAGATAACAGGCACACGTTAAACTAGCTAGAGAAAGCATTAGATATTCCTCAGGGCACAAGACATCACAATATTGAGCCCAGGGAAGGGGGGAGTGGAAGTTCCCTCAGACATACGACATGTCTTAAAAGAGTTCCTATCAAACTTTGCTCAAAACTTAAAAGTGAAGCTCTGACATTACTTGGATGTGGTTGGGGCAGGAGCAATTCTGCAGAACCAAAAGGATACAACAGCTGTGTCCTAAGTATTGAAGCATCTTTGCACTGTTAGGAATGTGCTTTTAAAGCTGAGGAAAGAAATGAGTGAGATCCTTCCCGTGAGGAAATTAGGCACACTTGCAGAGAGCCACAGCCGAAAAACGAACTTCTCCTTCCTCACGTTCTGTGAACTGCCGACAGATCTCAGCAGCCCCCTGCAACAAACAGTTCAGAGTTGAGATTCGGCAGCAGATAAATCAAAGCAGGGGGAGAAAACACAATAGTAACAGGATTGACGAATATCTCAGATTTCCCACCAATTGGAAATTTGGATTGCTTTCCATCCAGACTTCTAGCCCAAGCTCAAAGGAAGAGGGTAAGGCTACACAGTAGAAGCAGCTTTATATTGCTTGTTAAAGGTAAAAGATTTCTGCCTCTACGCCCTATCTGCCCTGTATTTACACCGGCATCTATATTTATATTTGGAAGCTTTTTTTGTAGTGTTTTTACAGGAAGAGAAGAGTAGGAATAATTCCACCTTCCAGCTTTGTTTATAAGGCAGCAAAGTCTTTCCAGATGTCTTCTGGGGAGATGCTAATTCATAGGGGGCTTAGAAGACAACAACTACATACTCTTGAGTTTCCCAGTTTATCTCCATCAAGATTTCTCCAATTATCTCAAGTTCCAAGTTTTCCAAGTACCTCAAATGGAGGTTTTTTTTTCCATTTGAATAAGTTTATTTAGTCAATTGAGATCAAACTGAGATTTAAAGCTAGCAGGGACCTGAGCAATAGAACGTGACACTTAAAAGATGAGGAAACAGAAGACTAGCCAGGTTGTCATTCATTCAATTAAGTCCCTGGGTAACGGATGGGCTGGACCTTGTAGAGGACCTACCAGGATAAACAAGACAAGGTCCCTCTGTTTCAATGCCCTCAACCAGTAGGAGAGAGAAGCATGCCAAAGCTTGTAATACAAGACATGGGGCAACGTGAGTAATTCAGAAGGAAAACTTACTTGGGGACTTAGGGAGGGTAGAAGTGGTAGTTGGGCTCTACCTGGAAATAGGCATGGGCAGGATTTCAGCATAGTAAGAAAAGATTTAAGTTAAAGACATAGTCCATTGCTCTTGTTTCTTCACTGTATTCTTTGAAGTGTCATTGTGGAAAACTTACTGCTTACTCCCTAACCAATCTGGATGTGAGCTGATCAATTATTCTGGCTGGAGTCAGGAAGACTTGAATTTGAGTTCTACCTCAAACACTGACTAGCCATATGAACTTGAACAAATCACATCCTTTCTCAGCCTGTTTCCTCATCTGCAAAATGGGATGACAATAGCATCCACCTCACAGAGAGGATTGAATGAAATAACATGTAAAGAGCTTTGTAAACTTTAAGCTTTATAGAAACACTTGCTGTTGTTATAACTTTCAAGTAACCAGATGGCAGTATATTATTATTAATATATTAATTAAAAAACTTTAATGAACCGATTTAAAATTATTCTATTAAAAGATATTTTTGGAGGCAGCCAAGTGGCTCGAAGGATGAAGAGCCAACACCTAGAGATAGGAGATCTTGGATTCAGATCTCATCTTAGACACTTTCTACCTGTGTGACCTTAGGGGCAAGTTGATTTAACTCCCATTGCCTAGCCCTTACTGATCATCTGTCTTGGAACTAATACCCAGTATTAATTCTAAGATGGGAGGTAAGGGTTTAAAAAATATATATTGTTATTACTATACTTTGAAATCATAGTCACAAATAAGATATCATAGCTCTAAGGAAGCATTAATTAGCAATAACATTTTGTATCTTATAGATGACCAGTAAGTAGGTGGAAGGAAAACAAGTGTCTACTGAAGGACAATTCTGTTAGGAAGTTATTTCTAAAGTTAAAATCATCTTCTCCCCCTGCTCTAAAAACTTCTTAGTTCTAAACTTGCGGGCCAAGCAGAACAAGTACAATATATTGAAACCCGATTATTCTACTTTTCTGAGCCTGTTTTCTCATCTCTAAAACAAGGTCCTTGAATTGTTTACAAGATCCCTTTCGGCTCTAAAACTAATAAAATATTGCTAGCTGACATAAACACCAAAGTGGTTAAGAATCAATGACTAGATTAACTTAATTTGGTCCTTGGATGTATCACAAGTCTGGGTATTCCATTTTATATAACTAATTTATAATTTGTTATAATTTGTAATTAAATTCCAACCAATTCCCCACATTCCACCTTGGATTGGTTTACTTTGATGACTAAATTCATTTAAGGCTGACTTTTTAATTAAATGGTCAGCTTCTTAATGAGCCAAAACACAAGTGTTCTAAAATGTGAATTCAGGGATTAGACTGAGAAATGAAGTAGTACCTAACTTGTTAAATAAACTTTTTTTTTTACTAATTACAGATCTATCTCTTCTTTACAATGAATAATTTTACTAAGGAGAGAATTTGGGGTCCCCCCAAATCCTAGACCAGCCATTTTTGTAATAAACTATTCTATGATGTCATCATTATGACATGGGCAGCATTTGTTATACTATTACTAAGGAGTGATTATTAAACTAGGAGACATCCTATACAATTCAACAGCTAAGTCTTTAAATGAAATACCTTTCCGCTCCATAAATTGTATTAATGTTTCAGCTGACGTATAGGCAAGAGATTTATTCATAAAAAGCCTATTACAATGAAATCTGAATATGTCTTTCTAGCACTGGGATACCAGTTCATAAGTATTCAGTGTAGTACAAATGATAGAAGTTTTAATAACTTTTTATAACTTAATATCCACTCTGATCTCAAATTATAACAATGACTTGACAAAGTACGAAATATTTTTAGTGAGGATAAGAATGAATAGGATAAAAACTAGAAAAGAGGTCATATTTAATCTGCTTTTTTCCTACTAAAAATGAAGCATTTAATAAAGTGTATTTCAAAGAATACACCCCTAGAAACCAGGAGGACTCAAGTTATAATCTGACCTTGGGCACTTACTAGATGTGTGACCCTGTTTGCCTCAGTTTCCTCATCTGTAAAATGAGCTGGAGAAAAATAGCAAACCACTCCACTATCTCTGCCAAGAAATCCCCAGATGGGGAGTTGGACACTAATCAACATAACAAAAACATATCAAAAGTAGACTCACCTAGAAGTATCTTAAATTAATGGTGATGTTATTAAAATGTAAATAGATTTAATTTGAGGAATTTACTTAAGAATTACTGTTTGGTTTCTTTTAGTATTTGTTAGGTATATCATAAAAATATTAAAATAGTCTTAGTGACTGGGAGGAGTCAATGCTCTTAGATCGTCTATGAATTTAGTATAACTCCTTAAGTTTGTGGTAGATTTAGAAGTATAAATTTCAACATACTGGACCCATACCATAATTATGACGTATTAGTCTATACCACAAGTTTTAAACTTTTACAACTTGTTATAACTTTAAATAATCCTATTAATCCTACAGGGAAGCAGCCATAGGTTTTCACATTCACACTGCCTTTAGTTTGTGGATATATTCATTGAAGTTGCTGGCCATTTAATAAATGCTCATCTTTATAAATATTTGAGTGATGCCATAGTTCCACCACTGTGGCATGGTTCTGTCTGGAGAGCTGCAGAGTTCCTGCAAGACTTCTATAAATGAATACTCTACAGTCTCCAAGGCCAGAAGACCAAGAATACTTTCCAAAAGTTAAGAGAGAAGGGAAGGAAGTGGAACTGACTATCCAATGTGAATGTTGCATCCATGCTCACTGACAGGGTCTCTAGGGTGATACTGTTTCTTTCAGACAAGGGAAGGTATATTAAGAAATGACTCGGGCAGAAAAAATGCAATAGAACTTTAAAATAAGATCTGACATAAAATAACTGCTCTTCTAGACAATTACCCTCCCTCAGGTGGTCCCTAAGCCACAGAAAAGTTATTCTCTTTTCCATCTGAAAAGTTCTAATGAAGGGAAGGAGGGGGAACTAATTTTGGAGTTTTGCAAAGTGACCTTTTATACACGGATATTGATCTTGGCTTAGGTCATACCTTCAGGACTGATTCATCTGAATTGGACCCATGGTTTATAGGAAATGGCATTCGTCCATCTAAAGAAAAAACCCAGGAAGGTTACTGTGTAACATAGCATAACATAGTAACTTATAATAACCAGAGGCAAATTAAATTACTTAGTCTTGTTGCCTGGCATCACTAAAATGTTAAACCGTTAGTTACCATCTCATCAGTAGACAGGAGCTGACTATACCAATGAAGTTACACAGTGTATGTATATATGTGTGTGTGTGTGTGTGTGTGTATACATACACACACTCCTCTAAAAAACAACAACAAAAACACCTTATCTTCATTAATAGTAAGCATAGTATACTAATACTATACAGGACTGAATTGGTCCACAACAACTGAAGCTTCATTTCAGTGGTCAGTCTATAGTCAACATTTAGCTCTGCATAAAAATTTTAAAAAAGTAGTGTATTCTTGTGTAAGACATACCAAGCTCATAGAGATGACCATCCACATTGTTGAAAAGAATGAAATGGAAGTTCACTTCATCATCTACCTAAAGAAGTAACAGATAAATATGAGAATTTCACAATTTAGGCACAAGTCTTAACTTTGAACTAATAAGTTTTCTAGATCACCAGATAGAATTTTTGGTCCAAACAACTGCAAATTTCAGGAATTTTAGTAGCACCAATATTTAAGGGTATCTTTGTTTTTAGCAAAGGACCAACTGTTAGTGTCAAAGGCATGCTTTTGCCAAGAAAATCCTAGGACTGAATTAAATTTTTACTTGATGTTTTCAGGTGATCCTATGTCTAATCTCTTTAGAAAGGTGTATTTCCTTTTAAACTGTAATTACTTTATTTAAGGGGCAATGTTGTTGAATATCACATCAGTACTGATACTGAGGGATTAAGTTCTAAGCAAAATATTCTAAGTAAATTAGAGGATGATCTTGTTAAGTTCCTTTCCAAGGAAATGTTATCACTCATCAGTTAGACTTCGGATACAAGTTCTCATAAAGAAAAATGAACCAAGGATATTTTTTTCAGATTGGTTTTTTGTTCTTTTAGATGGACTTAGAGGAATATTAAAACTGCCTAGGAGACTTGGAAAAATGTTTTTATACAGATTCCCATGAATTACATATTATAGTTTAGAAACATAAGGAGAATCTGGATAGCCTAGAGATTCTTGATTTGCAGATCTGAGTTTACCCGACATTGGCCTTCCTGGGCAACAGCATCATGGGCTGCTTGAATAGCCTGTAAAATGGAAAAGTTCTATTAGTCCAGCAAATAATCAAAATTCACACACACAAATATTTTTTAGTGTCTCCTACCTCATTCTTTTCAAAGCACTTTGCTCTGTCTTCAGGAGAAAGCTTTGCCGTTTCAGAAATGAACTGTTTCAGAACTGACCCATCATCTGTAATGATACATGTTGGCTCTTAGTAGGAGACCAGGAAAAGGGATAGTCTTCGTAGAAGCACAATCTTTTTTTTTTTTAATCGGTGTAGCAAAATCATGCCACATGATGCTAACCTGGCTTTAGATGGACTTAATGTAGTTGCAAGAGGCTTGAGAACAGTAATTACTCAAGTACTGTCAGGTCAGGGGTTGCAGAGAGGAGCAAGGACCATTGCTTAACCATTGTTAAGATGACAGACTGGATTTTCTTCACTGATAATAAAATCATTCAATGGCAAGTCCAGTTAATTAGCTCAGATGTCTTCCCTGACCTAGGACTTATTTCATATTATAACAGATTAACCCTGCAACTTGAGAAATGAGGCTTGCCACTTCAAAGCAACTTTTCCTTCCTTCCTTCCTCTGACCTTCTATCTTAGAATCACTAAGTATTGTTTCCAAGGCAGAAGAGTGGCAAAGGCTCAGTAATTGGAATTAAGTGACTTGCCGAGGGTCACCCAAGTAGAAAATAGTGGAGGCCAAATTTGAACCCAGGACCCCTTCCATCTTGAGATCTGGTTCTTTATCCACTGAGCCACCTAGTTACCTCAAGCATTCTAGTTTAATTAAAATTCTTTTTATCACCCCTTCCAGAATAATGTCTTGGAAATTTCATTTACTGACTACCAAGACCTTGGAATTAAAAGGATCTCTTTTTTTCTCACTCCCTAAAGAAATTCCTTTATTAGGACACATCTCTGATCCTCCCCCAGATCTCATCTTAAGCATCTCTACCAATGAGGAACTCACTACCTGAAAACTATGTGCTGAAAAGCAGAACCAGAGAAGGTTAGAGCAAACATCAAACATAAAGGGCTGAGTCTAAAAGACATAGGGTGCCAAACTGTGACTTTTATTCCACCAAAACGAATTAAGAACTAGGGTTAAAAAAGAAAGACATAAAAATAGTCCTTATCTTGAGTTTATAATTTAAAGGAGAAGATAACATACAAACAAAATAAACCAGAGAATAATCAAGAGTAGGGCAGCTGGCAGCAACATGCACACATAATCCAAAATAGGATTGCTGGCTTTTCTAACTCTATCTCCAATGCCAAGCATCGTTCCTGTACCTATTGACTCATCAAATGCCCCATGGAGAGGTAATTATTAAGCTGTAGGTGTTCATAAATCAACCCTGGCAGTGCTAGCACAAGGTTTCTGGTCAATGTGATAGAACTAAAATATGTAAATAAAATATGCTTTTGATTTTTGGATGTGCAGTTCTTGACTCTTTTTAATATTATGGATCTTTCTGAGAATCTAGTGAATCTATGGACCAACCTTTTCCAAACTGTTTTTAAATGAATAAAATACAGGATTGCAAATAAAAGCAATTATATTGAAATTGTTATCAAACTTTTTTTAAAATACCTGGATGCTCTAGACTAAGGAAGAACTATTTTGAGGGAGACTTACACTTACCAAAGTTCAATTTGTCTTGATTATTAGCAACTGCGTGTATGAGGCCAATGGTGCCACAGGAGTTGCCTACAGTCTGCTTCATGAAGTACACCTTGGGGCTAACTTCTTGTCCCTTCAGCTCTTCAATCTGTTTTTTCCTGAAGTTCTCATGCTGTAAACATCAAAATCAACACCTGTTCTTTGTGCATGAAATATTTACAAGTTAAATCATCAGTAATGACAACTAGTGTTGAAATTCAAAATGGGAATTTTACTCAAAAGCCTTAGTTTTAAAGCCTTGGGAATAGATTATCTCAAAATAATCCCATCATTGCCCCTTCCTCCAGCTCAGGTCTGACAGCATCCCTCAGAGCCCCACCCAGATGCTGCAGTGCAGCCTCTGCATTACACAGAAGCCCAAGGATTTGTCTAGACATCACTGCCACCTTTGGCCTGGAATATTAGCTGCATCATGAACTTAGAAGGGAGGAATTTGGCTACATTTCTGAAGATATAATACTTTATAATTATAATATTAAGTGCATCTGCATTTCCATTTGAAATATATTTAAGATATTTCCATTTGCTATACATTTACTAATTTAGGCAAATAGAAATATGCTGATTCTAAGAAGACAATACTATATGAGATTGTAGCCCATGAATATTTTTTTCAATTAAAATCTTTGATTTAATATCAATTTATTTCTTGTTTGGATTTACCATTATACCGTTTGAATTCAGAATTAAACTTTGATTTTGTGGGGGGGTAGTAAAATATAGAATGAAGAGATTTACTCCACCTCCATGTAGAACTCTAAAGTGAAGGACATCTACTTCTTTAAATAAATATTATTTTTAATTCCTTATCAACACGTTAGATTTTCTTATTGTCTGGATTTGTGTTTTCTTTGATTTAGGGAGCTCTTGGCGAGAAGGTGCCTCTCTATAGTCTCAGAGAGGTTTCTGGAGGCATCAAGAAGGTGATTTACCTAGGGCCTCAAACACCTAGCATATAGCAGTGGCAGCACTTGAACTCAAATCTACCTGAGCCAGCTATCTACCATGTCCTGGTTATCTCTCAGATAAACAGACATCACTCGTCCCAAAAAATTTAGTGCAGTTTAAATCTATAAAAGATAAAAAGATGCACTGAATTTTGTCTATATGTATATATACATGCTTAATATACATGTGTACATATGTATTTCACTAAGTTAGTAATGGTCAAACTCATATCACAATGAATTTTCCTACAATAAATCTCCCTTCTAATGTTTTTATTATATTTATTTTATATTATATATTTATTCTGGCACTTTATAATGTGCCAGAATCAAGCTTTTGTGAGATAAGGACAAGCTACTCCTGCAACCAAGTTAACATTTGTTGGTCTGGTCTGACTCTTGGCTAAATCACACAATTAGAAGAGAAGTTGGCTTTAGAACTCCACCTAAAAAGAAAGCTTTTTAAGGAATAGGTTCAGGCTTAAAAACTCTCAATAACTCCGTAATCTGGAAGTCCAAGAGTATACCAGCAGTTAATATTTTGTCATTGTTTCACAGGAAATTCAAATTAATTTAAAGGAGTCTCAATAGCACCATCCTGTTTTTCTTTTATGCTTTGTGAAGTCTTGAAGCCAACAGTATTGCTCAGGGACTATATATGCAGTGGTAGATCCACTTTCCAAGGAGACATCCAAAGATGTGTGTGCACTAACATCCCAAGACTTATAAGTGATTCAGCTAAGTCCAAGACTAAATGGCTATCGTATCTCATAACAAGAATTTTTTTTAAGAATTGAAATGAACCTTATTAAAAATCTGACCTCATTATGGACAGGAAACCAAGGCCAACGGGTAGAATGTAACTCATCTAAGATCACAGATATGATCCTTGCTTCAAGGGTTCTCTTTCTACTGAACGGAAGGTTTTGTTTAAAAGCTTTTGAGAAATAGATGAGGAGTTCATGCCTTGGAAGAGAAAATCTATATTGCTGCATCTCCAAGGTTTGCTCTCAAGTACTTATCAAAAGCCATGAGTCATTATGGTATCATTGATCCAAGACCTAAAAGCCAGACCACCATATTGAATGGGCCAGCTGAAGTGCTGTGCTTTTAGATGCCAGCTTGAAAGTTGCATTTGGACTTGGCAACCTCTTTTCTTGCTTATGTTAGCATCTGGCAAAAAAAAAAAAGCACCAAAAAACCCCCTCATTTTAGCATTCCACAAAAATGCTCCAAAAGGCTATCTTATCTTCTCGATGTACCCAGAATAGTAACTTTGTATTCCTGCCTAGAGCACAAAATTAGACACATTGACCACTTCTCAGGCAGTTGGTACAGCAAGTTTGATAAGTGCATTTTTAAAGATTTTGCAAGTTTACACTTTTTATCAAGCTAAAAAGTGTGTGGGACCTAGTGTGGTCCCAACAAAAGGATCTCATCTGAGGATTGCCTTAAAACAATCAGGCAATCAGTATTCAAACTGATGAAACTTATGCATCCTTAAAAGTTTCATCCACTCCTGTATAGCAGCTGATGCTATATATCAACAAGAGGCAAATGAGGGCTGTCCTGCAAACTAGTTCATCCTATTTGGTGGTGGTGGTGGGGTTTATTGTCAAACTTTTTATTCCATTACGTGGGCTTCAAAGGAGTGGTCTGTAACATGATAAATTTTGGGAAGAGTATTTTCCTATGCTATAAAAATATATAATATATTCAAAAAGTGCTCTTTCAGACTAAACTGCCAGATGACAAGTTTATGTGGGAAAGAAGGCAAAGTCATACTTGAGACCTCACCTCAGAGAAAGCAAAATAATTCCAAGCACAAAAGGGTCCTGAGAGCCCAACTTAGAAAAGTCTAGTGAAACTGTGGACCCCTTTTGCAAATGTTTTTATAGCCATAAAATACGAAAAATTACAAAGTGAAATACCACTGCCAAATTATTTTTTTTTAATAATCATGGACCTCAGATTAAAAACCTCCCTTCCAAGCTGTTTGAGATTCTGCCATGTAATTCACCTGTCTTGATGTTGCCAATTGATGACCTTCCATTTTGTAAAAACAGAAAGAAATTCCATTTACTGAGCCAACCAGTGGTTATTTTAGAATTAGAGTTCCCTTTATTCATTGGGCCATCGATATTAAAGAAGATGGTTCCCTTTCCATCCCCAAGAGTGTTAAGAAAAATTAAGAAAAAACTTGAGTGTTGATGAAGCTGAAGAGGGGAGGGGATGGGAGGGGAAAGAATGGGGGTGGGGTTCCCCTTTGGTGGTTCTTTTTCTGAATTGCCCTAACATTTTATTGTTGATGAATGATAGGATTTTAGAAACTGGTATGAGAGGGTTTTGATCTAACCAATCTTTTTGTATTATAGAGAAGGAAACTGAGGCCCACAATGTCTTGTATCCTCTTACATTCTCCCTAAGAGCTCCTTATTAGCAGCTAATTAAGTTTGACCTCATCCCCCCTTCAGAAAAGCTAGCTAAATAAATGTTCACAGGGAAAGGCAGGCCAGGCTCCACCTCCCCTACCCCACCCCCCAGGGCACACCCTTTGTTTTCCCCATCCTGGAAAGAACAGCTTCTACTCGCCTCAATTTCGAAACAAAATAACCATTTTTTTCATTTAGCTAGGATCCCCGCCACCTGCCACCCCCCACCCCCAACATTCTGAAGAAAATTCATCTATTGTGGGAAAACCGGCTCTTGCACATCCCCGATTTCCTACCTGGGCAGTGAGGGGAAAGAGCAGAAGAAGAGCACAGGCTGGGGCTGGCACGGTGCCCAAAACATCCTCCTCCAACCCCAGCACATCCACGAATTTCCAATCACCCCCAACCCCGAGGCGGGTCAGCACCTGTGGGAGGCAAGACCAGAGACCAGCCCAACCGACCGCACCTGCTTAAGGGGCTGAAGGGGAGTCGGAGTCCCCCTCCCTCTTCTATATTTCCATCTAACCCACCACTGCCTTCCTCCACCCGCCGCTGCTGCCCCCCAGTCCAAGCTGGAAGGAGAGCCCCGCCCTGCTCCACTCTCGGGGCGCAATGACACAGCACAAAGCTGCTCGCTGCCCACACGTGTTTAGCTTCAAGCTGTTGCATTCTAAGTACATTAGAATATTCTGGACATCTTGGGGGGGTGTCGGCCAGCCTCCTGCAGTGACCCCAATGAACCCCTCCACCCACTTAGGATCCCTACCCTTCCCACACCCCTATCCTAGGCCGCGGCATCTCGGTTAACACCTGGGGTCACGGAGAGCAGGGCAAGAGGGATAGGAATGGACCTGAGATTCAAGATCCACGGCGGGGGGAGGGGGTATGGCAGTAGAAAGGCGCCCCCCATAGTCCACCCCCAGAACGGCCTGGGTGGGGCGGATTGCGGCTATCCTGCAAAATAGGCAAATTCGGGGTACCGGGAAAGAGACTGCCCAAGATGGAGGAGGAGGAATCATAACGGGAGCCACCACTCACTTTGTTCAGCATCTGAAACATACAAGGAGAATAGGAAAGGAAGAAGGGAAGGAGAAATGGTACAGTAAGCTGGGCGCCCCTCTCCCGGCACGTCCCCCTCCCCCAGACCGGGAAATTGTGCACCAGCCGCTAACCTCGGGGTTAATCTCCATCGGCTTCAGCTGCATCTTTGCACGTTCCGGCCGGAGTCTTGATCGCAAGGTGAGCAAAGGCGAAAATTAACCAAGAAAGAGCAAGCGAGCGAACTAGCTAGTGGACTCGCCCGGCTGCGCCTTTATATATACTGCTGGTCGGACTCACTGAGGGCGTTTGCAGAGGGGGGAACAGGGCAGTTCAGTTTAAGGGAATATAGACGAGCCGCGGCGGATCGAGATTCTACATCCCCGCCACCTGCAGCGGAGTGGTACAGCCGGACCCCCCTCCCCAAAAAAACCCGTGCGGAGTCCATTTCCAATGGTGAGATAATGTGAAAGCTGATGAGCACCCTAGAGGTGCTTAGGTGTTATGGGTGAGGCATTTTCAGTGTGTGCCTTCCCTCCTTTAATCCCTGAGAAAGACATGAATAAGTCCATTATCCGTCATCCCAAATATGAGAACGAACGATCAGATTCCCTGATGCTTCCATTAAAGACTCAAATTCAACAGGTATTTGTTTAATAATAATGATTATTTTTTAATGACGACGTTCAGGGCACTTGGGTGTTGCAATGGATGGAACACTGGACCTGAAGTCTGGAACATTCAAGTTTAAATCCAGCCTCAGATACGTCTCAGCTGGGTGACCTTGGGCAAGTCATTTGATCTTGCCTCAGTTCCCTCAACTGTAAAATAAAGACAATAATAGCAACCCTCTCAGAGTTAATGTATGCATCAAATAAGATAATTGATGTAAAGCACTTGGCACATACTAAGTGCTCTATAAATACTGGCAGCTAATATTATTACTGTTGTTGTTATTCCATACTTTCTTTTCCTACCCTTCCAATTTTAAAATCATCTCTATTACTCTGTTAAAAAAAAAAAAAAGCACCCTAGTGCCTCCTGGTTTGAGCCTAAAGTGCTCTTAATTTACTAAATAAATTCTCATAATCTTATATATCTCAAAGATAATGTTTGGATCTATTCCCACAGTTGAATCACAGTTGAACCTGATGCCTCTTCCACTGTATTTCCTAAGTAAACTGATAATAATATTTAAATCCCTCAATTCTGTTTTGAAGAACAGATGAAAAGTACATTTCTGTTTTAGCATTTAAATTACAACCAAACCAAAAGATCTCAAAGTGCTCCCCACAAGTGCCATTTGGTGATGAATATTAATGGACCGATTTTACATGTGGAACAAGAGAACAGGCAGATGCTAAAATGTATACCCTGGGGTCTTCCTGATTTTAAGAAGCTCTTAGTATTGATGATTGGAGGGAGAAGACCTTAAAGCCTGTGCTTCTTTACTTCTTTTGTGATCCCCTGGGATGAAGAGCATTCTACCAAGAGAAAATGTCATAGATAAAGGTGTAGAGAAGGGAAAATTTATGATGGATTCCAGATGGCAATAGACTTACTTGAATAGAGCAATTTATGCTGGGGGGAATAGTGGGAAATGAGATCAGAAAGATAGGTTTGGGAAAGACTGTGAAGGGACTTGTGTTCCTAATGTCTGTAATATTTTCCCCTCCAGATAGTTGGAAAGCCCTTAAAGATTTCTGAGCAGAGAGTAACATCATCACAATGATGTTTCAGGAAGATTAATTTGATAGTGTTGTGTAAGATGGGTTGTAGGAGAAATAAAATACATCAGGAAAAGGGAGGATGCAATTGAAATTGTCCAACTGAGGTACTAAGAGCCTTTATTAGGGCAATCACAGTGGAAATAGAAAAGGGCAGATTCAAGAGACAGTGAGAAAGAAGAATCGATAGGATTTGATGGCTGGATACTGGGGATGGGGGTGACAGAGTAGTAAAAGATGATTAAGTTTTTTTAATCTGAATCTCTGGAGAAATAGTAGAATCATTGATGGAAAGTGGGAGGGAAGTCCATAGCTTTTGATATCTGTACTTTTACTTTTAACCACAAGAAAAATCCTTCAAGGTAAAAGTTTTCTAAGTCTACTTTTCACTTTAGCCCATAAGATTTTTTTCAGAACAGGAATTCTTTTGTACCTTTTTATAATTCTTCATGAATCTAATGTCTTGCTGTTTACTCAATGACAGATGTACTGATGTTAAAGTGAAGGAAGAAACAGAATCAGCCTATTAGTTCATTCCTAATGCTGACAGATTTAATGCTGTAGATGACTGAATAGAAGAGATTCTAGTCAAAATCTGTTAAGAGCCTAGTAACTTATCAGATCTAAATATTGTGTCTCTAGACCAGTAATTAATGGGGAAATGTTTTTATTTTAGTGACAAACAATATTTTCCTTTTCTCACTACTCAGGCCTATCAAATAAAGTGATAGATGCAAAAAAGTTTTAAAAATATTAAAAACATTCTATGAGTACAACAGTATTATTGTCTAGGTAGTAACACCATAGTGATCTTAATACAAATTGTTTGACTTGGAATCCATGGGCATTTCTAACCTCCCTAGTATATCCAGGAGTCAAAAGACCTGGATTTAAATCTCAGCTCTTTTTGTTATTTGTGACTTTTGAGTAAGTAATTTTACCACTAAATTGGATTGCTCTATTACTTTCTTCCTCGTCTATAAAACAAATGGGTTGGACTAGATGAAATCTAAATTCTCTTCTAGCTTTAATCCTGTAATTTTTCCCCAAATAAAGAAATGAGGAAATGGTGACTTTCATTCTCTACTGTCCAGGTAGTTTTTCAGGAGCATGCTAGGTAAAGAGAGAGGTTCATTGACTCTTTTTTTCTTCTAAAAAGCCCTTACTTCCTGTCTTAGTAACCAGAATAAGTATTGTTCCAAGGCAGAAGAATGGTAAGGGCTAGGCAGTTGGGATTAAATGACTTCTCCAGAGTTATACAGCTAGGAAGTGTCTGAGGTAAGATTTGAACCTCATCTCCACACTTGACTCTCTATCCACTAAGTCACCTATCTTCCCCATTGACTCTTTTAGGAAACTACCTAGAGCAAGAATTGATACCCAGCATATCTGACAGAAGTCAAACTTTAGGTACTACTAAAATACTTTTTTGCTCATGCAGGTGGCTTTAACAACATCTCCCCCAACAATACACTCTTACAATTATTGCTATCTTTTAAAAATCATATTCTCGGGGCGGCTGGGTAGCTCAGTGGATTGAGAACCAGGCCTAGAGACAGGAGGTCCTAGGTTCAAATCCGGCCTCAGACACTTCCCAGCTGTGTGACCCTGGGCAAGTCACTTGACCCCCATTGCCTAGCCCTTACCACTCTTCTGTCTTGGAACCAATACACAGTATTGGTTCCAAGACAGAAGGTAAGAGTTAAAAAAAAAAGGTATAAAATCATATTCTCCCCAATTTGCCTTCACAAATAAATCTATGTAGTAGTCATTCATGGGGAGCTAATAATGCAGTGGATAGAGCACTGGGCTTGGAATCAAGAAGACCTATCATAGGTTCAAATCCAGCCTCAGTCTTACTTCCCATATGATCCTGAGTAAGTCACTTAACCTGGTTTGCCTTGGTTTCTCATCTTTAAAATGAGCTGGAGAAGGAAATGGCAAACCATTCCAGTATCTTTGCCATGAAAACCCCAAATGGAATCATAGAGAGTTGGATATGACTAAAACGACTGAATAATCAGTAGGCATTTGTGGGAACAAATAACCGAGATACGGTCCTTCAGTGCAACTGCAGGTCTGAACTAGTACTCATCAGATTGTTTGATTCTCTGCAGAAAGGGAAAACATTTTCTGATGGCTTGGGATAATGTTAATAGCATTTACATAATGTTTTTACAAATATCTCATTTTATTTTTGCAACAATCCTAGGAGGCAGGTGCTATTGTTCTCCTCGTTTTATAGATGAGGAAACTGTATTTTTCCAAACAAGTGTTTTGCTGAGTGTCACAGACCTGGAAATACTAAAATAGAGTGGGGTTGGAAGGTCTAAAGGGGGAAAAAGATATGGAAAGGACTATGGAGAAAGTGTTTTGCTGAGTGTCACAGAACTGGAGATCTAAAACTAGAGTGGGGTTGGAAGGTCTAGAGGGGGAAAAAAGATATGGAAAGGACTATGGAGAAAGTGTTTTCTTGAGTGTCACAGAACTGGAGATCTAAAACTAGAGTGGGGTTGGAAGGTCTAGAGGGGGAAAAAAGATATGGAAAGGACTATGGAGAAAGTGTTTTCTTGAGTGTCACAGAACTGGAGATCTAAAACTAGAGTGGGGTTGGAAGGTCTAGAGGGGGAAAAAAGATATGGAAAGGACTATGGAGAAAGTGTTTTCTTGAGTGTCACAGAACTGGAGATCTAAAACTAGAGTGGGGTTGGAAGGTCTAGAGGGGGAAAAAAGATATGGAAAGGACTATGGAGAAAGTGTTTTCTTGAGTGTCACAGAACTGGAGATCTAAAACTAGAGTGGGGTTGGAAGGTCTAGAGGGGGAAAAAAGATATGGAAAGGACTATGGAGAAAGTGTTTTCCTGAGTGTCACAGAACTGGAGATCTAAAACTAGAGTGGGGTTGGAAGGTCTAGAGGGGGAAAAAAGATATGGAAAGGACTATGGAGAAAGTGTTTTCTTGAGTGTCACAGAACTGGAGATCTAAAACTAGAGTGGGGTTGGAAGGTCTAGAGGGGGAAAAAAGATATGGAAAGGACTATGGAGAAAGTGTTTTCTTGAGTGTCACAGAACTGGAGATCTAAAACTAGAGTGGGGTTGGAAGGTCTATAAAGAAAAAAGATATGGAAGGACCATGTAAGAAAAAGGACTAGGCATTGGTTGGTGATAAATTCTCTTTCACAATCTTCATTGAAAATAACATCCATTTCTAGGATTCTAGACTTCTTTAGTCAGCTGTGGCTATTCTGTCATTGACCTGGATCTAGTATATGGACATCAAACCCTTGGCAAATTAACTGATTCTTAAACAAGTTGTAAGCACTTAATCAGTAGAATCCAGTATGTGTAGTGAAATAGGGAACTATATTGGAAAATAACTTCCCTAAAAAGGGAATTACAAAGCCTCCAAGAGAAACAGAAAGCCTAGGTTAACCGCCCAGCTTGTTACATGTTACTTCCATGTCTTTGAAACCTTTTCAAATAACTTCTATCTCAGCTTTAGTTTCTTCAACAGTAAAGTGGAGGATTTGACTTGGTCTCAGGTTCCTGTTAGCCCTGGCACTCTGGTTGCTTAAGAGCTAGCTTTGGTTTCTCCATTAGAGGTAACCTCCACTATCTAGCATACTAGTCAAACCAGCAGGAAATATAAAGAATTTGCATACTTCTTTGTTTCTATCTCTGCATTGCGTGCCATTTTATAGTCCATGCACTGAAAATATATTTCTTCCATAAAGAACAAAGGACCTTGAATTCTAGAACTGAAGGGTTGTCCTATTGCTCAGTTGTATTTATTTTAAATCAGATTTGCAAAAACGCCTACTTTAAGAACCTCCCTTTGCATGTTTTGTAAATAGGCCCAAATTGGTGTTTGAGAGGATTTGTTTCTCTTGCCTTCATGAGAACAGACTGTACTAATTCTCTGAGTACTATCGTAGAGAGGGGTTAAAGAAAGTATCTGTTTTTGTCCTGTATTTGAAACACTGTTGTAGTGATTAGACACTTTTGCATCATCTTTGCTTTAGCTGACATGAGCACTTTTAACTGCAGCCAGGTGCCAGATTCAAAAAGACCAAGTCACATAATATTTCACAAGTATCTTCATTAATCACACGTACAGAATAAAAGGAATTCTTGCTAACATTTCAACAGATTAGTCAGGAATGTAGGAGATATATATTTTCCTATTTTAATCTTAATTTTGCAGATTTTTTTCCTATGAAATACATTTTAAAGCAAGTCCATGTGTGAGTGATTTAAAAGATTATGGAAAAGGTACCCATATAGTATATTTAATAAATTGTCAAACTAACAAAACAGTTATCCTGTAAAAGCTGCAAATCACATGAAACTAACTTACTTTCCCTTTTTTGATAATATAATAAATTAATAAATTCAAAGAGTTCCATTGACCAGGTATATTAATTTCTGGCAGACATTCAAAGAAGCCTCTTTGTCCATTATGGCTTAAAGAAAGTGCTTTCTTCTTAGAGTAATTATGGTGGCAGCAGCAGAAATCTATTAAAGGCGGGGGGGAGAAATCAGTGAAAACTCAAAAGTAGGACTGACTTCTTGAGTTGAGCCATTAAACAAATCTATACATCTAATGAAACTTCCCCAAATGGCCTTCAACAACTTCTTCTCTTCCTCCTCACCTTCCCTTGTGGAGTCAATACTGTGTATTGGCTCCAAGGCAGAAGAGTGGTAAGGGCTAGGCAATGGGGGTCAAGTGACTTGCCCAGGGTCACACACTGGGAAATATCTGAGGCCAGATTTGAACCCAGGACCTCCTGTCTCTAGGACTGGCTCTCAATCCACTGAGCTACCCAGCTGCCCTCAGGGCTTCAACTTTTTGCAGAGCTAGAATCCAATTCCTTAAGTTTCTCCCAATTCCTTGGAACAAGTCTGTTTAATTTATTTCCCAAATGCTATAATCTTCTGGGTCCAAATCATGCTTCTCATCTGGACCCTATGGCCTACCTCTATTTCCTCTGCATGGCAATCCATATTTTGGATAACTTACTCCGCAATCTGCATTACCGTGTCCTTGGCACTGCCTTGGGTAGGAATGTCTAGGCTGTGTTTTTTCTTGTTCCTGATTCAAGAAGTTTCACATGTGGGAACCCTAATTCCAGACCATGATATTTCCTGTTCTCCAGCCTACCCAAAGATGATAGCAAGATCAGCATTGTACCCAGGATATCTTTGCATTCATGAAATAATGATAATTTCTGCAGATCTAGGGTTTTGTGTAACTCTTTTTTGGTTTTGTTTTATGGGAAGATTAGATATTGACTGGGAAGTGACATATATTCAAGCAAAGTTTATCAACTAAAAAAAAAAATCCCAGTAGTAAAGCTGAGTCACACACAGTTTCCTATCCAACAACTAGTAAAAAACCCCTAATTTCTCTTCTTCTGTGGGACATAGAAGAAAAGCTATTTCCCAGACTTTAATTCAACTGGGTTTCACCCAAATTCAATATATCTGTTGGCAGCTAGGTGGTGTGGTGTGTAGAGCACTGGTCCTAGAGTCAGGGTTGAAATATGATCTAAGACATGAGCTGTGTGACCCTGGTCAAGTCACTTCCCCATGTTTGCCTCAGTTTCCTCATCTGTAAAATGAGCTGGAGAAGGAAACGGCAAACTATTTCAATATCTTTGCCAAGGAAACTCCAAATGAGGTTATGAAGAGTTGGGCATGACCAAACAACTAAGCCACAACAAAATATCTGTTAAAATATTCATGGCTTAGTCATAGATGTTAAAAATCTGTATGTTCTCCCTCCAACCCCCTTGTTAGTGCCTTTCTTCTTGTGTATATATGATTGTATACATCCTGTATAGACTTCATTGTCTCCTTCTTTAAGGAAAGGAGCTCTTGCGGGCAGATACTTTTTTTTAAAGTCTATCCCCAGGACTTATCACTCTTCCTATAATACAAAGAGCAAGAAATAAATGTTTATTAATTGATTGGTAGACTTGTTTGATTACATAGTTATAAGATCATATATTTAGCTCTGGAAGGGGTTTCACAGAGGGCCCCCACCTAGTCCACTCTGTGATTTTACAGATGAGGAAAGTTCAGCCCAGAAATAGAAAGTGAGCCTGCCCCAAGCCATGCAATTACTAAGAATTAGGACCTTCTGACTCCAAATCTAGGACTTTTTGTCCTGTACCATAAGCAGCAATGGGGTGACCTTGGTACAGCCCATCCTGGCTGTGCCCCCGTTTCTTCATCGGTACAGCGAGAGGGTTGTACGATGACTTCGAAAGACCCTTCCAGCACTTAATGGATGATTGTGGTGGTAAAGAGGAGGCATCACCCCAATTTAGGTTTGTCGATTTGTCTTGAATATTCTCCAAGCATGTTATACTCCTGTACCAAAGAATTGCATGATTTACAACCTCTCACCAGATCAGAATTCGGAATACCTTCCACAGTCTGTTTTTTCACAGCTTGCCAACATGAAGTCTTGGATCTGAGATTTTGGAAGAGATTTCCTGATTCATTGTCTGAATTAGATAAATTCCAACCACCGTTCTAGCGGTGGCTCATTTTCCCTCCCCCAGCAAAGCTATGCAGAATCAATATTGCACGTCAGTGAACTGTTCCAGGCTGCGTGTCCCCTGCTGATGCTGCAGAAATGGTGCCCAGGGAGGGCTCTTCCGGGGGGGCAGTGCCACACTAACCAGCTGAGGCCATCAAAAGCTTAGCCATTGTCCCAACCTGGCAGCTCTTTAAAGAGCCAATAGGAAGATTTCCCTCAGTGTTGGTTACAGTCCTGTCATATCTTTGAAACAAGCAAGAAGGAAGCTTGCTAGGGATGGAGGTCAGCTACAAGGCTGTTGCTGTGTGAGAAATACTGCATAAGGGAACCTTCTTTAAGTAATAAATATGCTGCAAGGAAGTGGTTTCCAGTGAAATCTTCTGAATCCCGAGACTTTCCAAAGCAATTAATAGAGTAAAATATGAAAAATTAATAGAAAATAATAGAATATGCAGGGGTTCTTAACCAGAAATTATTTCAGACAGTTTGTGCATTTGGATTGGGGAGGGAAATTATATCTTTAACCAAAATTTATCATTCCCTTCACATGGAAATTTAAAACACACACATGTCTTAGGAGCAGCTGAGTGACTGGGTAGCTAGAGAGCCAGGCTTGAAGACAGGAAGCCCTGGCCTCGGACACTTCCCAGCTGTGTGACCCTGGAGAAGTCACTTAACCCCAATTGCCTTGCCCTTATTGCTCTTCTGCCTTGGAACTGATACTTGTATGGATTCTAAGATGAAGCTAAGGGTCTTAAAAATGGTCTATAGGCTTCACCAGACTGCCAAAGAGGTTCAAAATACAAGCATGGTTGGGAATTCCTGCCTTAGAGGGAATCCTCCCACAGGAATCTACTGATGCTTCCTCAGGGCTAAGAGATGAGCCTGGATTTTCAAAGGCTATGCCAGCAAAATATAAACTGATATTTCACAGTTGGTGTAGTGTAACATTTAAATTAGTTTCTCTACTAAAAGTATTGTATTTTAGAAGTTTATTAAAGATTATTAGAAATCAAGGATAAAGAAATACAAAATAAAAGCCTAGGACTGGTAAGTCCATTAGTAACATCTTCAGAGATGCATGTGCTTAGAAACAGAAGCAGAGAGACCCAAAGTAGGTGGAGAGTCAGTTTAAATACAAATTGTGTTCTTGGCCCAGGTGAGGACTCAGGTGAGATTTTAGGGAATTCTGGGAACTACCAAGGACTTCTAGGAATTGACGTCTGGGTCTCAAATTTCCATTTTTACAGTAGATAAGGAACAAGACTAGCTAAATGTGACAAAGTCCATCCTTAGTAGATGGGGGACCTGAGTATAAACAGGACAACCTTCAGATACCTGGTGTCTTGGGTCCTTTCAAGTGGCCCAGCTGATAATGATTGGAGTTTTGTCTTTCAATTCTAGGAAGACTTCTTGATGGAAGAATAAAGCTAGCAGAATTATGTTCACATTTTTAAAAAAAGACTTCAGGTCTTAGTCTTAGAGGGGTTTCACTAAACTTTCAGTTCATCTGTTCAGGAAGGGGGAAAAAGTCAATCTTTGGCCCATGTAGGCAATATAATGATTGATTTCTCCTCATCTGAAGCCAGTTATTTTTGTATCAGCTAAATGGACCTAGGATTAGCTTAGAAGTCAGGAAGATCCACCCTTGACAGAAATTGCCTGAATGGCTGCAGGCAAGTCATTTAACCTCTTGATAACCTGGAAAGTTATTTGTTTTTGTTTTTGTTTTTTTCTTTTTTGGAAAGTTTTCTAAGACTCTTTTCACAGTATAGATTCTCTACATTAATGAAATTTCCGCTCCAGACAAATTTTTTTCCTCTTTGGAACTATCCAAATACCAACAGATTAGAGGCAATATTGGAAGATGACTAACTTCTTACTTATTTCTTTGTTTTTGTGAATACTATCAAACATCATGGAAGTTTCCTTGAAAGCAATGGTTGTTTTTTTTGCAATGTTTCAGTCATGTCTGACTTCTGTGACCCCATTTGGGGTTTTCTTGGCAAAGATATTGGAGCAGTTTGCCATTTCCTTCTCCAGCTCATTTTATAGATGAGGAAACTGAGGTAAACAGGGTGAAGTGACTTGTCCAGGATTACACAGCTAGTTTGCCATTTCCTTCTCCAGCTCATTTTATAGATGAGGAAACTGAGGTGAACAGGGTAAAGTGACTTACTTGGCAGAGATACTGGAGTAGTTTGGCATTTTCTTCTCCAACTCATTTTATAGTTGAAGAAACTGAGACTTATAGGATTGAATCACTTGCCCAGTGTCGTTATCAAGTATCTCAGGCTGTATTTGAACTCACATCTTCCTAACTCCACACCCAGTGCTCTATCTACTTTGCCATCTCTGTGTCCTGAAATCTATGGGTCTGCCTGTAATGGTCATATAAGGCTGGTGGCCAAGATTTTCCTGTAACTTTCTTTCAGGAATAATATGCACATTGCTTGTCTTAGGCAGTTAACGTAATTAATGTGTATTTATTTTCCTACACACTGAATTTTGCTTTTGACTCAACTGGGTATAATACTGTGAAAGTCACTCTATGTTTCTTCCTGAATTTAAAAAATAAGTTTCCTATTATGTGTTCATTCTTTAGAAATATTTGAAAAATTAAGGAAATAGTGTGTATCAGGTGTTCCAAAGTCTTTGAATGAGAAACATTTGGTAGTACAAAACAGTATTCGTTTTAAGTAAAATGAACTATGCTTAATGTATGACCATCTAAAGAGCAGGAATAACATGACTTAAACTAGGTTTCAGGATCAGCTCCTCCAATCCTTTCCTTTTAGAGCTAAAGAAATAGAACAAGAGAGGTTGGGTGAAACTGAAAGCTAGAGCAGAAGAAAATAGCTACTTTTGCCTTCTTTCCTTATGGAATATGGCCAGCAACAGGATAGAACTGGCCAGGAAATCAATCAACAAGCAATTGGAATCTCTAGGAAGCAAGCATTTGGGAGCTCTACAGGGCAAGAGAAGGAGGGAGAGTCTAATAACTAAGATCTAGGCTGGCAAAAGCTTCAGGGTTCAAATCCAAGAAGAAAACTGAAACTACTGCCCTAGTTTTAAGCAGGGAGATGGAAATCCAGAATTGAGTCAATCACAGGCAAGAAGAGCATCATTGATAGGTTTAGTGGGTGAGTTGTAATTTTTCTAATACTTTTTGGCCATAAGTGGTCACACTCAGCCCATATAGTGATAGTAATATTACTCTTAGCTAAGGTGTTTGAAGAAATATTAGTTAAAAGAAGATAAAATAGATTGCGATTTTGTGGCAGTGGGCCAATTTGAGGGTTATTGAAATGAGTAGCAATAATCCTTTTTAATTTAATCTATTGCTTTTCTTACTTTTAATAAAAACTTTTATTGACATCTTTTGGCTTTACCTCACCTATATTACATAATGGATCCTTCCCTACTTCCCTGCCCCTATGACAAAGAAGAAAAAAAAGTGAGCAAAACCAAACAAGGTCTTGAAAAAGGAGATGACATGATGTAGAGAGATACAGTCCCATAATCCCTCATCCATCTGTGTAAAGAAGGGAGGAGGTGAGTTCTCATAATTCTTCTTTAGGGTCAAATTGGTCATCTTAATTTTGCAACATTTGGTTTTGATTGTTTCTTGGTTGTTTATTCCATGTACATATCGGTTCTTATTTACTTTGCATCCGTTCATATAAGTCATCCCATGCTTCTTTGTATTCATCATATTTGTAATTTCTTACAGCATAGAAATATTATATTTTGTTCATAAAGCACAACCTGTTCAGTCAAGGGCCAACCAATGGGCATCTTCATTGTCTGCAGTTCTTTTCACAAAAAGTATTGCTACTGTTGGTGAAGTTGTGAACCAGTTCAATCATTCTGGGAAACAATTTGGAACCATCCCAAAGGGCTATAAAACTATGCATACCCTTTGACTCAGCTCCTAGGTCTATATCCAAAGAGACCAAAGAAAAGGGAAAAGGAACTATATAAACAAAAATATTTATTGCTGTTCTTTTTGTGATGGGAAAGAATTGGAAATTGAATGAAGGTCCATAAATTGGGGAATGGTCAACCAAATGGGGATAAATTATTGTGATGAAGTAATATAATGGTATAAAAAATGACAAGCAGAATGGCTTCAGAAAAACCCCTGAAGATATATAAGAACTGATACAAAATGAAGTGAGCAGAACCAGGAGAACATTGTACATAGTAACAACAACTTTGTAATGAAAATCAAATATAAAAGACTTGGCCACTGATCAAGACAGTGATCAAAGATAATTTAAAAGGACCCATGATGAAAAAATGCTATTTACATCCAGAGAGAACTGGTGACCTCAAGAGTGCAAATTGAGGCATACTTTCTTTACTTTTCTTTCACTATGTGGGTATGAGGGTTTCTTTTTTAACAAGATGGTTATCATGCATAATCCATAAACTTCATATGTATAATCAATATCATATATTAAACCATTTAAATTTTTTCTCAATTTTTGAAAAAAAATTTTTTTCAGTTACATGTTGAAAAAATTTTTGACAATAGTTTTTTTTTTTAAACCCTTACCTTCCATCTTAGAGTCAATACTGTGTATTGGCTCCAAGGCAGAAGAGTGGTAAGGGCTAGGCAATGGGGGTCAAGTGACTTGCCCAGGGTCACACAACTGGGAAGTGTCTGAGGCCAGATTTGAACCTAGGACCTCCCGTCTCTAGGACTGGTTCTCAATCCACTGAGCTACCCAGCTGCCCCCAACAATAGTTTTTTGACATTTTAGAATTCAAGTTTTCTCCCTCTTCCCTTCCTCTTCCCCAAGGCAATGAATAATCTGATATAGATTATATCCATACTTTCATGTGGTAAATATTTACATATTACTTTTATTGTGATGGAAATCACATGTCACACATATAATAGAAATCTCATGACGGAAATATAGTGGAAGATGGTATGTTTTGATCTGTGCTCAGACTCCAAAAGTTCCTTCTTTGGCCATAGAAGCATTTTCATCATGAGACTTGCTTCCCTGATAATATTTAGTCCTTCATAGTTGATCATTGGACAATATTTCTGTTATTATATACATTGTTCTGGTTTTGCTTCCTCCACTTTCCATCAGTTCATAGAAGTCTTCCCAGTTTTTTTCTGAATTTATTCTCTTCATTGTTCCTTATGGCACAATAGTATTCATTTAGAACCACATACCATAATTTGTTTTTCCATTCTCCAAATGATAGACACCCCCCTCAGTTTCTAATTCTTTGCCACCACAAAAAAAGCTGCTAAAAATATTTAGGTTCAGGTTGGTCCTTCTCCTTTATCTTTGATCTCTTTGGGATTCAGACCCAGCAGTGGTATTGCTGGGTCAAAGAGTATATATAATTCTGTGACCCTTGGAGCCTGGCTTCATATTGCTCTCCAGAACAGTTCTATCTATCAGTTCACACTTCTATCCAGTGTATTTGTGTTCCAATTTTCCCATATCCCCTTCAGGATTTATCATTTTCCTTTTTGGTCATGTTAGTCAATCTTGTAGGTGTGAGGTGGTATCGTGGTAACAGTTTTAATTGGCCTTTCTCTAATTAATAGTGATTTGGAGCTTTTTTCCATAGGTCTATGGATAGTCTTAATTTCTTCCTTTGAGAACTGCCTGTTTATATCCCTTGACCATTTTTCAATTGTAGAATGCTTTGAATTCTTATAAATTTGCCTCAGTTCTCTATATTTTTGAGAGATTAATCTTTTGTCAGAGATATTTGCTAGAATTTCCCTCCAAATTTATTGGATTTTATTCTAATCTTGGTTACATTGCTTTTGTTTCTACAAAATCTTTTAAATTTAACATTATAAAAATTATTCATTTTATATCTTGTAATGCTCTATCTCTTGTTTTATCATAAATTCTTCCCTTTCCCATAGATCTGACAGGTAAACTACTCTATGTTCCCCTAATTTACTTATGATATCACCCTTTATATCTAAATCATATACCCATTTTGACTGTACCTTGGTGTGTTTATGTGTGTATGTATTTATAAATGTGTGTGAATGTGTATATATACATGTACATATATATATATATATATATATAATTTTGCCATGCTATTTTCCAGTTTTCCAAGCAATTTTTGTCACATACTGAGTTCTTATCCTAAAAGCTGGGATCTTTGGGTTTACCAAACACTACATTTCTAAGGTCATTTACTCCTACTCTATTCTATTGATCTACCCTTCTATTTCTTAGCCAGTACCACATTGTTTTGATAGTTACTACTTTTTAATATAGTTTAATATTTGGTACTACTAGGCCACCATCCTTCACATTTTTTTCATTAGTTCCTTGATATTCTTTACCTTTTGTTCTTCCAGATGAATTTTGTTATTTTTTCTAGTTCTATAAAATAATTTTTTGATAGTTTGATTGGTTAGCACTGAATAAGTAAATTAATTTATTTAGGATTGTAATTTTTATAATATTAGCTTGGCCTACCCATTAATAATTAATGTGTTACCAATTGTTTAGATATAACTTATTTGTGTATCAAGAGTTTTGTAATTTTGTTCATATAATTCCTGTGTTTGTTTTAGCAAAAATATTCTCAAGTATTTTATATTGTCCAGAGTGGTTTTAAATGGAATTTCTCTTTCTAACTCTTGCTGCAGGACATTGTTGGAAATATATAGAAATGCTGATAATTTATGTGTGTTTTGCTAAAGTTATTATTCTAACTAGTTTTTAGTTGATTTTCTAAGGTTTTCTAAGCATACCATCATATCATCCACAAAGAATGATAGTTTAGTTTTCTCTTTGCCTACTTTAACTCCATTAATTTCTTTTTCTTCTCTTTTTGCGAAAGCTAACATTTCTAGTACAATTGTTTATTATTTCTTAAAGCTTAAGATGTGCTCTCCTAAAGTTCATGTGCTTGTTTACATCCTGATATTATCCAAGTTAGGAAAGGAAAAGAGACGATTTAAGGAGGGAACTAGATCTTGAAATATCAGCCTTGGTTTGCCAATAATAACAATATGATTAATTTTCTCTTCTTGTTAAATGGTAGAAGATGGCAATTCTTTCATATTGATCCAGTGCTAAGTATAGCATTCCCCAAAAGTATTTTCCATAGATACACAAAGTTATTTGGAATATAGGGAGTTTTGATTTCTTTAAACCGAGTGCTAAGAAAAAGTACCATCTTTTTACCTTTTACGACAATTTTGGCATTTGATTCAATTTTTAAAGAGAAAGCTCTGATCTTTAGAAAAGCATCTTTTATTTTTATCTTAATGAAGAGATGGAAATACAAAATGGATTTGCAGAAAAAGCAAGCAGCTCAGAACTCTTGGACCACCAGTCATCGGAGGAGGGGCAGAGGAGGAGAGACTGTGTCCCAATGGAATCTTGAAAGAAAGTCCAGCTGCTTGAGCTTCACTTCCTTCTCTTGTTGTTGGACAAGAAGGTGGAAGACAAACTCTTTCTCTAGTCATTGCTTATCCATAAGACTGTGTGCTGAAAAAGACTTTTGGGTTTTAGCTCAGAAGAAATCTGTCAACATTAAGAAAAATAACTTTGTTTCCTGAATTTGAATATATCTTGAAATCTTCAATTAACAGGGATAACTTAGAAATTCAGGGAGACATAATTTCCTCTCACCCTTCTCCTCTCCTTCTCTCTTTTACCCAAGGATTTGACTGTGGCATTTGGTTATTAGGGGAAATCTTCAAGCTTACCTCAGTGAAGGAGAATATTTCTGAGTCAGCTGAAAGGGGACAGGAAGTAGTGTAGGAAGAGGGACTCAAGATCCAGTCTTTCCCTGACTTGCTTCCTGGTGTTACATCTCTAATATTCCCCATTACCACAATTCCCCTAGTAGCAATATCTACTATAGTAGTCTAGATAGCTGCAGAATAGCAATTGTAATACATTGTAATATATGATGTAGAAGAGCGCTGGTAATGAGTTTCTTACCTTTCAAAAGGTAATTTACCTCCAAAAGAAGAAACAAAGCAACAACCGTATATACTTTCTCCCTTGATTCCAATTCTCTTTTAATTTTACATGGGAAATAAAAGTTAGATTCTCACTGTTAGAGCCCAAAATTCCTGGTTTGTGACTAATCATGCATAAGTGTAATAATGAGAGAAAAGTCTTGTAATACCTTTTTAATTTTTTAAAATGTTTATCTTGATGCTTTTTAAAAAAATTTCCTTAATCTCAGTAATTGCCTAATATTTCCCTCCCCAATGACTCCTCATTGTCAATAAACATCAACAAAACTGACCACTTGGGGCAGTATAGGCTACATTGAATACAATGCAATATTGCATATAGTGAAACCCATAGTTTTTAATTTTTCTACTGAGAAAAAGAAATATTTGATCTTCTATTTTCCAAGCTCTGTCTCAATAATTGCCGTTAATCTTTGCCAATCTACCTTTTATTGTTTTCTTTTTTACTGTTGTAGTCAATATATATTATTATCTTGGTTCTGTTTACGTCACTTAGCTTCAGTTCATCCAAGTCTTCCTATTTTTCTTAGAATTCTTCATATTCATTTTTTCTTATGGCTGGATAATATTCTTAGATTAAGTTCATATACTCCTATTTGAACAACAATTTGAACAACAATTCCTCAGTTGATGGGCACACTTTTTCCTCCCAGTTTTTTGCTTCCACAACGCAATGTCTATTTTGGCAGATGTGAGATATTTCTCCACTTGAAATCCTTGGAGTGTATACATGCCCATTAGAAGCACCTTTTTCTTCTTGTGAATATATTTTCTTGGCCTATGTAGAACCTTTTCCCTGAGAATTCATATATTATTTTAAACTAAAGTCTTTTTTTCAATATATTCCTAAAGGTTCTCTGATCACTCTATACAGAATTAAACAATGAAAAATAAAATTCTCTATCTACTAGGAAAAAGTCCATAAGAAAATACAGGAAACCATTGACTACAGTTATAATGCAGGCTGTAACGCTGGGTATGGGCAAGGCAGGAAGAGAAGGATAGAATGTTAATGAGTGCATTAATTAATGTAAGAGACATAATCTTATAAAATTACAAAATAAAAATGGAAATAATTTCTAGAGTCTGACTATATATATATCATATTTCTGGATTTGTACCTAGCAACTCAGCAGACGAGAAATACTAACCAATGAACAATGTACAGAGTAATATCAACAGAGGATGAGTCTGCTATAATCTATTCTCAGTGAAGTTAATGGTAATAGAGTCTGAGTAGTTGTTTTTTCTCCTTTTCTTAAAGCACTGAAACAGTAGTTCAATTTCTCTTTAGGTCTAATAATAAAGGTCTAAATAACTATTGACCCAGATGTGAGATTTTTTTCCTTCTTCTAGGAAAAGGCAAGTTTTAAATCAAGCCTTTCTGAATTTTTATTCTGTTAAATATTGTCTATTAAGTTCTACAGTGTTTCAACCTCATCCTTTAATTTTTTATTGTCATTCCTAATTATGTCATGTCATTTTCTTTAGTCATGCAATACTAGTTATAATCAAGAAAGAATTTTTTACCAGGTGGCAGAAAAGTTTTCTGAGTAATATGCCTAATTGAAAATTAGATAAAATTAAGAAAAGTGAAAATACAAAATGAATGCAATGGGTACAATTAGAATTTTCTTAGATTTCAGATCTAGCATCTTTTGATTCAAGATATGATTTCCCCTATAGATGTTCTTTCAGGCTCTGTTTTTTTTTCCAGATAGGTTTGCGTTTATATTAATGAGGCATGATTCCATTCATATAAGGAACTCCTGGTATGGAAACTCCCTCCCCAAAGCCAGATCAGTAACTGCTTGGCCATTTCCAGTGTCTTGTCCAGGTTTTATTTAATATATTCCTGCCATGATCCAATGTTCCTTCTCACAACTAAACCCTAACTTGTATCAAAACAGAACAAACTTATTCAAGGTTTGTTGACTGATGGTGTGTGTAGCATTCTAAATATGTAGACATATGTCCAAAGGAGGGAAGAATATTTCATCATCAGTCTTTGGATACTAATCATTATATTCACCCTAAACCAATATAGTGACCAACCAGGATTCCAGAGAACTCAGAACAAAACATGTTGCCCATTTCAAGACATAGAAATGATGGACACAGGGTACATATTAACATAGAGATAGAGGTAGAAATAAATAGATAGGACATTACAAGGCAGAAATGTATTTTACTTGACTATGTAAATTTGCTCTAACAATTTGGCTAGTCTTTTTTAATTGGTTGTGGAACATGTTGGAGATTTGGGGTGGGAGGGAGAAAAAAGTAGATGTTTTTAATAGATAAAAAGTTTATTAAAGTTTATGTTGTCTTTTAGTGTTTTCCTTTATGTTAGTATGGTTTATTTCTTATTATTTTGTGGCATAATAATATTTCATCATATTCATATATTACAATTTGTTTTTTATTTTTATTAAATTACATTTTATTTCTATTTAATATGAATTTAACAGTCAATATTACAAAGAACAAAAATGTTTATATATATATGAAACTCAACTTTTGTTCTGTAAACAGAGTTTTATAAAAGTTTGTATTGTAAAAAAATACAGTATATTTTAAAAAGTTTATATTAAATTTAAATTTAACAAGTAAAAACTATTTTTGTTTTGTGAGTTTTTGTTCTTGTCTATGTATTTTTAATGTTTTGTTGGTGAATTTTTATTTTTTTCTTTATTTCTCTATTACTTCTTACTCATTTATCTCACAACAAAATAGAGGCGCTTTCTAGCTACCTTCTAACAAGTAAGCATATTGAAAAAAAACAGATCTAGATGTTGACCATTTCTGAAAGTGTCTCATTCTGCACCTCTGAGCCAGATACTTTAACCCCAGAAATACCACTACTGAGCATATACCCCAAGGTTATTTTATTATATTTTATTGATTAATTAAGAAAAATTGTCCATGGTTATATGGTTCATATTCTTTCCCACCCCTCCTCTCACCCCCTTCCATAGATAATGTGCAATTCCAATGGGTTTTAAATGTCATTGATCAAGACTTATTTCCATATTATTGATATTTTCTCTAGGGTGATCATTTAGAATCTACATCCCCAGTCATATCCCCATTGACCCATGTGATCAAGCAGTTGTTTTTCTTCTGTGTTTCTGCTCCCACAGTTCTTCCTCTGGATGTGGATGGTGTTCTTTCTCAGAAGTCCCTCAGAATTGTCCTGGATCATTGCATTGCTGCTAGTAGAGAAGTCCATTACATTCGATTGTACCACAGTGTATCACATAGCTTTTATCAATGCATTTCTAGCCTGGCATAGTTGTAAGTAATCTTGCTCTGAATTTGGGGCCCATTTGGGATCTTCAGTTGGCCAATGAGCTGTTCCATGATTAACAAGAGAAAGAATCTAATTTCTTTCCTTTTCTGTTAGCAAGACCTGGAGCAAATCTTCTACATTAAGACATGTGGGATTATATATGTGAAAAATGCTTTCAAACTTATTTATCACCACCACAGGATCAGCTTCATATGAAGGTGTTTTTTTCTTTTAATCTCTCAATGTCCTGTGGAGAAAAGGGTGTTTGATGTCTAGTGTTTAATATCCACGTCTGTTATATGTAGGGACAACTCTTAGAGGAAAAGAACCTTTATTTGAATCATCTGTGGCAACTGCTGCTTGGCCTGTGTTTTGGAGTTCAATGGAATGGATTGTAGTGAGACTGGTAGGGGAAGGGGGTGGGGTGGTAGAATGGAGCTGGTTAGAAGGTGGGGAGGCAGAGTGAAAAGATATGGGGCAGGCCTGGGGGCAGGGTGGAGAGGAATGGGGGAGGGGCTGGGGCAGAGTGGAGAGAAAGGGGGGTGGAACCAGGTACAGAATGGAGAGAAATAAGATGGGTGAGGTCTAGAGGTGTCACAGTAAGGTGAGTAGGAAGGATAATACAGGAAAGGATTGAAGTAGGGATGGTATGGGTGGAGATATGGGAGATAGGTGGGCACTGCGTAGATAGAGTAGAAAGGTAGATGGGGGGAAGGGGGTGGGAGGAGTAGGGGAGGAGTGAGATCTGACAGGGAGAGGAGCTGAGGGGTTCAAGTCCTTTTCTGGGTCAGTATGAGGAAAAACTCCTCACAGGCCAGGTGGGATGATAGAGCATGTTTCTTGTAAGATTTCACTGAAGGAGTTAAGCTAGAATGGTTTGGTTCCAAAGAAAGGTTTCCTCACTGGAGGGAATGGTCAATTTATCAACATGATATGCCCATAAGTACCAGTATTTATAATCTTTAAACTCTTTGTTTTTAATGGCCAACTTCAAATTTTTTAAGATCTTGAAGTCAAAAGAGCCATATTTTGTCCAGGTAAAAGATATGTCCATCCATGTCTTACAAAGCTTTTAGCTTCTTTCTTTGTTATCCAATTCTCCTTTAGGAAATTAGAATCACTCCAGGATTTTAGAAATTTATACAGGGGTGAATCAGAAGGAATAGTTCCTGATTTCCCTTGATGTGTTGCAGTATTTCCCATATTGTCTAGTCTGTATGTCATATGTAAGCTAGTTTGAATATTGTTAAATAGTCAGCTTAAACAATGAAAAGTTCCTAAAACATAAAAAAAAAAAAATGGAGACACAAAGTTCTTCAATGTTATTGTGGAAGGCAATAAGAGGAGGTTTAAAACAAAAGCTAATGTAAGGAAACCATTATTGTTGCACAGCAATAGTATCAATGAATGTATATTCAGTATAATTATTGTTGTTATTAATAATTAATAACAATATGCATTCCTTATCATTATTAATGATGTCATTAATAATTACCAATATTCATTTATTATAATAATGTTATCTATAATTAATAATATGCATTCATTATAGTTATTGTTATTAATAATTAACAACCATAAACAAGTATCAATCATCAATAACCATTAGTAATAAATAATACTGATTAATAATAGTTATTGAAAATTAATAATTATTGTTATTGATAGCATTATTAATACTATTGTGTTTCAAAATTATTCCTTAATATTGCATGTAATTAATTTGATTTAATGTTGGCTTGTTCAATTTTAGAATTTGGTTTTAATTTACTTTTAATATTGTTAATATTTCCTATTAATAACCATTTTATTTAAATGTATTCAATTTAATAGCATTATTTTAGATCACTAGTAGCTGTAGCAAAGGAATTCTTTTTATTTTCCTGCAGTTTTAATTCTCAACAGTAGGTTGTGCTATAATTGCATTTAGAGTGAGTAGACCTATTTAAGCAAGCAGGCAGATAAAGGAAGGGGGGGATTGGTTTTTGATATGCTAAAGAAGGCAGGAAGTCTTCAAGCAAGGTTAGAGTGTCTTTTTATATGCTAAAGGAGGCAGGCACTCTGCAGGAGAAGTTTGAGGGTGGGGGAGGGAGACAGAAAAACGCAGTCTCAAGCAACTTGCTTAGGAGGTGAAAGGTCACGTGTTTTCAAAGTTGGGAAGGGCATGGAGTTCCTAACCCTAGTGCACAGCCTGGAAGGATCCCCAAGATTAATTTAATGGGTGTCTCCAAGCAGGTCTCTGCTGCAGTGGCATGCAGGGAAAGTCAGGCAGACACTGGGCTGGGAAAGACCTACTGGGTTCTAGTGCCCCTTGGTTTAAAAAAAAAACAACAACTCGGTCCTGTTTGGAATTGGGGGAGGGGTGCTCCTATTCGCTGTTCTGTGCTGATTGAGCACCTAGGGAGAGTGCAGAGGCTGGGAAGAAACAGGAATCTGCATTTTTCACACCCGGAAAAGTCAAACTGTCAGGGGGCACATGGGATTCTGCCCCATCCTCTGCTGCCCCATTCTCATCCAAAATTGGTTGGGTACGGTGGGGTGAGGTGGGGTGGGGAACCAGTCCTTTTCCTTTCTCTAGCCTTTAACTCTAATTCACAGCCTGGAAGGACCCCCAGGATCCATTCAAGGGGTTCCCCCCATCCTGTACTGCACTAGGCTGAAAGAAGGAACACTAGGATCTTGTGTACTATGGAAAATAAAAGAGCAGGAGTTTCTGTTGGGTCTTAAAACCCACCAGATTCTGTATGGGCAAAGTGGGGTTAGGTGGGGATTGGTGGAGGGGGGAATACCACCAGGGAAGGAGCTTTTCTCACCAATTCAATGTGATCTGATCCAGGAAAAACAGCAGCCTGTTCCCTCTCTCTACCAAGGTTCCTTTTGCATATGAAGGCAAGCAAGCAAACTGAAATAATTTCTGTCTTACCTAAGCTATACCTACTCAAAACTTCTCTCAGAAGAAAATGAGGGGTTTTTCTTAAACCAATGTGGTCACCATTCTTTAAGAATTACATTCTACCCAAATATATACTTTATAAAGTTTATTGGAAAGGGTAGACAACTATTCCTATAAGTAACCTGACCATGTGGTGCCTAGCCTGCCATTCTCTTTCCTCTTTCCTCCCCTCACCTGCCTCCTCTGTTCCCTTTTCAGTTCTCCACCGATTCTCTCTCAATTCTTATGCTCAGAAGTCCCAAACCTTGACCTTTACTGATACACAGTAAGTAGAGGGACACAAAACTGGCCCAACTGTATTATCTCAGGAATGTTTGATAGACAGGTAAAGCTCCTGGGGGGGGGGGGGGATAATCTTCCTTGGCACAGGATATAGATTCAGTAATTCTGCATTTGGGTAATATTTAATTATCCCTAATTTATTTAAAAAACTATATAGTTAGCAGTTCACCTTCAATAATATTGAACTGATTTCCTACTCCAGTGAAAGAACATGGATTACGCTATAAACATAGACTGCAATATGCTTCTTATACCATTGAGAGATGACATTCAACAAACCTTGAGATATTTACTGTGCTTTTTGCTACTACAAATCATATTTGTAGGCTTCATTCATCAAATTTGCTTAGCATTCTGCATATATGACAAAATCAATACTAAACTAAAGTGGGATGAAATAAGCCTCTGTTCATAACTAAGGAGTTTCCCCAGTGTCATCAAAATGTCATTAGGTAGTAAAAACTAATAGATGATATTGCCTACAATTCTTTTGGATTTCATCGACTTTTTACCTTTGCTACACTCATTTAAGCTTGATAAAATGACTCAGAATCAAATGATGCTTAAAATATTTACATTTAACAGGAATTTCATATATAATATCTCCCTTATTATAGGATATGCTTACTTTCAGGGAAAATGAGCCTGAAATAGAACCATGTCTCACAGCATGATCTCTTTGAGGCAGCAAGCTAAATGTCAACTTTGCCACATGAGTATCTCGGCCTGAAAAACATAGCTGGTTACAAAATAGAAGCTATGAGACTCTATTAAAATAGGGCTCTTTAAGATAATGGACACAAAGACTTGTACAAAAATATTCATAGCTGCACTCTTTGTGGTGGCCCAAAACTGGAAAACGAGGGGATGCCCATCAATTGGGGAATGGCTGAACAAACTGTGGTATATGTTGGTGATGGAATACTATTGTGCTCAAAGGAATAATAAAGTGGAGAAGTTCCATGGAGACTGGAACAACCTCCAGGAAGTGATGCAGAGCGAGAGGAGCAGAACCAGGAGAACATTGTACACAGAGACTAATACACTGTGGTATAATCGAACGTAATGGACTTCTCCATTAGGGGCGGTGTAATGTCCCTGAACAACTTTCAGGGATCCAGGAGAAAAAAAAACACCATTCATAAGCAAAGGATAAACTATGGGAGTGGAAACACCGAGAAAAAGCAACTGCCTGAATACAGAGGTTGAGGGGACATGACAGAGGATAGACTTTAAATGAACACTCTAATGCAAATACTATCAACAAAGCAATGGGTTCAAATCAAGAAAACATCTAATGCCCAGTGGACTTACGCGTCGGCTATGGGGGGTGGGGGGGAGGAAAAGAAAATGATCTATGTCTTTAACGAATAATGCTTGGAAATGATCAAATAAAATATATTAAAATAGGGCTCTTTATACCGAGAATTTATTTTTTTATATAAGACAAATCAAAATCAATGCAGGTAAGTATGTTTCTCAAAAAGGACATCCATTCCATGATGAATTGGTTTCACATGTCCAAAGGAAGCTAGAAATATAAATTCACAGAATATTATGTCATCTCACTTTGTTATGCTCATGAGGAGTATGAACAAAAGACTACTGTGTAGATAAGTGCAGCTTATGTACTAACATCTGTTGCAGAGGGTAAAGGAGTAGAGAATTTTTATTTTGAACTTGCCAAGATTCATCAACCTAAATCAACTTGTATCTTAATGTTCTGTGACTTTAATATGAAGGTGAGCAAAAGAGAAGTCAGGAAGACAATATGGTGAAAATGGAATTCAAGATTTTTTTCATTATTGGAACTGGAGAGGGAACTATTTCCACAATGAGGAAAATCTATCCACCAATGCTATCCATGCAGACTGGCAACATTTCTTCAACTTATGGTCTTAAAGGAATTATCTGGATGTGAAGAGATTAAGTTACTTGCCCAGAAGTCATGAAAATAGAGTGTGTCCTAGGTAGTATTTGAACCCACATCTTCCTAACTCTAAGGCCAAATCTGTATCCACTATGCCAAATTACCTTATGAAATGCAAACAACCAAAGGTTTATAGGCTACTCAGATATTCATACCATGTAATATTAATAGGAATACTTGTGTGAAATGGCAGGGCAATGGAAACACAACAGAGAGAATATAGAAGATGACCACAATAATTACAAGGCAAATCTCCAACTCTGGGTGAGAGATGGTGGACTACAAGTGCACAATGAATAATATGCTGTCAAATATGACCAATATATTGGTTTCTATTACTTAACTGTACTTCCTTGTCGAAAGAGGGAATTCTACGTCAGGAGGAAGACGGTCAAGTATTGGGGAGTGATAGTGCTTAAAAAAACCCAAAGCATAAATAAATATTTTCAAAGATAATTGAGAAGACATCAGTAACTATTGATCCATATACCTATGTTCTCATTTCTATAAAATCTTTATGAAAATGATCTCTGTGTGCATGAAATTAGGCTGCCTGCAGTTGAACTATTGTGTTTATATCTCTCATTCCCCTACAACTGTAATCTTGACCCTGCCCCTGGAACTATCTTAGGCTATGATAAACTCATTTTGGCTTTATATTTCCTGATATGAGGTTTCCATATCCTGATCATCACTTCTAAACTATGCTCTCTGTCTTGCCACTACACCCTTTACAAGTTCCCTTCATATATTGTACTTCCCAATAGAACATGAACACCCTGAGGGGAGGACCTTTCTTGCTTTCTTGTATTTCTATTTATGGTGCTTAGCATAGTGCCTGGCACATAGTAATCTCTTAATAAGTGCCTTATCATTCATTTAACAAAGGTTTCATTAATTAGAGGAGGTGACAGGCATACTCTTATATACATTTTTCTACAGTGGGTCATTCTTTCACAGTCATACAGTTGAATGAGAAATATAGAGAACATATCAGAATGTGTTTATTATTTATTGACTTAAAAATCATTTGACTTGGTTAAAAAAACAAAACAAAACCCTCCACCTTATGGTTCTTTTCAAAGTGTCTCTCATCCAAATATTAGGAACATAGCACAATCCATAACAGATAAAACTACAGAAATATTTAATTATCTTCTGAATATTAGCCTTACAAAAGGTATATAACAAGGAAGCTTTCCAAAAGTGTCTGACATCATGGAGATTAAAGTGTAAAAAGTCCAAATAGAAGGCTGATTTCATATATAGCTGTTTATGTCCTCCAGTTGTTTTTTGAAGATAGCATTGTGTTTATAGCCTCAAGTCTCAGCATACTATTGGAACTCATTGGTAAGATTCCATCACTCAAAAAAGATTGGACTAGTACAGGAAAACGCCAAAGAAAAAATATTGCTCAGATGAGAAGAGAGAGTTGAATGGATAACCCTTTCAGTGAGTACCTTGGGCAGATGTTACATTTGGACAGTGAGCTAAGCACCGAGTTTAATGGAAAGAGATTGGGAAACACTTTGTAAAATTTAAAATTGTAAATTCACCTTTTTTAAAATAATGACATTATCCAAGTGATGATGCTATAAGGTTGGAAATCTAGAACAACTATAATCTCAAAAGAACCATAATTGGGGGCATCTGGGTAGCTCAGTGGATTGAGAGTCAGGCCTAGAGACGGGAGGTCATAGGTTCAAATCTGACCTCAGACACTTCCCAGCTGTGTGACCCTGGGCAAATCACTTGACCCCCATTGCCTAGCCCTTACCACTCTTCTGCCTTGGAGCCAATACACAGTATTGACTCCAAGACGGAAGGTAAGGGTTTAAAAAAAAAAAGAACCATAATTGTAGGGGGCTCTAAGACTACATTAGTAGTCTTACTGTATTGCTAGTGATGAGTTCATGAGAAGCAACAGGAACGACATCCCTGAAGCCATATGTTATGGTCTAGTGGAAAGGACCCTGGTCTGGAAGAAGAGAATCCTCTGTTCCTCAGTTTCCTTATTTTTTGAAGGAAGGATTTGAAATAAGTAATCTCTAAGGTCGCTTTATTTCTAAACCTATGATTTAAGCAAGTTTCCAAGTATATCTAGAAAAGAAGATGGTCCAGTAATGGGATGAGAGTGATAGATAAACAGATGAATAGCCTGATTGTATTAGTGGTATTTGTGGGAGGCCTTTCCTGACTTTCCTCAGTGGTTAGTCACCTTTCTAACAGTTAAAAGAGTAGTTGGCATAAACTGTGACCACGGAAATATGGTTTCAAGACAGTGTCTTGAGTTAAATAAAAAATATAATGGTCGCCATGGGAAAATTCCCAAATATTAAATATACCCAAGTCAGCTGGGTTTTATGGAGATTTTAATTAATACAAATTAAAGAATTAATGAAAGGGAGAGAGAGAATAAGAGGAAATAATGAGAAAGGGCTAGGCCAGCCTACACTTAAGCCTTAAGAGAGAGATCAGTCAGTCTTTAATCCACTCACCACAAGATTTGTCCCAAGCAAGATTCTAGTGTTCAGAGAGACCCACCAGTTCAACTCCTCAGCTCAACTAAGTTCAGCCACTGAACCCTCCAATTCAGCTTTGGCAAGCTGCCTCCTCAGAGACCTCTTCTGACCTCCTTTTAAAGAGAATTTTCTCCTATGTCACCTCCCCTAAGTTTTCACATCTACCAATCACAGTAGACGTTTTCACAGGACTGACCATTCTTAATTCACACCTGAGTAGACAAAACTTTTGAGTAATTCACACCTCAGTAGACTAAAACTTCATACCTCTTTGGTTAAGCTTGTCTCTTGCAAGTTTTATAGGTACTTAGCACCTTTTTGTATTAGATCTAAAAATAGACCCAGCTTAAGGTTTTTTAGCTTTACTTTAAGTATGGGTTAAGTACTTTTCATTGTTCAGTAAAGAGTTTACAACTTTATCTTCCCCTAAAGTATGCCCAAGTATGGGTGGAGTAAGGTTAGAGTTCTCACATTCCTGATCAAGTACCTTCATTGTTTAAAATGGGGAATGGTCTTAACCAAATGTTCCAAGGTAGAGTCTGAGAATTCACAAGTCTGAGAAATTTTAAGGTTCACACCTTCCAAAAAAAAATTTTTGTATTTAGATGGTATATTGGTATTTATCCAGTATTTACTTACTTGTGAATATGTTGTATGCCTTTCTCTCTGGAAAAATAGAAATTCCTTGAAGCAGAAACTCTCTCAAGATACAATGAGAAAAATCTGCATTTGTGGAAGGAATATAGATATTAATGAGATCACTGATCCATTGAATAACACTATCAGTTGTTACTCATTATTTTCACTCTTGTAGTTCTGTGGAACTTCAATATTTCTAGGATATATGATTTCCTTATTGTGACTAATCCAGATCACATACTTCTTTATATGTCTTAGTAGGTGGTCTTTATATAGGTCTAATCTAACTCTAACTGTCTTCTGAAGAAAGTTTCTTCTTGCCTGGCAAACACCAGGCCTACTCTAACCTAGTCTATCTATAAATGATTCACTAACTACCTAACTTCCTAAATAATCAACAGCCACCACCCACTCACTTCTTCAATCAGTTTCTATCACCCAACTGCCAGTAGCCCTTGACTCAGAAACAGATCTTCTGCTCTCTCGAGATCCAGAGGCAAAAGCCCTATCAGCGCTGCTTTCTTTTCATTTTCCTGGACTCCTTGGTAACAGAATCTTCAGCTCTGGCTCATTGACACCTGTCAGTTATGATCTACTTAGAAACCCTGCTCTCTTGCCTCTTAAGGAGACACAGAGAAAGATTAAGAAAATACCATTAATAGCTAGATTGGTGAATTTTCCATATTTGTAGGACTACTAGAGATAGTTTTTCATTGCTTAATGTTCAAAACCCCAGAACTACTACATAACTAAAGTAAAGCAAAAGAGTGGTTGAGCAAGCAGGCAAATATCAACCATTTATTAAATACTTTCAACATGCCAGGCAAAATGTTAGGATATGAAGCCAAAGGTTGGCCCCAGAGAAGATCTCAGATAATAATCTCCATTTCCTCTTTTCTGAAATGGTGGGGGAATATGATTATGGGATATTGTTTTTATGGTCTGTAAGATTAAAATTAATATCCAATAACTCTAAGTATTATATTTATAAGATTTATTAATAATTACTTGAAGTAAAAGAAATAAAAGTCAGAAAGGAAAAACCTGAGTAAAGAGAAGTTTTACCAGCTGCTTTCGTGGGAAACGAGAAAAGGGCAGGATTACACACAAATTTTATCTCCAAAATTTAAGGATGTAATGTGAGAATGAAAGTTGGATACTGGGAATTAGAGTCCTGGGGAACAGATCCTAATTATACAACCCCCCCCATGATTCTAATGGACAACAAACATGTAGAAATCTCCCAGGTTTACATGTTGTAATAAATAATGTGAGTGACTATTTCTTGTTGCTATGACTGATGTACTCTGGCTTGAGACTTAGAGAGAGGTGCTACTAATATGGGGACACACCTGCCTATTGGCAATAGAGATAGAACTACTTTGAGAGACACTGAGAGATGCTGCCTGAGAGAGAGGGATGCTGCTACAGAGGAGGGCTCTGGGGTCTGCCTACTGATCACTATTGATGACTAGTAGATCAATCTATTTCCTAACCTCCTCCTACCCTCTTCCTCCCTCACTCCCTCCCTTAACCACCCACTTCTTGAAGCCTTTTGGCTTCTTCCCTCCCCCCTGAGTGGTCTATAAAATACTCTTGTTTTCTTTCTCAGGTAAGGGGTTTATTGGGAAACAACAGGATGGGAAACTGAGGTAAGAGGGATGAGGTTTTCCCTAATCTATAATGAAGGATAAGAGGAATTTGGGAAATCAGTCCAGTCACAGCTATGACTCCAAGACAGCCAGAGAGAAGGACAACTGTTTAAAATCTTCTTTTCTTCTTCACAAAGCCACCAAGGTCTCTCAGCCTAATTTCAGAAGCCCCCCCCCCCCAAGGGTCCTTCAGCCTGGGACAGAAGTTAATAAGATTAGTTCTTGGCTTCTTCCCCCTACAGTCAGGCTTGCCTCCTTTGATCAGAAAAAACCCAGAGAGCCAAAGTCTTCTTTCTTGGTCAGTCCACCCCAGAGAAAGAGACAGAATCAGCTCCTCCCGCTGGTCAGATCAACTGCCTCCTCCTGGGAGGAGGAATTTGGAATCTTCACCTTGATTTTGCAGATCAGGCCCCCAGCTTGGTTTGCAAGCCTGATGTTCTCTCTTTCTAGCTTACCTCTATCACAATGTCTAGTTTCCCCAATGAATCAATACATATAACCAACTTATATCTCTAAAGATATTTAACTATAGGTACATACAACATTGTACTCTGGAAGGAGAAATTACAATAATTTGGGGATAAGAGGGAAATAAAAGAGAAAAAGAACAAAACTAATGATTGCTAGGTACATTGACAAAAATCCAGTTGGGGGCAGTCTCCTTTTGGCATAATAGTTTATATTCCAAATAAATGCATTCACCTTCCCACAGTTCAAATCACCACATCCCAAAGTTCACTTTGGATCTTCTGGAGCAGTGTGTGGTTTCTACAGGCATCTTCATGGTGCCTTCTCCAAACAGTTCATTTTCTGGATTTGGGAAAGTGGCAAGTTTCTTATCCTAAAATTACTCTCAAATCAGAATTTAAACTGAATTATAGGATAAACATAAAATATCAAAGTTTCATGTTTAAAATTTCTAAGGAAAAATAAGCCTATAACAAATCCTTGAATCAGGGCCCTATTAAAGTGATTTATGTTCCATAAGCCTGTCATAGTAATTATTCACTTACCCAATCAGCAGCCTACAAAAAAAAATTGCCATACCATAAAAGAAAGAAAAAGGACTAGATTTTGAAGTAGAAATAGAAATAATATTCTCTAGTCTGATTTTACCTTTGCTTTCAAGGATAGGGGAGAAAAAATGGCTGTCAAACTGAGGTACTTGGTAGAAGTCTGAATCTGGCACAAGGGAATCCTGTGTCTGACTTTGCAAATAGCCACTTCCTCGAACCCCAAAATAAATTCAAGTCCCCTGTCTTGGCAAAAAATCTCATCAATCTCACTGGGATTGGTTGTTCTTCCTGTCCTTGTGCTTCTAGGCACTGTGCAGATAGTGTCCAGGAGATTATCTCAAGGTTTTTCTGCCATGGACACTAAAGATTCACAACTGTGCAAATGGTCTTCTGAAACTGGTAAAACAGGAAACAAGGTTGCAGTATTAAGAACTATACAGTGTTTTAAGGTAATATTTTCATTACCTAACAAGGTTACCTCATAGCTTGCAAGTCTCTGATCAGAAAATGCTTGTGTTCTAATCTTAGCAACTATGCTTCCACTTCATGTGGACATATTATGGTTAAAGGGCATCCCAATACTGTGAGATTTAAAATGATTGAGGTTTTAAACTGTAGTGATTAAATAAATCAGCAGATTTAGTTACTAGCAAAGCTATGGCAGCTATGCCTCTAAGACATGGTGGTGCTTCTGAAGCTACTGTGTCTAGTTGGGATGAATAATAAGCAACTGGGCACTGAGCACATCCCAAAGTTTGAGTTAGAACACCTGAAGCTACCCCTCTCTGTTTGTGTACTTATAATTATGTACACAATTATATACAAATTAAATGACTTGTTGTGATCTGGGATATCTAGAGCAGGGGCAGACAGGATAGCCTGTTTTAATTTACAAAGAGCTGAAAAGTGTTCCTCCTCTAATTTTAGCAGTTCAAGGACTGAATTTTTTGTCAGTGCTATAAGGGGTTTAGTGATTTCCCTGTATCAAGCTGCCTATAAACTCCTGTTGCTCCAAGAATTTCCCTCAACTATTTCTTAGTGGAGGGTGCACTCAATTTCTGAATATCTTTAATGTGCTTAGGGGAAATGGAGTGGGCACCAGCAGTTAAAATATTGTAAATATTTGACTTTGGGAAGACACCACTGAACCTTGTGACCTCTCTTATGAAGCTCTAAAAGGAGATGTTTGCTATCTTCCTGGCATACTATGACATTTGGTGAGGCCAAGAGAGCAAATCATCTACAAAGTGTATCAAACAACTCTTCTTAAACTTAATATTTGCTTTAATCTTGTGTTAAAAATCTGTGAGAACAAGGTGGGAATGTCCATGTACCCTTGTGGAAAACAACACAAGGTCCATTGGGAACCTTTTGAGGTGAAGGCAAATATAATTCTGGAATTCTCATATATAGGGCTTGAGAAGGAAGCTGAACACAAATCTACCACAGTAAAATAATTTGCTGTACTGGGAATAGAGGAGATAATTGTGTCTGTGTTTGGAACCACAGGATGTCTCTTTATGTCATGATTATTTACAGCCCATAAATCCTGGACAAATCTATAGACAGTTTTCCAATCAAGGCTTGATTTTAGCTTTTTTACAGGTAGGATGGGCATATTATATTCATATTTGAATTGCATTATTATTCCTTGCTCAATTAATGAATCTATCACTGGGGTGATTCCCTCAATTGCTTCTTTTGATAGAGGATACTGAGGAATGGAAGGAGGTAGACCACCTTTTGTTTTGATTTGAACAGGAACAGCTGATTCAAGTACATAAGTGGCCCAGAGAGACTTGGGTATATCAGCTGGGATTTCAAAGGTGGGCGGCTCCTTCATCTCCTGACTGTCTGAAAGAAGTACAGAGAGAAAATTTAAGGATTCCTCAGGCAATTCTAGTCACATAAAGCCACCTGAAGGGCAAGTTATTGTGGATTTAAGCTTTCATAAAAGATCTCTCCCTAGCAAATTTATAGGGGATCTAAGCATTAGAAGGGAAGAATGTTCTACTGATAGGGGTACCACAAACACCATTCAAGGGGAAACCTTAGGGAACTTTAGGGATGGCCCTGAAACTCCCTCTACATTTAGTGAGCAAATGGAATCACAATCAGAATCAGGTGTAGTCATCAGTACCAATCTGGAGCTTCCAGTGTCCAAGAGGCAATCATAAATTTCCAACTTTCAGAGTTACATGAGGTTCATCACTGGCATGGGGAATGGATAGGGATAAGTGACATTAAAATATCAGGGTCTGGGAAATCAATGGTTTCACTCTTTGATTCCAGCACCCTTATTCCCCCCCTCCCACCTTCATAAAGATCCTTGGCTATTTTTCTGGTATCCCTCATGCTGAGGGGCATTTTTACCCTGATTATAGCTTGGATAAACCCCACTTTTGATATATTTTTGTTGGGAATTTTGGTATGAGTCATTGTTTGCCTCATTTGGATTATTATTTCTATAATTGTTATTATTCCCCAAATCATTATTTCTATTCACCTTATTCCATTTCTTATAGTTCATCATTATGTGACCCCTTTTTGCACAGAAGTGGCATGTAAATGATTGACTTTTGGATTCCTGCAAAGGGGCAATGGCCACTGCTTGACCTGCTTTTTCTTTTTCAAATCTTTCAGTTAAAGCTTTTATTTCCTTCCTTAATGTCTCTACTAATTATTTGATCTAATCATTTTTCTATTCATGGCCTTTAGATACATAAACTGTGACTCTCCCCATTTCTTCAAGGTCCATATTAGGCCAGTTTGGACAGTTTGTCTTAAAATACTCTTTGACCACTTTGCAGCAGTTATTTGCAAACTATTTCCTAATTTGCCTGACATCTCCTTTTGGAGAGATATAGATCTATGTATTTAACTCACAGCTCAATAAGTCTATCCATAAACTGGAAGGTACTTTCCTGCTCTGATTGCTTAAGACTCTCAAACTTGGTCTATGTTTGCGGCCTATCAGAACAATCTGTCATCGCTTTTAGTAATAGCTATTTAGCCTGGCATAGTTGTAAATAATCCCCTTCCTCATTAACATCTGATTTAGAGTCTTGCTCAGGCCAGTGGACCACATTCTTTCCCTGGGCTTTATTAACAAGAGAAACAATTTTATTTTTTCTCCTTCTGTCAAGAAGGCTTGGAGCAAATTTTCACCATCTTAATATGCAGGATCATATGTATGAAAAATGTTATTAAGCTTCTTAATAATTACAATAGGCTCATCTTCAGAAAATGGGGTATTTTGCTTGAATCTTTTAATATCTTGGGGGGTAAAAGATGTCTGGTGCCTTAAGGTCACCATTTCTCCATCCTTATTTAAGGTGGGTACTTCCTTTAAGTGGAAAAGGAATTTAACTGAATTATTTCTGGTTATTATCTCTTGACTGGATGTTTGTGTTGCTACAGAGTAAGTAATAGGAGGGGGAGGGGAGGGGTGAAGGAGGGGTTGGTCTGAGGATGGGGAGGGCTGAGGATGGAGAGTGGGACAGAGGAGGGTGGGGTTGCCAGGAACTGAACAAGGTGAGAGAGGAGGCATTCCACCTGAGGGATAGATGGGGAGAGAGATGACTTAAGATTTTTTCAAAATTGTCCATTTGGGTCTGTAATTTAAGCAGGCTAGCTTTCTGTTGTTTATCCTTGAGGAGAAGTAAATAAAGTTGGAAATGTCCAATAAAAATAAAGACTCCCAGGAACAGAATTAAACAGAGCCAATCTGAATTTGTAAGCTTTTCTAACTCAGTAAAATTCTCTGGGAATAAAACCTGTTCCCTTAGAGTTTTAACATGCTTGATAGCATCATTACTCCTCAGATAAGCTCTATGGCTTTTTGATTACAGGGAAAACAAAAGACACTTACTGCAAGGAAAAATATTCTCAGGAGTTAACTAAGAGATTTGGAAGAGTATTTTTCCTTTCCCTCCTCCCTAGGGTTTTCCCCCACCAGGGAGAACAAAGGGGTATTTGAATATGGAATACAGACCACCCCTAATGTTTTGGGTCAGGAAAACCCAGAGGCTAATTTCAAAAATTCTGGCTTCAAATCCACTGACCTGATATCTGCCCTCCCCCTGTTGCGCTGGGTTTTATAGTGTAGAGGGTGGCAAAGGATACCCCCCTGAGGGCTAACCATTTAGTTTCCACCCTCTCAGCCAGGATTGTGAAAACCCCCAGGGTCAGCTTAAAAATCAGCTTGGAAGTTAGGAACGGATTAGGGTGGGCAGCATATAAGGGGCTGTTCTCCTACTCATTGAACTGCTGATCTAAAAACCTCCTCATTTGTAAGTTGCAACTTCAGGCAGCTACCCCATGCTTGAGACCCACATGGGCAGTACCAGCCACTCAGCTGTTAGCAATATAGGGGAAATATATATACTTTACCTTTTCTGCAGAGACTCAGGGAATCAGTTGTGGGAGGCAGCAGCCAAGAGCAGCAGTTCTCGTGGTGGGTGGGTCCTTACCATCAAGAAAACTATTTTTATTTAAAGGCTATCTTAAAAGAAGATCAAGGATTCTATCCTGTAGTGGCTCACTAACAATATAAGATTAAAATGTATATTCAATAGCTCCAATTATTATATTTTATAAGAATTATTAATAATCACTTGATGTAAAAGAAATAAAAGTCAAAAGTAAAAGCCTGAGTGAAGAGAAGTTTTACCAGTCCCATTCATGCAAAAAGAGAGAGGGGTGGGGTTACACACAAACTTTATTTCCAAAACTTAAGAACATAATATGAGAGCAAAAGTGGGATCCTAGGAATTGTAAGGGTAATTTAAGTGTTTTGACTTAAAATCTAAATAAGTGGTAGCCATGGGAAATTCCCAAATATGAAAATACCCAAGTCAGCTGGGGATTTATGGACATTTTAATTAATAAAGAGAGAAGGAATTAAGGGAAGGAGAGAGAGAGAGAGAGAGAGAGAGAGAAAGAGGGAGAGGGAGAGAGAGAGAATTAATTTAAACTGCTCTGGCTCAGGCTGAGCCAAGAAGTAGTTAAAGGCCTAGGCCAAAGTGGCCTCCCTGAGCCTAAGGGAGAGCAAGTCAGTCTTATTACTCACCACAAGACCATCTCCAAGCAAGCTCCAGTCCTCCACTGAATCTCCTGAACTCCAATTCCCTGAACTGACTTTTTACCCTTCCTTTTAAAGAAAATTTTCTCTTATGTCACCTCCCCTAAATTTTCACGTCTACCAATCACAGTAGACACTTTTTTCCAGGACTGCCCATTCTTAGTTCTCATCTTCTTTGGTTCTCACCTTCTCTGGTTAGATTATATCTTCTGAGTATTTCACACCTCTTTGTTAAGCTTGCCTTTTGTAAGTTACTTGACCTTTTTGTGATTAATTTAACCTTTACAGGTACTTAACACTTTTTTTTATTAGATCTAAAAATAGACCTAGCTTAAAGTTCTAGCTTTACTATAAGGTATGAGTTAGGGACTTTCATTGTTCAATCAGGAGTTTACAACTTTATCTTCCCCTAAGGCACTGTCTGAGTAGGGTGGAGTAATTTTAAAAGTTCCCAATACATTCCTAATTCTCGTTAGACCAAGTATCTCCATTGTTACAATACGGAAATAGCTAAACCAAATCTTCTAAGGTACAGTCTGAGTAGTTTTTTAAAATTCACAGAATTATAGTCCTGGGGAGCAGATTCTAATTATACAGGTCAGATGTGGTTGATGTGGTGTCTTGCTTTGCTGAATTTCTTTTCTTTTTCTTAAAATCTCACAAGTGAGGGGAGATATTGAGAAATTAAGGTAATATAAAACACAATATGTGTGTGTGCACATATATATGAATGACTAGAATGGAAAATAAATTTTCTTTTTTTTAGAATTTTCTTATGATGTAAAATTGAATGATTTTTCCTTTTGGGTCAAAGAAGTTCATTCCCTCCCCCTCCTGAGTAGCCTGACCTGTCCATCACCATTTCTCACATAACACAGTTACACCAGGTTTTGCATCTGTGTACATGCTGTACATCGATAAAAGTGAGAGAGTAGTGACTGACTGGGGCTTTAGAACTTCTATGCCAATACGAAAGGGCTTGAACCTAGTGTGAGAATTGAGATTGCAGCACTTCACATATATTAAGATGCAGGACTCCTCATACCACACTCCTTGTGCAATATTCTGAGTCAAGTACCTCAGGTTGGCTTATCATCCTGGCTCCCCCTCTGACAGTGAAGGTACAATGAGACCAGGGAATGATTTTTTTTTCATTTTCATTTCACTCAACACATTTACTGTTGAAACCTAGTCCCTTCTTTCTTATAGTTTGGCAATTTTCTGTAGTCCTGGCTGCAAATGGGTAAAGTGCTATATTGCTGCTATTGTCCTACAGGCTTGTGGGACATAAGTAACTTTAATTGGTCCTTTATGTGATTCAAGAACCTGTTATAGATTTATTTTTTTTTTACTCAGAATTTTATACATGTAAGATTTTCATTTTAATTTTTATCAATTCTCTACTTATTATTTTTATACAGAATTTCAATTTTTTACTCTTTTATTTGGGAATTTTTGGGTGGTTTTTTTTTGTCAATTGTTTCATGTACCTCATGACTCAGTCATGTATCCCAGTGGGATTCTGGTGTTGGTCAACACCCTTTTCAGGGGGGATTTTGTTATTATCTTAAAATGCAAGATTTAAAATTTTTTGGAGAAATTTCAGGAAAAGAAACTTGCCAACACCCTGAATCAAGAAAGCAGATCCCTTTGGAGAAGGTGCTGAAAAGATGCCTGAAGAAGCCACATGCTGTATCAAAAGATCCAGTATGAACTTTGTGATATAATGAACTAAATCAAAAGGGGTTGAACATACTTGTTCTGAATGTAAACTCTTATGCCAAAGGGGTCTGCCCCCAATTGGCATTTTCCTAATGCATCTATCAATCAGTTTTTGTATTTTTCCGCTCATATTTCCCTCTCATCTCTAACTATTCCAACTTCCTCTTAGAAAAATGCAATATTGTATGTACTGTTAGCTAGAAGGTATTTAGAGTTATAAGATAATTATATTTAAATGAACCATTGGGGAGACTGGTCTCCCAAAGGATCATAGAGGGAATGGTGTCAAGGAAGTTCATTCCCTTCCCCTCCTGAGTAGCCTGACCTGTCCATCAACATTCCTCACATAACACAGACATGCCAGGTTTTGTGTCCATGTACATGCTGTACATTAATAAAAGTGAGGGGGCAGTGACTGACCAGGGCTTTTGGCTTTTGAACAAATGTGGGAACAGAGCAGGTAGGTATGGAGGAAAGAGGAAGGGACTGTCAGGCTAGGCAACCTGTGGTCAGGTTACTTAGAGGAATGATGAGATTTAAAACTATGATTGTCTACCCTTTCTAATAAACTTTTATAAAATATATGTCTGGGAAGAAATATTAATTTAATTCTTACACTACTGATTATTCTTTATATAAAGTATTCCTTCCTCATTTCTTCTCTCCATCACATAGCACTTACTTCTCTATTTCCCCTAATTAAATTACATTTGTATTATATTGTGTTTCATACATAATTTTTTTTTGAGGAGCACACATTTTATTTATATATTTAATGGATAATACAGATTCTCAAGGTCAATTGAAATATTGCTTAGGTGATAAAGATGACTGATATAGCTGTCCCATCTAATTGGATAACACATATTTGTGATGTGTATGTATGTATATACACAAATGTATAGACAAACATATGTTTTGTTGACCAATAGAGTTCTGACTACTGTATGCAAAAACAAAACAATGAAGACAGAGTATTAACCTTCTGGTGACACCAGTTTAATATTTATTTTACAATTCACTGTTTTTCTCCTAATTTTTTGGGGGGGAGGTGCATTGTTGCTTTTGTTTTGGACCTTTCTGGTAATATTTCCCAATTTCCTCAGGTTTGGCTTTCAATTTATCCCACAGCTGAAGAATGATTTCAGGACCAGGGAAAGCTCCAAGCCTGTATTCAACCTGCCAAACAATAAATTTAAGTAGAGTTGGCAAATACCAGTTACAGCTAATGAAAGCAAATAAAAACATGTTCTTAATTTCAAGATTTCTTGTTTCAGTAGTTTTCCCCCCATGATTAAGGGCAAGGCTACCATCTGTAGCAAATGAGTATTTTAAAACTTTTAAGTGACAATGCCAAGCAATTCACAGTTGAAAATACTTCAATTAAACACCACTGGCTGAATCCTTCATGTTAGTTGGGCACATTTTGGATGTTGGCTGTGATCTCCCAGAACTATCAGTTCTGTCTTTTTTTCTTCTTGCATTCCTGACATATTTCCTGCCTGCTGATGTATTATATTGACATTTCCTATAAGGATAATGTTATGATTTGTCATTTCATCAGTCAGTGCTGTAAAAATTTTCCTAGTGTCAATAGTGGCTTTTTAAAGTTATTTCTGAAAAATCCCTTGTGTTGACAAGCTTTATAGAAGCTTAAATTATGCTGTAGTTTCACTATTAAAAATGTGTTCACATTGCTTTTATTTCTAACTTCATTTCCTCTGTCTAAAAATAAAGGTTAGATGGCTTGTTCTTTTTTTTTTAAACCCTTACCTTGCATCTTAGAATCAGTACTGTGTATTGGTGCTTTGGGCAGAAGAGTGGTAAGGGCTAGACAGTGAGGGTTGAAAGACTTGTCCAGGGTCATACAGCTATGAAGTGTCTGAGACCATAAATGAATCCAGTATCTCACATCTCTTGCCTTGGCTTTCATTCTGAGCCATCTAGCTGCCCCTGACTATCTTTTCTTTAAATTGCTCAATCATAGGAATTTTAATTGGAAGAAACTTAACATCTGTCTAGTCTAATTCAAAATAGTTTTCCACCTGAACAAAGAAGTACTACTATAAAATGCGTTTGTATACACAGACATAAACTCTGTGTGTATATGTATTTTACCAAATGATTATCTTGCCTCTGCTTGCATATCTTCAGTGAGTGAAAACTCACCACCCCCCTGAACTAGCCCATTCAACTTTGGGACAATTTTAATTATTATAATTTTTCCTGATGTTGAAATTTGCTTTTTTGCAACTTTCAAATCTTGTTCTTACTTCTTTTTTTTTTTTTAAACCCTTACCCTCTTCCGTCTTGGAGTCAATACTGTGTATTGGCTCCAAGGCAGAAGAGTGGTAAAGGCTAGGCAATGGGGGTCAAGTGACTTGCCCAGGGTCACACAGCTGGGAAATGTCTGAGGCCAGATTTGAACCTAGGACCTCCCGTCTCTAGGACTGGTTCTCAATCCACTGTGCTACCCAGCTGCCCCTTCTTGTTCTTACTTCTGCACTTCAGGCTAGACAGAGCAAGTGTAATTCCTGATTTATATGACTACTCATTAAATACTTAAAGACAGCCATGATCTCCCTTTCAGTGTCTTTTCTCTTCCATGCTAAGCCATAGTCATTATTATTTTTAAATGGACCATTTTTTTTCTTTCAGAAAATATTCAAAGTACTGTTGATCAAGAGGAAGGATATCTCTGTGTTTCCTATTATTCATTCTATATCTCTAGCTATACATTAAGCATTATTTTTAAACAAGAGTACCACAGTGGTTGTTTATATTGGACCTATGTTTATCGCTTTTTAATTTTTCATGGCTTTTCCTTTTTTATAACTTCAAATCACTGGGGGCATCTGGGTAGCTCAGTGGATTGAGAGCCAGGCCTAGAGATGGAGGTCCTGGGTTCAAATCTGACCTCAGACACTTCCCAGCTGTGTGACCCTGGGCAAGTCACTTGACCCCCATTGCCCAGTCCTTACCACTCTTCTGCCTTAGAGTCAATACATAGTATTGTATTGTATAAGGGTTTTACAAAAAAAAAATAATAACTTCAAATCACCAAAGGTATTTAAACATTTAAATTCAATTCATATTTATAAAATAGACTCTAGCTCAGATTCCCAGGTTGTCAATGTCAATTTAGTGCATTACTTAATACCTTTCTTACAATTCACACAGTAATATTGGCCCTCTTTTACAGCTGTGCCCAGAGAAGTATAGTGATTTGTATACTTGTAGTCACATAGGATATGCAATTTATTTCATCTTTCTAGTCATTAACAAAAATATTAAATAACATGAGGCCCAGATGTGACTCCTGGGGATACCACATGCAGCACATATTAAATAGATATTTCTTTAATTATTGATTGGTTGAATTAAATTTATTGAGCCACTGTGGACACAATTTTAAGCATAATCCTACAACAAGTTGTATAGTCTCCTAATGGTTGTGTGGTCTATGCTAGACCACATTTTCCCAGTTTATCAGTGTCATCCATTACAGAAAAGAAAGTCTTGCTTAAGTCAATATTCATTACTTTCATTTACTTTTTTACACACAAGATTTATTACATTTTATAGATCTCCTCAATCTATCATAGAAGAATATTAGATTAATTTTAGGGCTGTACTATATACACCATATTAGGTTTTGTCTACAAACCTTGACACTTAGCACTGTGCCTTGCATAGGGTACGTGTTTGACAAATATTTGTTAAATTTAAATGAATACTTTGTACTCTGTTAAGTATTTACAAGTTGATTTCATGATTCCTCCTCTTCCCATCCTTACCCTAAGGTATAGATATTTAATTTTATTTTTCTCAGATATGTGTGTTAACTTGGAATTTTACTAGTTATTAAGTGTCTCCATTTCACCAAAATCTTAATAATTGACATTTACATAGTATTTTAAGATTTAAAAAACTTTACATACAGATTTCATCTAACCCCCCACAATAATATATCATCATTACAATTTCCAAATCACTCATATTTTTAAATTTTCCTTTCCTTTCTTTTTTTAGAACCTTTGCCTTCTGTCTTAGTACCAATTCTTAGACAGAGTAGTAGCGAGAACTAGGCAATTGGGGTTAAATGACTTGTCCAGGGTCACACAGCTTAAGTGTTTAAGGTCAGATTTGAACCTAGTTCCTCTCCATTCCAGGCCTTGAGCTCTATCCACCATGCTACTTTAGCTGCCTCTCATTTTTTTTTCATTTAACCAAAATCATCCTCCCCACTTTCAGATGAAAAATAAAGACATTGTAACTGATGTGTAAAGTCAGTCAAAACCAACTCTCGTACTGGCTTCTCCCAGAGGTCCTTTGCAAATGTTTCCAGGACTTGGTTCTTATTAGCCAGTCCCATGTTATACTTGGAGTCTATAATCTAAGGCAGTAAAAGAACTTTGACAAGCATTCAAAAGAAATACAGATGCCTGGACAACTTTCCAAACAGTGAAACAAAGTTAAATAAGATATATGCGTTAGGCAAAAGTGTTTCCAAGTAAGTGGTATTTTCCCCTTGCTTTCCAGAGCAGAAGTCTAACTTCCTATAGGAAGAAGTCCCCTCCCCATGCTCAAGCCAGTGGCCCTATACTTGATCCCACTTATAGGTATATCTCTCTGAAAAATAGTATGACTGGGGCAGGAAGGCCTGACCCAATTGCACAGTATTCACTTTTGTTATCCTTACAGATCTTCTGGTGCTCGTTTACACAAGCACGTGAGTCTGCATACTGGAGACCTGGATTTCTGGGAAGAATCCAGGAAAGAGAAGAAAGAAGTCTTTCTTTTCTCTATGATTAAGAAGGTGCGAGTAACATGCTTTTTAAACCCAAATGGGAGAAGCTGGCTTATTACATATAAACAATGTACAAGTACACCCTTTATGAGCAGGCAAGCAAGAAACAAAAACAAAACTGAATCTCTGAATGAGTTGGAAGTTCAGACAAAAAATGGGACAGGTCATCCCCTCACTTCCCATAAGACAAGGGTTTTTTTTTTTTGCCCCTAAAATATGGCATCTCTTTGCATATCAGTTAGTAAATAAACATTTATTAGGTGCCTACTATGTTCTAGGCACTTTGCCAAATGCTGGGGATACAAAGAAAGTTCTTGTTCTCAAGGACCTGAGAGTCTTCTGGAAGAAAACAGCACGCAAAAAGATGCTGAAAAGCAAAGCAGAGAAGGTAGCTGTTGCAAGTGTGTGATGGAGAATCTAGAGGAATACAGGCAGATGAAGAGATGGGAAGCCTGGGCACCTTCCTTAAATAGGCACTTTGGGAAAGTTCTAGTGCTTCACCCTCTAATCAGGGATGGGCAGATGTCTTAGGGGAAGAGTATTAAGGAGATGTGATTTCAAGACTGAAGTGAACTTTCAAGAAGAATTCTCAGGGGCATAATGGAGAACCTCAAAAGAGTGCTAGATGGGAAATGATGTTGATGCTAATTGGTACCAATTATAAAATGTGCTCTTTATTTTCTTATATGACTTTAGTGAAGTTCCTCCTAATAGAAGAAGTAGTCTGCCTAATATTTGGAGGATTTAAAAATCTTTAAAAATCTATTTATTTTTTAATATTTTTCTATGATTACATGATTCATTTTCTCTACCTCCCCTCTTCGCTCCCCCACTGCTTGATATCTTAGTAAAATGAGGTATATTTGATTAGCAGCAATCTTAAATTAATTCTCTGGTTGACTTCCAGGGTATTACTCCTTTAGTTAATAGACTTAGTATAGTAGTAAAGGTCCCTGTTTGTATATAATATTTTCTTTTGCAAAAGCCAAGATGAATTCATTTATATTAGGTTCCAAAGTTCCAGCCTGATACCACAAAATTTCATTGCCACTAAAATAAACAGCCACTCTGACAATAGCCCTATGCTTCACTGTCTGCTCAAGTTACTGACTTTTTGGAGGTCTGACTAGTAACTGCTAGGGATGGGGTTGGGTGGATTATAGCACTCTATTAAGAATTGTAATCACAGCCAACTTAGTAGTATATTTAGGATAAGATGGAAGGAAAAGTCCTCTCTTCATCTTGCCTTACTCATGTATTTTCATGGCACCTAATAAATTGGGAATTATTCCTTTCTGTTGAATAATAGTGCCTGTTTATTGCTATAAAACAATAAACAAATAAATTAATGAATAAATAAATGAATGCATGAATAAATAGACATGGAAGAATAATGTAGGAAAACTTTGGATTTGAGTAGTGGAAGAACTAAGCTTGTCAGTTTTCTAGTAACATGACCTTAGGCAAGTCACTTAAATTCTTTGGTCCTTCGTTTTCCCACCTATAAAAGAGGGACGATGATTTTTATAGTATTAGTCCCACAGAGTCATTAAGGAGGCAAGCACTATGTATACATTAAAGTGCTTTGTAAATTCAAGTTGTGATGTTGAAAAGTAGATAACATTCTTGATTATCTTAAAATTATAAATATTCAATGATATTCTAATGATTAATTTTGATTATTAATTAAATAATAAATGATAATTAATATTGATATAATGTTAATTGAGTAATGGGATAGGGAAAAAAGTAATGGCCAAAGACATTTTCCACTCTGGAGAGTAGCATGCAGCACACAGTCTCAATGGTCCTACATATGGTTAGGGGCAAGTAGGTAGTTCAGTGGAAAGAGTACTGGGTCTGGAGTCAGAAAGAACCAAGTTCAAATGACTTAACCTTGTTTGCCTCAGTTTCTTATCTGTAAAATGAGCTGGAGAAGGAAATGGCAAACCACTCCAGTGCCTTTGCCAAGAAAATCCCAAATGGGGCATGAAGAGTCAGATATGACTGAAATGATTGAACAACAATCGCAACTCATTTGAGAATGGCATACTAATTCTATTAAGCTTAGGAACACAGAACAAACTAGTAGTGATGAAGATGGGCTGGCACCTACTTTTTCAAAAAAATGTAAGTTTTATTTGACTTTTGTTAGTTAAGAAGCATTCATATTCTCTTTTGTATGAATTAAATATCTAGGAGACTATCAGATCCCAGTTTTCCATAATAGAGGTCACAGAGTGTCTTAATTTGCCATCATGGCAGGAGAGATCGAAAGATTCCTGACCCATAGAAGTCAGGGAATGCACTCTTGGAGGACTGAAGTGAAACCCTGGCCAATTAGACAGTCTTAGAGGAGAGTTTAGACTAAGATTAAAAAGCCAACTCTTGAAGCAGGCTCTCTCTTACTCTGCCATTTTGGGGGCTTGTAAAAGGAGCTCTCCCATAGCCAGTCAGGCACATATCTAGGTAAGCCATCTCTGGCAAATGGTGGCTGCCCATTGGGGACCAAACTGGGCTGGGAATCCAGGAACTAGATCTCTTGAGCTCTGGCCCCTTTCTGAACTCAAGCCATTCTAAGGCTAGCCTTAATTTGTCTGGCTCAACCATGTGGTTAGCTGGGACCATGGGGAATCTAGGACCTGATGAAGCACAAGTAAAGTGGCTGGGGACTTTGAGTTAAATGGGCTGCAAATCTCATTTCTCTCTTTATTTCTCTTTACTTATCAATACTTATAAACTTAGTATGAATTTTCCATAATTTTTATTCATAACACTTTTCCATACCCCCATTGAAAAAAAAAAGAAAAAAAAACTTTTGTCACATATGCATCTTCATGCAGAAGAATTTCTAGAAGTGGCCATGTCCAAAAGTATATGTTGAATTTTGCTCTCAGAATCCCTCACTTTTCTGTCAGGGTTCAAGTAGCGTGCTTCATTGTCATACCTTTGGAATTGGGGTTGATCACCACTGATCAGCATTCTAAGCCTTTACTGCAGCTGAAGCATTTTGCTCCCGCCTCTTCTTTTTAACTCTTTGGTAATCTTTATGTTTCAAGTATGTTTCTTGTAAATAACGTATCATTGGATTCAATTTTCTAATCTATTCTGCTCTCTTCTTTTGGGTAAGTTCATCCCTTTTATACTCTCAGTTATGGTCATGAGTTGTATATTTCCTTCCATGCTATTTTTAAATATTTTTCTTTCTCTTCATTTCCTTCCCTCTCTTTATAAGGAAAAAGAGGGCAATGAGAGGAGTGTGCTCAGCAACAGTGCTCTAGGTTTGGGGTTCAATCTGTTCTCCTGCCTTTTTTCTCTTTCCCTTTCAAGAGCCCAGTCACAGTTTCTTATCCTTTCTTTCATTAGCTTTAAACTCCTCTTCATTAGTGATTCTCCTTGGAGTTTTTTTTTTTTAAGGATTAATCTCTCCTTTAATTTACCCTCTTTTGGATCAATTACCTTTATTCCCTGCCTCAACTACTTGCCTTTCCCTCTGGCTTCACGGTTGGGCAAATTGTATTTCTGTACCTGACTTACTTATTTCCAAGGGTTGTTATAAAGATCATATCAGATAATATTTGTGAAAGTATTATGTAAACTGTAAAACACTATATAGATAAAAGGTGTTATTAATGCTATTAAGGGGAAAGGAAGGAAATAAGCCTTTACCTAACGCTTACTAAAACACTTTACAAATACTATCTATTAATCAGACAACAAGCTTTATTAAGTACCTACTGTGTGCTAGCCACAGTACTAAGCTCTACAAATACAAAAAAGGCAACAACAGGAAACTCACATTCTTTCTAATGAGAAAGGCAACATGCAAACAACTGTGGGCACACCATTTATATTCAGTGTAGATAAAAGGTAATTTTAGAGGGAAGAATCTTCATGGTGGAGGTTGGGAGGAGAGGACACCTGGAAAGGTCTCCTACAAAGGGTGGATTGAGCTGAATCTTAAAGAAGCCAGGAAGTGGAAAGGAGGAGAGAGAACATTCCTCTGTGTAAAGGCACATTCTACATGATGATTTTTTCCACGAAATTCAAGGGCATTGGACAAACTTCACATTTCTCTAGTCTTCTTCATGTGATGAAATAAGATGTCCTTAAATATATTCCAGTGCTTAAAAGCCATTAGGGGACTTAGAAGGAGAGTCACAAATGAATTTTAAAAAAGATTTAAATTTATAAGAACCAGATTTGGCTTTAGGGTAATATGGAGAAAATTAACAGCCTTTCTTCTTTGCAGAAATAGATAACTATAAGTATATAATATTACACATTACTGATGTATCATGGTTTTGGTGAACTTTTTTAAACCTTTTTAAAAAAATAAAAACCTTTATCTTCTGTCTTAGAATTAATACTGTGTATTGGTTCTAAGGCAGAAGAGCATTAAGGGCTAGGCAATGGGGGTCAAGTGATTTCTCCAGGGTCACACAGCTGGGAAGTGTCTGAAGCCAGATTTAAACCTAAAACCTCCCATCTCTAGACCTGGCTCTCAATCCACTGAACCACCTAGCTGCCCCTGAACATTTTTAGCTTCAGATATTTTCTACAATGGTAGGGAAGGGGTCGGGATATATTTAGAACTGAAGGTGACATTAAAAATAGAATACATCAATAAAAACAAGATTAAAAAGTGATAGGTCTTTTTTAATTAAAAAATATTTATTTTTTCAATTATGAAGCATTGATTTTTTCTTCCACTCCACTAAAAAAGAAAGAAAAACAAAACATAGCAAATATGCATAATTATATGAAACATGTCTGCATTCTGTTGTTCAATCATTTCATTGTGTCTAACTCTTTGTGACCCCCTTTTGGAATTTTCTTGATAAAGATACTGGAGAGGTTTGCCATTTCCTTCTCCAACTCATTTTACACATAAGAAAACTCAGGCAATCAGAGTGAAATGACTTGCTTAGGGTCACACAGTTAGTATGTATCTGAGGCCAGATTTGAATTTAGGAATTTGAGTCTTCCTGACTCTAGGTCTGGCACTTTATCCACTGCTCCATTTAGCTACCACTACATGGGAAAAGTAGGATCAGCAAATAGCATGCAAATTTTCACCTCAAGGATGAAGAATGTTAATGGCATGCAGGTATATTAAGTCAATTAAAGTCTCCAAGTAAGAGGAGTTACTTAGGGAGCAGACAGAAATGAGTCATATTTTGTGACAAAAAAAAAAATCTTAAAGCTCATTGGGTGTCCTTGAGATCCATAAGATTAATTTGTGGCACATATAGCCATATATTTACATATTGGTCTTGTCCAAAAATGTGACTCAACCTATCAGTCTATCAATTTTCTTTCAGGAAGTATTTAATGTTCTTCACCATTGGTCTCTGGAATTCTGGTAAATATTATTTGCATCAATCAGAGTTTTTAAGACTACCATAGTTCTTCTGTAAAAAATAATAATGTTGACATTATATTGTAAATTGTTCTCTTAATCCACTCTCAATAATTCTTTCATTTTGATAAATTTAATTTACCAAAGGGGAGGCTCAGAGGAAGATACAGACCAGGACCAATGAGGAAAGAGGTTTTTAGGGGAAAGTATGCAGCTAAGAGTCAGTTGCCAGAGTTCTGCATGTGATGGTTTTCAGTGATAAGAGGATGGCAGTCATCTATGTTCCTTCAGTGGTACTCTCACAAGGGCTCAGTTTCTCCTGCTAGCTGACTTCCTAACTTATATTTACCTTAACATCAAGGCAGGTCAGTAAGCCAGATGTAGGTCATGGACTTTACAGGAAAGATTGGTTCAATCTTTGGCTAGCATGGTTGGTTTCCTATCTCTGGTAGCTTGGGTAGGTATCTACCAGACACTGGCAGGGAAAAACCAGCTGAAAGTGAGTGCAAATATGGGATATGGAAGTTTCCAGAAAATGGTAGGATGTGAGTATTAGGCAGGAAGAATCCAGCGTCTGGAGCAGAGACACCAGCTACAAATGAATCTTGTGCTTCTCAAGGTGACCCATTGAGCTTCAAGATTTTTTTCATTGCAAAATAATATGACTCACTTTCCTCTGCTCCTTAACTGACTTCTCTCACTTGAAGACTTTAATTGACTTTTACATTCTTCATCCTTGTGATGGGTTTTTGTCTTTGAAAAACAAGATGCTTGGGGTAAAAGTTTGCAAGCTATTTGCTGATCCAACTTTTCCCGTATATTTAGTTTTAGAATATGTCATTACTCTTGTGTTCTGTTGTAAAATTTAATCCTAAAATATCTTAGCAGTGCTAAAACACTTTGTGATTTATCATGTTTACTAATGTAGGGGCATTGATTTTTAATTTTATAGAATATATCAGAGTTAGAAATATGACTTGCAAAGTCACTGGTTTGGAAACTGCTTCCAAGAGAAGGCACTCATATCTCATTTGGTCGAAATATAGACAGAAAATTCATTTTATACAGGAAACTAATTTGTCTTCTAAGAATAGCATTTCAGAGAATCAAAGAAATTAGAGGTGGAAGAAATCAATTAGAGCTAATCTAGTACCTTGTCAGAAAGGGATTGCTTTCTATGGAATATTTTCTAGTTTTTTGTCCACTTTAATTTTAAATGTCTCAGGGGATAGAGTCAAAGTTACATCCCATTGAAGTCTCTCCTTTAATCTAATTAACCTCTTCTGAATTCTTTTTTTGTCATGCTGAGCCTTCATTCTGTCTTTCTTAAATCTGTACCATTACTTTTAATCAGGCTTCCCTTTCCATACTAAATAATTCTTTTTCTGACTGCTGGATTTATACTCTGAAGTATTTTTAAAGAAGTTAGCTATTATATAATGAAGCTATATATATATATATGTATATATATATATTTGATTCTGATAATAACCTTATGTCATTCCCTTGTTACCACCTTGTACCTTAATACTTGCCTTCAAAAATTACATTCGTTTTTAAATGGGCAAATATTTTTTCAAAAAACCTTTATAGGGAGCATGCATACAACCAACTAAACTTGCTAAGTAACTAATTATATTTTAATTAATTAATATCAAAGTATGAAGCAGCAGAGCATTAGTCATTCTCATGCTGTTAGTCAGGATTCTTTGTCCATATGTATATTGTCATTCACTTTTCCTCTTGTATGTTTACATTTGCTATGAATTTAATTCTTGTTATTTGTAAAGGTTAAAATTAATGGTTGGATGATGATTATATGAAATTATGTGATTACCAATATTTATTATTATATCTTGAGTCAGAAATTTATTTATAAATACAGAGGAAACAATAAAGAAGAGAAATGTGAGGGGGATAGAGAAGTTATTTATCCCATTAACCTAAATGTTTTGCTCCAGATCTGCTTAATACAGGCAGAGATTAATTAGCTCTCAACCAGGAAGGCTGGTAGTGAGTCACCATGCAACTTCCTCCAAGATGGAAGCTAGTCTTTCCAAAAGCTAGAAAAGGGGTCAGCCAACAAAGCAATCCAAGAGTCAGAGTCCAAGTAGAAGCTGAGCTCCCAGCCCATTATCCAAGCTGTAGTCTCCAGAGAAGCTCCCTTGAAGACTATCTAAGACTATTTCCAGAAGACAGTCTCTTCAAACTATCTTCTCAAAGACAATCTGCCCTGAAGGAGTTTGGGGTTTGCTTTTTATAGTGACTTCTTGTCCCCTTCCCTCTTCACATGGGCCAATCGCAGTTTCCAAATTGTCTATCACTGCCCAGGGGGGACAGTGTCTCTAGAATCAACTTCTCAGCTTCTGAAGGTTAAGTTCTTATCAAAAAGATTCATAGATTCCCAGGTTGATTGAATCAAAAAGGTTCACAATTTCCTAATTTGACTGAATTTCTAAAGGTGTGAATTCTCTAAGTACCTTGCTAGCTTCTCACCAGTACATAGGGTGTTTAATATTTTGTTGATTCAATTTAAATGTAGACAAGGAGGATTTAAACCTGTCTTCAGTCTAGTAAAGTACTAAGTAGGGGTATTTGATTTAATATTAACTCAGGATAGACAATAGAGTAAAGAATTCTCTTTCACAGATGCAATTTTTAAAAAAATTTTCATTGTCATAAAATTCTTTCCAGATTTATTTGTATTTGTCATACTCATAAATCTTCACTGAAGTATTGTATTTTATTTTTTTCTATTCTAGACCTATGCTTTCATTTGTGTATAGAACTCCCATTGAGGAAAACTTCCTTTGCTAAGGAAGAATAGCAATTTCCCTAGCTGGCCAAGAACATTACCTGCGAGCATTGAAAAATTCAGTGTCTGGTCCAGAGACACACAGCTAGAAACTATCAAGTGTGTGTCTTGAATTGGGGTTACTGATTCCAAGCCCAGTCCTTTATCCATGGTGTTATATTTGTTAGATTCCTGATCCCCAATTCATTTGCCCATTCCCTTCTTGTTGGACATTTAGGATATTTCTAGTTGGTTGTGGTTTCATATTGTGCTACTTGGAATGTCTTTGAACAGATAACCTTAGCTCTTTCAATGACATTTTCAGAGTATATTCTGAACAATGGAACAATCAGGTTAAAGGGTATGACTGTGTTTATAACTTTTACTGTATACTATCAGCTTTTTCTCCAGTCAGATTCTGCCACTTTGCAACTTCACTGGTAATGAGCACATGAATCTTTTCTTCCACAACCCCTACTAGAATTGAGTTTTGTTGCTTTTAATCATTTTTACCAATTTGATAGGTATGAAGTGCCTCGGAGCTGTTTTAATTTCCATTTATTTGAATATTAGTGAGGATAGCATTTTGATGTGATTGTTTATAATTTGTGTTTCATCTTATGAAATTGAGATCTTTGTAAAGTGCTTTGCACAATGCTTAGAACACAGGAGCTACTTAATAAATGCTTGTTCACATCTCCCCTCTCTTATGCTTTGACTATTTACCCATTAGAGAGAGAGTTATCTCTGAACTATACTTTTTCTTACATTGTTTTAATGTAATGACTAGGCACTAATCCAAGGCACATTGGATTCCCTCTCCCCATGAAAGGTGCCTGTGTTCTGACCTCATAAGAAGAGTAGGTTAAATCTGGGGGAACTTGGTCTCTAAAGAGAGAGGTTAGGCTCTCATTGTCAGTCAGCATTTACTATATGCTTATGTGCCAGGCATTGTGCTAAGTACTGGAGAATCAGAAGAAAGGCAGAAGACAGTCACTATTTTCTGGAAGTTCACAATCTAATGGAGAAAACAACACAAAACCAACTATGTACAGATGAATTATATACAGGACAAACTAGAGATAATCAAGAGAGAGAAGATACTAGAATTAAAGGGAATCAGAAAGACTTCTTTTAGAAGATGGAATTTTGCCTGGGACCCAAAGGCAATCAGGAAAGCCTAAAAGGCAAAGATGATGAAAGAGAAAGAATTCCAGGCATGGGGCACAGCCAAGGAAAATACCCGGAATCTAGAAATGGAGTGTCTTGTGGGAAGAACAGCCAGGAAACCAGGAAAGATAGGGGAGGACCAGATTGTAAAGGGTTTTGAACTACAAAGAAGATTTTATTTTCAATCTTAGAGATAATGGGGATTCATTGGAGTGTATTGAATAGAAGAGATGTGGTCAAATCTGTACTTTAGGAAGATCAATTTGACAGATGAGTAGAGGATAAATTGGAATGGAGTGGAGAAAGACTTTATGGTAAGGAAACCAATCATCAGACCATTGCAACTGATTGAGATTTCTGGGTTTTGTTCTCTGCTGCATTTTTTTTGTCCACTTCTTTTAGGAAGAGAATATTACATTTTTCTGTTGTGTGTCTGTTTTGTTTCTCCTATCTTTTTTCTTTGATCATTTCCAAACATTATTCATTGGAGACAAAGATCATTTTCTTTTCTTCCCCTCCCCACCCCACCTCTCCCATAGCTGACACACGATTCCACTGGGTATCACATGTGTTCTTGATTCGAACCCATTTCCATGTTGTTGATATTTGCATTAGAGTGTTCATTTAGAGTCTCTCCTCTGACCTGTCCCCTCAACCCCTGTAGTCAAGCAGTTGCTTTTCCTTGGTGTTTTTACTCCCACAGTTTGTCCTCTGCTTGTGGATAGTGTTTTTCTCCTAGATCCCTGCAGATTGTTCAGGGACATTGCATTGCCACTAATGGAGAAGTCCATTACGTTCGATTATACCACAGTGTATTAGTCTCTGTGTACAATGTTTTCCTGGTTCTGCTCCTCTCACTCTGCATCAATTCCTGGAGGTTGTTCCAGTCTCCATGGAACTTCTCCACTTTATTATTCCTTTTAGCACAATAGTATTCCATCACCAACATATACCACAATTTTTTCAGCCATTCTCCAATTGAAGGGCATCCCCTCATTTTCCAATTTTTGGCCACCACAAAGAGCGCAGCTATGAATATTCTTGTACAAGTCTTTTTCCTTATTATCTCTTTGGGGTACAAACCCAGCAGTGCTATGGCTGGATCAAAGGGCAGACAGTCTTTTGTCACCCTTTGGGCATAGTTCCAAATTGCCCTCCAGAATGGTTGGATCAATTCACAACTCTACCAACAATGAATTAATGTCCCCACTTTGCCACATCCCCTCCAGCATTCACTACTTTCCTCTGCTGTCATGTTAGCCAATCTGCTAGGTGTGAGGTGATACCTCAGAGTTGTTTTGATTTGCATCTCTCTGATTATAAGAGATTTAGAACACTTTTTCATGTGCTTATTAAAAGTTTTGATTTATCTGAAAACTGCCTATTCATGTCCCTTACCCATTTATCAATTGGAGAATGGCTTGATTTTTTTGTACAATTGATTAAGCTCTTTGTAAATTTGAGTAATTAAACCTTTGTCAGAGGTTTTTATGAAGATTGTTTCCCAATTTGTTGCTTCCCTTCTGATTTTAGTTACATTGGTTTTGTTTGTATAAAGACTTTTTAATTTGATGTAGTCAAAATTATTTATTTTACATTTTGTAACTCTTTCTAAGTCTTGCTTGGTTTTAAAGTCTTTCCCTTCCCAAAGGTCTGACATGTATACTATTCTGTGTTTGCCTAATTTACTTAGTTTCCTTCTTTATGTTCAAGTCATTCACCCATTTTGAATTTATCTTCTCCTATCTTTTTAGTTTAGTTTTCTTCCCTGCCCCTCTCCCAGTACTGCTCACTGGCTCCTTGTACCTGAAAGATTAGGGTTGCTCAGAAACAGCCCTGGGGTCATTTATTTAATTTTTAAATTTTGTTATTATTATTAATTAAGAAAAATTTTCCATGGTTTACATGATTCATGTTCTTTCCCTCCCCTTCTCCCACACCCCTCCCAGAGCCAACAAGCAGTTCCACTGGGTTTTACATGTGTCATTGATCAAGGCCTATTTCCTTATTATTGATATTTGTACTACGGTGATCTTTTAGAGTCTACATCTCCAATCATATCCCCATCAACCTATGTGATCAAGCAGTTGTTTTTCTTATGTGTTTCTACTCCCACAGTTCTTTCTCTGGCTGTGGATAGTGTTCTTTTTCACAAGTCCCTCAGAAACCCTGAGGTCATTTAAGTGTTGAAAAATCCTCCAGAAATATCTTACCAATCTTTCTATCAATGACTATTGTGTGGTAGAAGAAATATCCTACCCCATTCTCCCATGCAATGGAGGTTGGTTTTCTCTGAAAGGGAAGAACTCCATTCTTGGGACTCAATTAGACCAAAAAAAAAAAAAGCCTAAAGGAAGGAAGTCACATCTTTTAGTGTCTAAGTGGACTGTTCTTTCTGACTCAATGCTTAGTCCTCTAAGATATAGCCTCTTCTCTTTGTTGTTTTCTCTTGGGACCAAGGAAATATTGTGCCATTCCAAAGTCATTCAGCACTGAGCATGTGTCCCTGGAAGAAGGCAAAGGAAGAGCTTAGTTCTGTGTTGGTGAACTTGTGGCACACATATCAAAGGGGATGCTCCCTTCTCTTTCTCCACACACACCTGAGGACATTTTTCACATCACCCATTCCTCTGCCCATCAGCCCAGTGGGAGTGCTTCCTCCCTCTCCTGTCTGGGGCAAGGCAGGGGGCTCACATGAGGTATGAGGGTTGCAGCTTGAACACTTGATCTCTAAAAAATTCACCATCACTGGCTTAGCTCATTTCCACAAATGCTCTAATGAAGGTGTGGTCTAACAAGAGCAGATGAGGGGAGACAACAATTACCTACATTATACTAGTAACAAGGTACCCAAAATGAGTTGCAAGATCTCTGTTAGATTACTGATAAAGAATAAGGAGACTCTGTTCTATGCATATACATAATTAGCCAGTATAATTTGTGCCTGATTTTGGTAGGGAATTAAGCATCCTAATTTTCAGTTCTTTTTAGCCATATTCTTTTAGTATGGTTTCACTTTAGGTTTGTTCTCTTCTTTTAATTATTGCCACAGTATTTTTATATCCATGTATTTTTCCAGATTGAATTTCTTCATTCTATGTTGTACTCTTTTATTTGAAGGTCATGCTGCTGATTACAAAAATTAGAGTAGCTGCTCGTAGTAGTAATTGTTTGTGAGACACCATCCAAATGATCTATAAATCTCTGTGGTCTCATGATGAGCAAAAAGTAAGAAATATGAAAGGGGGTTGAGTGTAAGCTGTGGTCATGCATGATGATTTTCCCAAGTGTTTTAGAATAGATTTTTTTCCATTATAGATTAGTTGTTTAGTTATGGCGAATTTTATAAAACATCAGTATCTATAGTAACAACGCTGGGAAATGGAAGTGCTAAGAAGAAAAATGTGATAAATTTTATTTTATAATTTTAAATTTAATATATTGAATTAACCCAAGTTCCTTTCTAATCTTCATCTGTTATAGTTGCTCAAGAATCTAGGAGTAAATTAATTTGAATTCCACTGATATATATGTTGCATTGCATTGAAGTTTTGGCTTATTGTTGAAAACGTTGGTGTTTGTTTTTGTCCCTCTATCAAGAATGGGACTTCACAAAAAAATTGTGGAAAGAAGAGTCCTTTTATGAATTGATACTTGGAAAATAACTTTCCAGAGGTGCAGAATAATTTCAGTTTCCTGTTTCAAAATACAAGGCATCTGAATCTAACTATAATTCAATTCAATAATAATTGATTAGTAGATGCCTAGCCTTGAGATACTGTGACCAAAATAAAAAAATAAAAAAATAAATAAATAAAATTCTTTCTTTAGGGAGCATAGGTTCTTTTGGGGGGAAAACAGCACTGCAGATAAGGTAAATACAAAATATGTGCAAAATAACTATCATGATTTCTTGGAGGACAGAGTTAGGAAATAGCATGAACAACTAGAGGAAGGAAGACACATATCTTGGTAATATATGAGGATGGAGAGGGTTGGGCACTTGACCTGAGATTTAATAGAAATAAGAGGCAGAAGAGAAGGAGACAGCTAGCCAGGCAATCAGTCCATCACTTAAATACCTACTATATTCCAGCTACTGTGCTGAGCTCTGACTATACAAAAAGATGTAAAAGAGTTCCTGCTCTCAAAAGGCTTACAGTTACCTTTGCAAAGAAGGTTGTTTTGGCTGGAACACCTAGTGTATGAGAATGAGTAAAGCTTACTCATCCGAGAAAGATTAGTCAGATTGGGAAGAGCTTTAAGCGACAGAGGAATAAGTGAAATAATTTACTATTCTCAGTATTAAAGGTAGAACCATATACCCTTAGCATTTACGACGATTTATTTTTGGTGCCTGCCCATTTTTAGCTCCTCAGTAGAGTTGCTTCCTGTGCTTTTGATATTCTTTATCCCAAAGTAGTCTTCTCTTAACCCCATCAAAACTTGCTATCAAGAAAGACTGGGCTTATCCATACCTCAAGGTGTAAATGACTGATAACATAATCTGCAATACTTTTAGGATTTACATTCCCTTTTTATTTTAGCAAAGGCTTTAATCGATAAACAAATCTCCCTACAGAAACTGGCACAAAATTGGGAATGGGGGCTCAATGAAGTCAAGATCCATAGACTGACAGGCTGTGACTGACTAAGTGTAGTAAGTTAAAGCCTTTCTTTAAAGATCAGGAAAGGCTGGATTACTATTTGCTATTAGATTCTTCTTTAATTTCTCTGATGGGAAGGACAATAATAGCTTAGAATATCTTTCTTTTCATTATAAATTCAACAGTCATTAAAACATTAATATTTCAATATGCAGAGATCAAAAAAGAGGCATGCATATGAAACCATGAACTTCTAATACAGAACTTGTGTTTTTAACAGTTTTCATTAAATTCAACAAGGTAGTAACAAAATTGTCCTGTTGATGTTCTGAATTTTTGTGATTTTTTGTGTGTTTTTAAATGAATTTTGATACTCTGGTCTTTCTTTTCCATTTCTATCACTAAACACTAACTTCCCCTTTTCCTCAATAGAGACCTTCCCTTACAACAAGTAGAGTCAAATTTTTTAAAAATGTTGGTCATATATGAAAATGTGGGAGGCATGTTTTGTTACCAGTTTTATTGACTCATAATTTCTCAGTGTTAATCAAAGTCCATTAGTCTTTCAGAGTTGTTTTCCTTGGTATTATTGTGGTCATCATATATGTTATTCCACTGGTTCTGCTCATTTCATTCTGAATCAGTTCATCCAAGTCTTCTTAAGTTCATCTAAATTTTTTCCTTTCATTACATTTTATGGCAAAACAATATTTTGTTAGATTCACATATTACAAATTGTTTAGACATTCTCCAATGACTAGGAACCCACTTTGTTTTTAGTTTTTTACTGTAGCAAAAATGTTATCCTAAATATTTTAATCTATATGGGTCTTTACTCTTTTTCTTTGATCTCTTTGGAATATATATGTGTATATATACATATATATATTAGTGCTACCTCTATACTCACTTTAGTGATTTTGAGGGTATATATTAAATTATTATTTATTATTATTTATTTATTTATTTATTTATTATTATTATAACCCTTACTTTCTGTCTTAGTAACAACTCACTGTGTCTTGCCAAATTTGAACCCAGGTCCTCCTGACTACACACCTGGCACTCTATCTACTGTACCATTTAGCTTCCCCCATTTTCAAACAGTTTTCTAGGATAAGCAGAGTATTTTACAGTTCTTCTAATAGTTCATCAGTGTACCTGCACTCCTATAGATTCTCTAGTATTTGCCCTTCTAATATTTTGATATCTTTGTCAATCTGATGGATACTAAGTAAAACTTAAGTGTTACCTTAATTTGCATTTGCCTGTTATTAATGATTTAACACTTTGATGTGGTTGTTGATGATTTTAATTTCTTCATTTAAACAATAACTTCATACCCCTTTGCCATTTATCTATTTGGAAATAGCTCATTTTCCTCATATATTTGTATCAGTTCCCCATATATTTTGGATATCAAACTTTTATCAGAAATGTTTGCTGCAAAATTTTCCCCATTAACTATTTTCTATGCTAAGTATGATGGCAATATATTGTTTAAACAAAAGAATAACATTTCTATAACTATTTTAAGATTTGTAAAGTGTTTTATACATATAATCTCAGTTAATTTTAACAACTCCTTTATACCTTGTGTGCTGTTATTATCCCCATTTTGCAGATGAAGAAACAAATTCAGAGAGGTCAAATGACTTGGAATAATTAATTAATAAATGTTTATAACAGAATTTTAACTCAGATTTTACTCAAAACTACTCTTGATAAATCAGAAGATAAATAAGAAAAGAGAACCAAGTCTATAAAAAGATGTCATCCACCTAAATTAACTATGTCTCCTAGAGCAAAGATGAGTCATTATTGGTGATGATACCTTTTGAAATCAAAGGAAGAAGACAAACTTTAAATAAGAAAATGACTGATGATGTCATTACCTAGAACCAATGATATTTTGATAAATGTTTAACAACTAGCGCTCTAAAACACAATGTACGGCACACTTTTTAAATTTAATTTTCATTGTTAACATTTTCTCCATCAATTTCATAAGTCTGAATAATCAACAGAATAATAAATCAGGTGTTGATTTATAGCATTTGGTGGTTTCTGATGTATTTTTACACACTGAGAATCTAATAATTGCCTCTCCAAGCCACTATGTACCAACTTCAGCATACCACTGTATAAGACCTGTTTAACTCAATGGCAAGCTTTTTTTTTCTCATTCTATTGCTCTTTCCATTTTTTAAGAAGGGCCAAAATTTCAATTGAAGCATGTGTTTTCGAGGATAAAAATTCTAACATCATTAACAGAAAAGAGATAGTTTTAGAAATGTAAAACTTCAAGTCAGTTAAAAATGTGAACAATAACAAACCAAAAATCCTCAAATAAGTGACAAAATAGAAATTCTAAAAATTAAAGATTAATAAAATTGGAATAAAAAAGACCATTGTTTTAATAAATAAAACTACTAGATATATTTTTGAAAAAAAATAAACAACTAACCAGATAAAAGGGAAGGAAAGTTATTGGGCTGTTAAGTAGTAAAAGGAATAAAACATGGGACCTGGAGTTAGGAAAACCTGAGTTCAAATCCAGCTTCATTCACTTATTAGTTGTGTGACCCTGGATCAGTTCATTTAACATCAGTTTGTCTGAGTTTCCCTACCTAAAAAAGGGGGATAATAACACTTACCTCCCAGGGGTTATTGTGAGAATCAAATGAGATAATAGTTGTAAAGCATTTAGCACAGTTCCTGGTATGTAGTAAGTGTAGTATAAATTCTATTATGACTGTCCATCTAAAAAGTGAAAAAGTTCTACCCCATATCTGTCAGGTTGAAAAGATGATAAAAGGGGAAAATGACAAATGTTGGAGGGGCTAGAGTTAAATAGGTACTAAAGTACACTGTTGGTGGAACTGTCAATTGATTTAGCCATTCTGGAAAGCAATTTGGAACTCTGTCTCTATCCTTGCCTAGCTATACCACCACCAGGTCTATACACTTATAAATTTATAAAATAAAAAGAATAAAGTAACCTTTATTTACAAAAAACATTAATAGCAGCTCTTTTAGTGGTGGCTCAAAATTGGAAATGTGGGGGTACTCACCTATTAGGAATTAACTAAAAAACTGTGATATGTGAACATAATGGAATATTGTGCTATAAGAAATGATGAAATGGACAATTTTAAAGGAAACTCTCAAGATCTATATGTATTGATGCAGAGCAGAATAAAAGAAACTCCAAGAATGAATCATATAATGATAACATCAGAAAAAAATCATTTTGAAAGACTTCAGAAATCTGAGCTCTCCAAAGATAAACTGTAGGATCCAAAGAAAAAATATTGAATGTGCCACTCACCTAACAGATAGATGAAGACTTATATTCTTTGAACATTACCAATGTGGAAATTTGTTTCACTAGACTAGGAGCTATGTATTAAGTACTTTATTTTTAAAAATGTGTTCTGTAGGTGGTATTGGCAGAGAAAGGCTAATGAAAAAATAAAAAGTCAAAAAAAGATTTTAATGATATATGTGACATTTATTTAAAAATAATTTATTTATTTTTAGTGGGATGGGGGAAAAAAGGAACTAAAAGCCCTCCTGGTGCCTTGAACAAATACCATGTAGGTGGCTGCCTTTTTCAGTTATTCATAAGCTTAGTCCTATATTTTGTGAATAGAAATCTGGATTAAAAACATGTATGAATCTGAACGCTATTTTTCCTTGCCATGGATATTAGAAAGTATTTGCTTGTGATATATGATCCATTGGACAAAAATAGACTTGAAAGTCTTGACATTTTGGAAGGATAAGGAGCAACTTATTAATATCTTTCTTTTTTCAAGACTCAAGTATTGAGAAGTTTTTTCTCTTAAATCTCAAGAATGAAAATTATTTTTATTCATAATGGAAATCAAGATTTTTTTCACCCTGGAAGGTGATGAGAACATGGATGAAATTTCATGAAATGAAAACCAGGGCTTATCTTAAGATTGGACTAAGAAATGGATGCTAGATAAGGTTGTTCCCAAGGCAAGATAATGGTTCCAAGTGAAACAAATGCCACATTCTGCTAAGAAAGGAGTAAAAAATGAATGAGGCCCTACAGTTTGTAATCATTCTTTCCCAGACTAAGGAGATCTTAAAACTTTTGTATCCTGTAATGAAGCCATGGCTTTATTCTCTGTAAACTCATTATATTTATATCTCTTTCCCTTAATTGCTAATAAAATGATTTTAAAATGTTTTGTTTCTGAGGACCCAACCTAATTCTTCCCCTCTTTATTTTTTTTGAAAAGCAATGTATTTGGATTTTTAAAAGCCTTTTAGAAAACACAGCAGAAAATAACCAAGAGAAAGTGCTGTGCATCCTAACCTTTACACAGAGTGGTCAAGCCAAATATCACTCTCTTCTATAAATCTGAGAACTAGGACTCTGTGAATTGCGGCTTACAAACATCCAGAATCTTTTTAGGCTGGTAAAAGTCAACAATAAAGGTAGTCTTTCTAAGCTTAAATCATATAGCTGCCCTGTGTAGAATAAAGGTCTGGCTTTTGTGTATTAGTAACTATTAGAAAGACAGGCTAGAAACTGGTACTGAGACAGACACTTATTTTTTTTTTCCAGTGGTAAGCTGGGATTCTCTTAATGCTTCCCTCCATTTTTTATATTATACTTTCTTTACTTATTCCTACTAGCTTTCACACTCCAATTCCATCCCACTTCCCTAAATTAATATATTATGAACAAAGGCCCTTTCATCACTCTGTAACTTTAGCCAAAACTACATACTGAGGACAGTCCTCTCCCATTCCCTAAGCAAACTAATTTCGTGAAGGTTAAGCCTATCAACAATGTGTATATCATCCCTCCCAAGCTCACTGGTGGGGGCACTGCTGCATCAGGACTTCTAAAATATTGAAGTATCCAAACCATTGGATTCATTAGACAGGATTGGGATGTGTTTTCAGGGCTGTATAGAAGTCTGCTGACTTACCGCAAGTCACTGGACAAAAGCATCCTCACATTCTATCCACATTTCATCTTGATATTTGGCACTGGCAATATTCTTGGAGACAACGTGGATAAATTTGAACTGGATAATTTGGAGGATTTAGAACTGCTTGAATCTGGATTGATAGACTAAGTTCTTTAGGGATTGAGTAACTATTCCTCTATGGCAGTGTTTTTAAAAAGTTAACATTGTAATGAATGATTTAGAAAAAAGTTCACAACTTTTGAGTGTCATAGACTCCCTGAGCTGTCTGATGAAGCCTATGAACACCTTTTCAGAATAATTATTTTATTTTATTTTTTCAGGTCATTTTAACTTTAATTTTTATTACCAATACACATAATAAATCTCCACACAAGTTTTCCTAAGTTATGTGCTCAAATTATCTCCCTCCTTCCCTCCCCTTCCCCTTCCTGGTGCAGGCAGGCAATTCCATCTGGGTTATACATGCACTATCATGAGAAACATATTTCCATATTGTTCATTTTGGGGAGTAATCTTATAAAATTAAAACCCCCAAACATAAAGCCAAATAGACAGTTGAAAATTATTTCATTTTAAAGGTCAGAATTAAGAACAATGAATGGAAACTTCAGAGGACTCTGTGTAAGGAAATGTTTCCTAACAATAAAACTGTCTAAGAGTGGAATAGAATGCCTTAGATAGATAGAGAGAGAGAGAGACAGAGACAGAGACAGAGACAGAGTGAGAGAGACAGAGAGACAGAGAGAGACAGAGACAGAGAGAGACAGAGAGAGAGAGAGAGAGAGAGAGAGAGAGAGAGAGAGAGAGAGAGAGAGAGAGAGAGGTAGATAGAAGATAGAAAATTAGAACATTTACTATGTGCCAGGACTGTGCTAAGCCCTGGGGATACAGATAAAAAACCTAGATAGTTCTTGCCCTCCTCTAACTATAGAAGATAGTACATAAAGGAGAATTGGAATGTGATATACCTACAGTGGCATGGTGTGGAAATGGTTAAAAAGTGGCACAAAGGACTGGTTCTTGACAGAAAAAAAATGAAACTTCCTCCTTCAGAGCTAAGAGGTAAAGGAATGAAGTTCATCTCTTCTCTTTCCCCTAGCCACAAACACACACACACACACACACACACACACACATATGCATATACATATATACTTATGTATATATTATTATATGTATACATTTTGGTTTAGAACTGTGCTAGATAACTTAAAATATCCTCTTAGTGCCAGGGAATTCAAAGGCAAATGTTTTTCCTCTCATCCAGTGTGCCTTCCTTTATGATATGCTGCTTCACACTTTTGTTAGGATACTTGAATTCTTCAAGGATTCATGATTTCCTTGGAGTGGGCATTCTTCCCATTGATGAAGCACAGAACCCTTTCACAATTTGGTAGAAAGTATCCTTCAGTTGCCATGCCAGAAAAAAAAATGCAGTTCTAGGAATAGATTATGTTAAAAAAAAACCCTCTGACCTTGGGAAAACCTGCACAAAACTGACATCGTGTCATTGTCATACTTGGGAAAAATATCTCATCAGAAATATGATTTCTCATTAATTATTCATTGGGAGCCTTTGTGGTATAATTGAAAGAGTGCTAGACTTGGGATCAGGACCAGTACTGGGAGCCTTTGACACTTACCTAGATGTGTGGAACTAAGCAAGTCACTTAACTTCTTTGAAACCCATTTTCTTATCAGTGAAATGTGGATAATATTAGCACTTACCCCACTGTTTTATCAAATGAGAAAGTGTATATACATATATATGTATATACATATTACATATATATAAAACACTTTGCAAATTTCAACGTTCTTCATAAAAGTTAGCTATTCATATTTTTGTGGCTCCTGTTTTGTAAATATGAATTAAGTCAACATTGAAATAATTTTCTTACATTTATTCAGTCTCTCTACTCATAGAATATTAAGCTGAAAAGGTTCTGTACCAGGTGATATGGAGAGGGGGAAATGTAGTTTAAAAAAAAATCTAATTTCATATACTGAAAGGTTTTCCTTCATGGTTCACAATTCTCCTGAATCACAAAGCAGTTTTAAATGATAATTTGCATGTTACATGTCTAATAAAATCTCAAGTGACCACAAATGATTTAAAGAGTAGGAACAGAACCTATTAAGTACCTTTGATTTGTAAAGTACAATAAGAGTGAGATAGTGCACGACTACCTTTTTCACAGAATTTCAGGGCTCAAAGGGTAGAGAGAAACTAGGTTATCTCTTTTTTAAAGAAGCTTTAGGTTAAAGTGAGAGACTTGGAGTGCGAAAGACCAGAGTTTACATTCTGCCCTACAGGCCAATTAGTTGTGCGGTCTTGGGCAAGGTACTAAATAAAGCAGCCAGCTACAAGGTCCTTATCTATAAAATAAGAGTGATAATAGTACCTACCTTAAGAGGTAATTACAACAACCCCTCAAAATATTGAGGGTACGTGGTTAAGTGCTTTTCCTTGGAGCACAAAGCAAGTGATTAAAGCATTATAGAAATGCTGGCTATTGTTATTCTTATATCCCATTTCATTTCCTACTAGAATTTGCTATATTCCATAGTAAAATAATACCGGAGTTAGGCTATGGAAAATGTAGAGGAACTTCAACATTGAAGGACAAGCATTACACTTGTCACATGCTAAAGTCACAGTTAGACACTGCATTGATCTGAGTCCTGATGTCTTTCAATTCTGTTTTCCTTTCCGTTATCACCCACTAATTCCCAATAAAGGTTCTTAGGAACTGCATTATAGGTGGGCTTTAGTTTATGGTAGTGGTCAAAATACTATCCTTTAATGGATCTGGGACAGAAAAAAGGGGATGTTCATGACGTGGGAAATGAGGATCAGTTACTTTGTAACATTAAATGACGAAGCAAAGAGAACCCAACGATTCATCGCTAGTATGTGACTGGGGGTGGTGGTGGGGGTAGGTTGAACTGCTAAAAAATTAATGTTTTTTAGCAAATGAGAATAAAAGATATATAAATTCCCTGACTAAGTGGTCTTCATCCCTGTACAGGGAGTAGCCTGGGACTCTTTCTTAGATGTAACACCTATTATTATGGATCTTTATCAATGAAAGGGGAAGAGAAAATACGCTTTGGATGGTAGGAGAAAGAAGGAACGAAAGACTGGGTGATTAAGTCAAATCTCTGTCTCAGTCTCTCTCCCTCCCTCTTTCCCCGTCCTTATGCACACGTTAAAAGCAGAAAAAGGAATTTCCTCTTATTCATCTCCAGCCACTGAAGACAGCTTCAGCACTAATCTGGTATGCAGAGGTTCTAAAGGTGGCCTTGGCAGTGGAGGTTGGACCTGGTCTCCTCCCCACCGTCCCCTTGCAAAACTTCAAGTGAACACAGGACGTCGCTCTCCCTCCTGGGCGAGCTCTCCAGGCACCGCCGCCACGCCTGGTTCACCCCGGCTCTGTCTTGCTCCGCTTTGGGCTAGGGTAGGGGGGAGCTGGAGGAAGACATGCTGGAGGAGGGGTAGTGGGAGTCAGGAATTGTTTCCTGGGGTAAACGTAACAATGTGGGAAAGCGTTTCCGGAAGGCTGATTGCATCAGGTGTAGAAGCCAAAGCTTCCTAGTCGCGACCAAACCTGCGCTGCCCACGGAGCATGCCCAGTGTGCAAGGAGGGAGCTCCGTAGATCTGACGGCGGAGAGCTCCACTTCAGGTTTTAGCGGTGGTCTGGGAGGAAGAAGGCAGCCGGAGAGAGGAGAGCATCTCCTCACCACCGAGCATTCCAGAGCCAAAGATTCAAGGACCTTGGAGACCTCCTCGCCCTTCCTACCCTCCCACTTCACTGAAGAAGAAACTGATGCCTGGGTCCATCCAGGTAGTTGTTCACAGAGCCAAGATCAGAACCCGGGTGTTAGGCTTCTGAACCCAGCGTTGTTTGCACCGCAACCGCACTGCGTCCACTACAAGACTGGAAATTTACTCGGAAAATGACGGGAGGGAGAACAGGAAGTATTCAGGATGAGGGATGCCAGCCTCTGTCATCCACACTAACCAGTCAGATCTGAGACTTGTATTTGTTGTTGTTAAGACATTTTGTTAGGGGCCAGCAGCATCCCTAACAACTACAGCCTCCGATATGATTTTCTCTACGAAGAGAACCCTGCTTATGGTAGCTTCCTAGCATGCCTCCTAAAATAAGTGAATAAAGACATTTCAAAAAAGAATACCCAACTTTTGCCTCATAGTGGGAAAGAATAGTATATATATATATGTATATATATATATATATTTAATTAGTATATATATATTTAAAGTGGGAAAGAAGTATACAGCAAGCATATGGTTCTTAGCTGGGGAGCGGGGCAGGGAATGACAATCCAGTTATAAATATTTATTCAGATGCGCTTTTTTTTTTTTTGGTGGGGAGGGGGTTAGTCTCTTAAATTAATGCAAATCAGCAGTTGCTCAGAATTTTATAGCCTTAGATAGATGTGTCTGTGGGCACTGAGAAGTTCAAGTGACTTGCCCAGAGTCAAATAGCCAGGATAGCTGAGGCTGGACTTGAACCCATGTGTTGCCAGATATGACAGTAAGTCAGTACCAGGAGCGTTCGAACAATCCTACTTTTTACTAACTTTGTGACCATGGGCAAGTATTTCTTCATCTGAAAATGAAGGGGTTTGGACCCCATGACCTCTAAGGTCCTTTCCTAGCTCTTCTAAATATAAAAGTCTCTTTATCCACAGATAAAGAGCCACACAGGCTCTTTATCCACTATTATATGCTTCTTAGTTGTTCATTTTTCAACTTTTTCTTAGTCTCCACCCTTCTCCCTGCCTTTAAATGTTATATTGATTGTCATTTTTTTTAACATCACTGTCACTTGCCACTGACTGGGCAGTGGAGCAGACACGGAGGTCTTCCCCACAGACCCCAGTATGCCCATATATCCTTGGAACTCTCCCTTGCAACAAAAGCATTTAAGCCAAACAAATCAACACATTGGTCTTATTTGATAGTCCACTAGCTCTCTGCCAAGACTTGGCAGGCTTGCTTCTCCAACTGCTCTTTAATGTCACAATGGAACAGAACATTAGTCATTTTTTTTAAACCTTACCTTCTGTCTTTGAATTTTAGGTATAGGTGTATAGGTTCTAAGGCAGAAGTAGTAAGGATAAACAATTGGGCTTAAGGACTTGCCCAGGGTCACACAGGTACCAAGTGTCAAGGTCAGATTTGAAACTATGTCCTCTTTAATCTGAGCTTTCCATTCACTGAGCCACCTACCTGTCCTGGGCACTAATTTTTAAAAATGTCTTATCCACTTATTTCTAGGAGGTATACTGAGAGGCTACCATAAGTAGGATTCCCTTTGTAGTGAGAGCTCTATCAGAGACTTGATAGGGATACTGCCTCCTTAGAAAATGTCTTAATAAGTAAGAGCACTGGAAATCCCAATGGCATAGTTGGTCAAAAAATGAAAACCAAGCCTGGTGTGAGAATCTAAAGATGTGAGTTTCAACTCTAGTTCTGATGCTTATTAGCTGTGTGACCCTAGGCAAATCATTTAATTATTCTGAATCTTAATTTCTTCATCTATGAAATAGAATATAATACCTATGTGGTTTAGCTCCTTGAGTTGTTCTGAGGGAAGGGCTTTATAAAATACAGAGTGTTGGGGGGGCAGCTGGGTAGCTAAGTGGATTGAGAGCCAGGCCTAGAGACAGGAGGTCCTGGGTTCAAATATGACCTCAGACACTTCCCAACTGTGTGATCCTGGGCAAGTCACTTCACTCCCATTGCCTAGCCCTTACCACTCTTCTGCCTTGGAGCTAATACACAGTATTGATTCCAAGATGGAAGGTAAGGGTTTAAAAAAATAAATTAATAAAACTCAGAGTGCAACATAATAATAGCTAGCAAACATATAGCAATTTGTGGCAAAGTACTATAAGTATGTTATTTCATACAACAACCCACTGACATAGGTGTTATCATTATTCCCTGAGGTGGAGGAGTTATTTGATTTGAAGGGTTAAGTCACAGCCACTAAGTGAGGCAGGATTTAAACTCAGGTCTTAATTCCAAGTTCAACAATTTACAGCTATCTGAAGTAAAATTGATAGATATCTACTTACTATTGGTATTTATTAAAATATTGGCTTATACTGGCACAGTGTACATAGCTGTTGCCTGATGATTTTTTAAAAATGGAATTGGTTCAGTAGTTAGGTGATACAGCAGGTAAAATATTGGGCCTGAGATTCAAGACCCGAGTTCAAATTCCTGGTATAATTTATTAGCTCTGTTACCAAGGCAAAATCACTTACCCCTCAGCTTCATTTTCCTTTTCTGCAATCTAGGAATAGTAATAGTACCTATCTCCTAGGATTGCTGTGAGGATAAAATAAGATCATATTTACCCAATGCTTTTACAAATTTTCAACTCTTCTACAAATGCCAGCTATTAAAAGCTAATGTATATTACAAAAATGCTCTCTTATGGTTAAAAACTGAGAACTTAAATGATGAGAAAAGGTTGTTTGAATAAGTTTTCATATTTTGTTCTTCATTCTTCTGATAGTCTTTTTTCTTTCTTTGTTTTGTGATTGGCTGCAGAAGGAAAAAAGAAAATATGCTGAGGTAGGTAGGGGAAGGATGGGAGATACCAAAGAAGAAAAATGTTTGGTAACTGATCTGTTATAAGAGGTGAAGGGAGTAGTGGAAAAGAAATTTAGGGGCGTTCAGATCTACAGTCTCGGGATGATTTCTCTTAGAAAGAATAGGCATAAGGGAAAGAAGATTGGTGAAAATTAAAAAGCACCCAAAAACGTTTTGTTATGCAGCCACCTGGACTATAAAATAGGAAGGAAAATCACTTTTTCTTTTTTTGTATTTCAAAGCGGTTGTCTGTGCTGTGACTGGAGTCTATGGCCTTCCAATTCCACTAGCCCAGAGGAAATCCTTCAAGCCAAAATAATCATCCAGCGCAGCTGGGAATGGATGAATGGTGATCTGAGCCCCAGATACTTTTCTTTAGTGCCTTCCCACTCGCCTTCTGGCCCCTCCCTCTTCCGTGCTCTCTGCCTCCGCCTTTCTCCAGTTCCATCCCAGCTCTGTCCGGCTCGCTCTATCCTCCCCTTTCCCTGCAACCGCCAAATCCTGGAGAAGTGGAATTTCGGCCTTGAATCTCCCTAAATGTGACTCCGGGAGCGGAACCGGGCATGCTCAGTCGGCAGAGCCCGTTTTGGTCGCAAGTAGGAAGCTTTTGCGCTACACCCCGCAGCTGATCTTGGTGCTTCTCGTTCTGGAGCCCGGCTAGAGAGTAGCCACTGGGGTACCGAAGCAAAAGGCTGCAACCACATGCCGAGCTGGGTAAGCCCCACTTTCTTCTTCTCTTCCTTTCTCTGCTTTCCTAGTCCCCCAGGGTCCTCCCTCCCTTTTTCTGAGTAGGGGGTTGAAGAAGGAGTGAGTGCTTGGGAGGGAAGAGACCCAGGAAAGCTGCCTGTACGTATGCGCTCATGCCCGGAGGGGCTGGTGGCTACTCCTCCGCTCTGGCACTGCTGCCAGGGGGAACCACAGCCGCAGTCACAGCTGCAGCAGCTGCTGCTGCATCTGCAACGAGGCTACCTACCCCGGCCACGGAGTTGGGGATCTCTACGTGCCTGGTTCCTTTTACCTCTTTTCTGTTGCCGCCGGCGCCACTGCAGAGCCTGAAGGCTTGGGGTGGGCGCACACACACACACATACACACACATACACAGACACATATAGCTCCTGGATTGAGATCCATCGGGTTTCCTGGCTGCCTCCCCACCCGCTTTCCTCTTTCCCCTCGGCAGCTTGGGCTTTGCGGAGAGATGGGGCGGTGGAGGTTGGGGGGAGGGCTCGGCAGAGAGCTGGGCAGAAAGGGGAAAGAATGCTCTGGGAGGTGGGGGCTGGGGAATGGAAAAGTGATGGTGTGCCAGAGATGGAAAGAGCGCAGCCCTGCCCCCCGCATGCCCCCCATTTCCCCTCCAGTCCCGGCCTCTGCTGTGCGCCTGGATGCCACCTCTCTCCGTGCGCACAGCTGCGCTGCCCTTGCTGAGAGTTGGATTGCGGGGCTGGGCTCGGCTGTGTTTGAAGGAAATGAATGTGCCGGATACCTACAGCCTTGACCCTAGGCAATCCGAAATGCTGAGGGGTAAAGTTCATCCTCCCCTCAGAGGCATTTATAACTAGAAAATGGCCGTGTGAAAGGGATCAGATTAGGAGAAGCCACCACCTGGGCTGGAATTACCTTTTGCTCCTCATCGGGGAAGATGAGGAGGGGGGTTGGGGGAGTGGAAGTCTAGGTATGACATTTGGGTGATCTGATCTATCTGGTGAAGGGAGATAATTTCTGTCCGAATGGAGGGCCCGCCCCTGACAATACAAGATAGCCTTGATGCCCATAGAAAGCGGGAAAGAGCTTGTTCTTTAATCTTTTTCAATGATTTTGATGGGGATGGGGAATTATCGTTTAAAGTTGTGACAGCTTAATAGTCAAGTGTTAAGTCATTTTGGAGCTGGGGCTGCCACAAATATTTTCGGCTTGTTGGTAAAAATATAAAAAAATGAAGTGTGTGTGGCATAGATGTAGGGAGTTCTGAGAAGGGAACAGTGGTTTAGGCATCAGAAAGAATTTGCTTGAGAGAAAGATCCTAGCCATGATGATACATTTCTTGGAGATGCATTAGCTCAGCTACCCAAAGCATTACCCCAGAATGATGCCAGAAGTGTCACTTCCCAGAAATGGGGCAACTATTCATGCCAGCTGGCATTGATTTGTAGCCACTTCCTTTTTCATAGGGACTGATTTTAAATCGATAGTGACTGCTACTGGATTTGGGATTTGTGTGGTTCGTTATTTTTCTTGGTAATTGGTAATCTTAGTTTGCATCCTTCCCTAAATGCCTAGGATGCATGCTATTTGAGGCTGGTCAAGATATATGGTGTAGCCAGACTTTCAGGAATGCAATATTTAAAAGATTGATCCTGGAGCTCTTCATGAATTGGGCTTTTCAGTATTGCTGGGCTTTTAGCCTGTAACTCCAAAGCAGTGTTTATAAATTGTTGACCAACCTTGATAAAGATTAGGAAAAGGTGCTGTTTTTCTATTAGATGAAACTTGTCATAAACACAAGGAAAGATTGTAGAATTCAGGTGTTGGGAAACTCTGAGGAAACACAGGTGGCAGTAGAATACAAAGGTCTAGTAGTATTTAGCAAGAACTTCACAGGGAGTCAGGAGGCTTGACTTCTATTCCTCCATTATTATTGTCTTTATCATTGTTTTTAGTCATTTGCTTTGTGACCCTGAGAAAATAATTTAATCTCTACATAAACTGAGGATGAAATTGCTGAAGAGGCATACCTTAAAATCATATTTGCTTTCAGCTTTTGCAAGGGGTTTCAAAATGGTGTGCTTTTTTTTCCCCCAAAGGAAGCTTTATTTTTCCCTCACTACATTTGTTTTCATTTTAACAAATAATGCTTATCGTAGCCTTTGGTTCCCTTGCTTTCTGTTGAGGAAGTACACAGTCTTGACAGTTGCATAGATGGGGCCCAGAATAGAATGTTGGACTTGGAAGGAAGACAGATCTGATTTTAAATTTGGTCCCTGCTTTTTCCTAGCTGTGTGACCTTGGGCAAGTCACTTAAACTCTCCTGGTCTCAGGTTCTTCATCTGAAAGGAGGAGGGTGGACATAATGACCTCTACAGCCTTTTTCAGCTTCAACAGTGTCCCTATTGGATTTCAATATTTAGAGCCATAAGGAAAGTTAGTAATAATCTAGTGTTTAAGCCCCTCATTTTACAGAGACCCAAAATGTGAAGTGATTTCCACAAAATAATGTTTTTAGCAAATGATTCAAATGATTTGGGATTCAAATTTTGGTCCTCTGACTCCTGGTCCTTTGTGCATTTTACTGTACCAAGTTTTACGGTCGGTCAAAACAAAGTTACTACATTTAATTGAAATATAATTAAATTAAAGTTATTCTAACCTTCACCCTACAAAACTGTTTAAGAAGGGCTTAGTATTTTCATTGCAGAACCCTTCAGAACAAATTACATAGATAAAAACAAACTTAATCTATAGTAATACCTTTTATTTATGTTGGCTTATGTTGATGGAGTTCTTTCCCCTAACTATATATAGTATATGTATATATGTACACACACACACACATTAATATTTAATCTTTTTCTTGTCCTTTCAGCAAATAATACTGAAACCCTAACTATTTTCTGACTGTATTGCATTGATTACATTGATCATGGATTGTGTAAAAAGATTGCTTTTTAAAAAAATGTGAATCCCTTTAAATGAAGACAGTGAACATTTGCTATAACATTGCTTTCCTGGATCCTAGGAAAAACTCAAGAAAATAACATTCCAGGGTCTGTTATACAAAGAGGTACTCAGTGTACTTATAAAGTAATAACTACTTAAAAAAAAACAAAAATTCCAGAGCTTATTAAGAAAGATGTTATAATTCAAAGCAATCACTGTGGGAGGCTATATACTTATTCTATTGCTCAAAACAGTTTTTGGAGTTCATTTGGAATTGTCTACAATTTCACAAGAAACATGAGAAAAATTAGTCTCATTAGTCTGGCTAGAAAACAACAACTCCAAATTGGTATTATCCAGCTCACTTTTTATCTCATAAGATTTTTAGAAGCCTTTTGGCTGTTCTTTCTCCCCAATGACCCACTCTCAAAGGAAAAAAGATTTGCTGCTACTGAGGGTGTTCAGATAAATGTGCCTTGGGTTCTGATAGTAATTCTCAAAGAGGAATTAGATCCAGAAATGTTTTGAGCAATGGTAATAACATTTGGATAAGGGGAAAATTGACTCTTCCATAGAGGTTAGCCTTCGTTTAGATGCTCTCTCTGTGTGTATATCTGTGTGTGTTTTAAATCAGTTATTTTTATTATTCGTATATCAAGTTATTATTATTATCAGTTATTATTATTCATATATCAAGGATATATGAAAATATTCTAAACAGATTTTACTGTCTTTCAACAAGTTCCCCCCCTCTCTCTTTAAAACAGTTTGGTTTGATTTCCTCTGTTTAGGATTAAAACTGAAACATCAGGTCTTCAAAAGGATTTGAATTCTTTGAAAAAAAGCTACATTTCAAACAAGGAAACTATTTAGTTTTCAATTGCTTAGCAACACTATTTTACTACCAACAAGGAAAAATACTTAAAGTAAATTCAGGAGATTCTTTCAGATGTTGCTCTTATTAGATTGTAAGAGTCTTGAGGGTAAGAACAAAGTCATTTTAATCTTCCTATCACCCTTGTGCCTAGGACAGTGTTTTGTATGGATTAGGTGACAAATGTTGGTTGGATAGAATTGAATTTTGGGTGTTTTGAATTTTAATGTTGTGTGTTGATAGAGACTTCATCTGAAATCAGAGGTCCTGGGTTCAGATCAGGATTCTATCATTTACTGCTTATGGAACCTATGGCAAGTCACTAATTCTATCTAGACCTCAATTGTCATACCTAAAAAATAGGAATTAGAATAGCTTATCTCTAAGCTTCTTTTTAGCTCTAAATCTGTGATTTTCCCAGTAGGTGAGAAGGAAGCAAAATTAAGAGCTCAAACATGGTAGATTAGAGATATTTTTGAAGGAAATGAAGAAATATTTCAGATCTCCACATTGGATTGATAAACTCTTTGATTCAAAGAACCTTAGAGATTATCTAGCCCACCCATTCAACTTAAAAATGAGGCAACTGAGGCCCAAAGAGACCAAATAATTCATGTGAGGTCACACAAGTTAGAAGTGACAGAGACAAAATTTGAGTATAAATTCTCTGATGGCTATTTTTCATTGAACCATATCTCTGACCTCATCTGCCTTAGCAAATGCCCTCTTTTTGGCTTTATTTTTTTTATTACCTTTATTATTATTATTAGCAAAATGATATTTCCAAAATTAATTTTTAGTGTTCTGAAATGGTTGGATTCCATTGGTTGAATGAATATTCTCCTTGTTTTTGTTTTTTTTTGGGGATCATAGCAAAAGAGACAATTTTCTACTATTAGAGATGTTCTAATATGGAAAAAGACAATTCTACTGAGAATGCAGAGGAGTTTCTATGTAGGTTGTTTTAGGACATAGAAAACTTTAAAAGACCATCTCTTCCTTTCATTCTTCTCCTTTTCCCTTCATATATGGAAATGCAGATATTAACTTCTGAAGTGCAATTATTCATATTGTTTAGCACAAATTTTTTACCCATTGTTTATAGGGCTTCCCTCACTAAAGGAGACTGTTTTACTGCATTCAGCTGCTGCAGTGGTAAGAGTGCTGGCCCTAGGAATTTGCCTACTCATCATTGGCAGGAAAAAGAATGCCCTTTTTTGGGTGGGTGGGGAGGTTTGATGATGGGGCAGAGTAAAGGAAAGTGATCCTACTTAATATTTTTAGAGCACTTTGCTTTCAAGAAGTGCATGCTCTTTTACTTCATTAACCTTCAATGAGACAGGCTAATGGCAAAAAGTTCTTGAACCCACCAAAAATATACAAACAGTAGGTAAGGTAATATTTTGAGCTTCTGACAGGAGGTGGAACTTAGGTTACAGGTCTCTTTGTAAGGAGAAGGGCATGGAAAAGTCTTCATTGACAGGGAAAAGGTGCTGAGAAATAAACATGGAGAGAGTTAAGACTTTGAGAGAGAAATTCACTGCCCCCAAAAGCTAGAGATCTAGAAGAGATTCCATTAGCTGTGACTGTGCCTTTGATTGGTGGATGTCTCTATGTGGATCTTCATCTAGCATCTCGAATTCTCTCCCTACTTCCAACAAACTAGAGTTAATGCTTGTTGAACTCAACCAAGTAGTTAAATCCTCTGGGTTCCACCACAATAACATTTCTTACTTCCACTTCCCTTCTCTAATTATTCCATTACCTGAATTCAGGTAAAGAACTCTCAACACCATAATACAGAAGCACTGGGCTAGTGACTGATAGGACTAAAAAGATAAATAACAAAATAGTTCCTGCCTTCATCGTCCTTACATTCTGAGAGGTGGCAAGTGAGGAATCAAATTGTGTACAAATATAGTAATAAATATAAAGAATATACAAAATACATGGCTGGAGCAATGGTTAAAATGCTAAATCTGTAGATCAAGAGGACTGGAGTTCAAATCTTCTCTCAAAACTTCCATAGCTGTTTGATTCTGGGCAAATAATTGAATCATACTGGGCCTTGAGTTGAACACCTGTAAAATGAATGGGTTGAACCTCTGGGTTCTAGAGTCCCCTCTGGCTCTGAATCCATAATTTTTATATTGGTAGAGTTTCCAAAGGGAGAAAATACTAATAAGTGGGAACATCATGAAATGCCTTGGGTAGGAAGAGGTGGTACTTCAGCTGTGCTTGGGAGGAAATTGGGTTTTTGCAATGTGGAACTGAGGAGACAGTGCATCCAAAACCTTTGGTAACACATGTGCAAAAATCTAAAGGCTGGAGATGAAATATCTTCTATCAGAAACTTGCAAGCAACCCAGTATAACTGGTACAGAGAATATGAGAAAAAGAGAGTAAGACTAGAAAGGTCTGTTGGGAATCAGATTGGGAAGGATTGCCTACAAATGTGCCCATGTCTCTTCTAACTTGGAGAATTAAAAAACAAAACATGAGAACTTTCATTGACATATCCATCCTTGCTAGCTATCATCCTTTATCTTTCCATTTGTGGCTATATTCATCACTTACTTTTCTCTGACTCTCTTCTTAACTCTTTGCTATTCAGTTTCCAACCTCATCATTCAATTCTCTCTCTAATATTACTAAGGTTCTTTTAATTGTCAAAGCAAATGGCTTTCTCTCAATGATCATTTTCCCTAAGTTCTCTACAGCCTTAGATCTTATTGATCACTCTCTTCTCCTCAAGACTCTTTTCTCTCTAGATTTTTGTGACACTGCTCCTTCTCTGACTCCTTGCTTGATCTTAGTTTGGGTCCTGCCCATTAATGATGGGTATTCCCCTAAAGCTCCCTCATGCTCTTTCTCTGTTATTTCCCTTAGTGATCTCATCAGCTGTCATGATTTCAAATACCATTTGTGTGTCAGTCATTCTTAGATCTACTCACCTAATTGTAATCTTTTCCCCAACATCCAGTCTTTCCTTTCCAACCATCCAAGAAACATCTGGAACTGGATGTCCTGTAGACATCTTAAACTCCAAAGCCGAAGCTTGCCTCTTATTACTTTCCTTCTCCCCCAAACCTTCCCCTCTTCCTAACTTCTGTTAATATTGAGGATACCACTATTTTCCTAGTCACCCAAGCTAACGTAGGTGCCATCTTGGAATCTTCTCTTTCATCACTGCCCCCACTCCCATTACCAACTGGTTATCCAATCAGTTGTCAGGTTTTGCCATTTCTATCTTCATGACATCTCTGGTATATGCTCCCTTTTCTCCTCTGGCACTACCACCACCCTGTGCCAGGCCCTCCTCATCCTATATTATTGTAATAGCCCCATGGCTGGTCTGCCTGCCATCGGACTTTTCTGACTAAGTCTGCCTAGCTGTCAAATTAATCTTCCCAAAGTGCAGGTCTGACCGTGTCATTTTCCTATTTAATAAACTTAAGTGGCTTGCTATTGCCTTCAGGATCAGATACAAAAGCCTGTTTGGTTTTTAAACCTTTTTGTGATTTGCCCTCCCACCCCCCACCCCCTTTCCAACCTTCTTACACTGGTTCGCTCCCAACTGTCCAGAGACAGTGGCCTCCTTGTTGTTTCTCACGCAAGAGTCTTCTGACTCCCTGCATTTTCACTGGCTGGCTGTCCCCCATGCCTGAAGAGGTCTTCCTCCTCCTCTCCACCTCTTGGCTTTCCTGCCTTCCTTTTAATCTCAGCCAAAGTTCCACCTTCTACCAGAAACTTTTCCTAGTCCTTCTTCATCTTAGTACCTTCCTTCAGTGACTACTCCCAGTTTATCCTCTACACATCTTACTTGTACATAATTGAGTATCCCTTCTCCCATTAGGCTTCTTGATAGTAGAGGCCATTTTTTGCTGCTCTTTGCATTCCTTACAGTTCCTAGCACATAGTAGATGTCTGATAAACGTTAGATGACTGAGCCATCGGAAGGACTTGAGTTCAAATCCTTTCTCAGAAAATTCCTTAGCTGCTTGACCTTGGGCAAGTCATTAAGCCACTGGACCTCAGGACTAGACTTAGAAATGTGTATTTTTTAGTTTGGAGTCTCTGTTCATATTTGTTGTAGGAAAGGCTAGTTTCTTTGATATTTAATATATTTAGACTCTTTAGATATTTAGGTAGTTAGACACTTAGATATTTTAAATGGAAATGACAGCCATGGAACACTGAGCAGTTCCCCAAAGTGATTTATTTAGCTCTAATGGGGAAAGAATATCCATCAAGAATATTCACTATGGACCCAGGATTGAGTCAGTGTTATATCACTTCTCATTCTTGGTCATGCTGCCAGCCCGGCCATCCACAGTCCTATCATCCTAAACTCCTTTGGCTTTTCTGTGCTCTGGAAAACCAAGGAGCCAAAGGATTGAATCCTCAACTTCTGAGCCAATCAAGACCGAGGGACATTTGAGTACCTTTTAAGGCAAAAGAGTTAGCTTAGCCCATGTGTGAGAGGACTCTATAATAGACTTCTACCCCATCTGTGTTTCAAGAGCCTGGCAGCTATGTGGAGGACCAGTTGGAGAATTCAGGCCTTCTTTATTCACCTGGATTATTTTAATTGTTTCTCAACCCTCTTCTCCACTCCTAATCTTTCCCTTCTTCTCTCCCTAACTCATTGGTGTGCTCACGGCTAGCTAGCTTGGTGAAAAACTCAGACAAGGTCCTGTTGCTTCTGGGATAAAATTAAAAAGTCCCTTAATTCTGGCATCAGCCAGCATCCCCAGTCAGCCCTTCCTTTCTGGTCATTCTAACACTTCATCCCAGACGGGATTTCTAGCAGTTCTCCAGCCTGCCTTCTCCCTCCTCCTAACATCCACATGCATTCAGGATGCATTCTCTGGCTGCCATCCTGTGCTTTGAAATCTTAGGCTCCTTTCGACCCTTGTACAGTCTACCTAATTCTGGGCTTTTTTTTTTCCGTGTGTGTATAGTATGTCATGTCCTTATCTTTATAAGATTATAAACTCCTAGAAGGAAAAGATTACGTAATTTTTCATCCCTGTATCCTCAGAGCCTAGCACATAGTGGGTAGTGCTCAGGACTTGATCTCAGGAAGACATGAGTTCAAATCTCTTCTCAGACACACTTAAATAATATAATTCTTCTTATTTTATTTTTAACACATTTGTTGAATTGGATTGTTTTGTGGAATTCTGTACTCTTTAGCATATCAGACTCAGGCTTTTGAAGTATAATACTGCCCATGGTTTTTCCTGAGGAATGTTAAGATTGAGATGATTCATTTATTCAAGAGGCCTCGTTCTGTTCCCAGTACTGTGCTTTATCTAGAGACAAAGATGAAATATCCCCTGCCCTCAAGGACCCGGCATCCTGGTTGGAGGAAACAACTACATCGATGAGTAAGTAAAAATAGACTTCAAAGTAATTTTGGAGTAGACATGAATGAGAATCAAGCCAGGTCCCAGGTGGCTGGTGGCACTTGAGTTGAGTCTTCAAGAAACACAGAAATTCTATGATGTAGAGGTGAAGAGAGGAAGCACCTCGCTGCCCTAAGATGGGGAAATGGGAGATGGAGCATTGTGTATGGGGGACAGAGGAAGTAAGCCAGGGACTATTTGATCAGTTATGTGATTGTTTTTTTTTTGGGGGGGGATCTCTGGTCTAACTTATTCTATTTATTTATTTATTTATTTTTTTAATTTTATAGTATTTTATTTGTTCATTTCCATGCATTTTTCATTAAAGACAAAGATCATTTTCTTTTCCTCCCTCCCACCCCCCGTGGCCGACGCGTGATTCCACTGGTATCATATGTGTTCTTGACTTGAACCCATTGCCATGTTGTTAGTATTTGCATCAGAGTGTTCGCTCCGAGTCTTTCCTCTGTCATGTCCCCTCAGCCATTGTAGTCAGGCAGTTGCTTTTCCTCGGTGTTTCTATTCCCTCAGTTTGTCCTCTGCTTTTGGATAGTGTTTTTTTCTCCTTGATCCCTGCAGATTGTGCAGGGACATTACACCACCACTAATGGAGAAGTCCATTATATTCGATTATACCACAGTGTGTTAGTCTCTGTGTACAATGTTCTCCTGGTTCTGCTCCTCTCGCTCTGCATCACTTCCTGGAGGCAGTTATGTGATTGTTGATTTCATTAGTCGTATACAATTCTCAGTGACCCCATTTAGGTTTTTCTTGGCAAAGGTACTGGAGTAGTTGGCCATTTCCTTCTCTAGCTCATTTTACAGATGAGGAAACTGAGATGAAAAATGTTAAGTGATTTGCCCAAAGTCACATAACTAGCAAGTTTTGAGACTAGATGGGAAATCAGGTCTCCTGATTCTAGAATCAACACTCTCTCCATTTCACCTGTAGTTGTCTCTTATTTGGTCAAAGGCAAGGCAAAGGTTTCAGGTCGAAATACAAAGATGATTTTGAGCCTTAAATTGTGGGCTTAATGGATTGAGAGAAGAGAGGAATAAAAGAGGACGACTGGGAAGTAAAGTTTGAGGCTTTAGAATCTTATTCTTGGGTTCCCTTGTCATCATATAGTTCCTTCCCAGTAGTCAGAAGTCTCTCTGGTGTTCTTGACAGCAGATTGGGACTTGTAAGGTGCCTGGGCAGACTATTTGCAGCTCTAAAGGTATTGAAAAATGGAAAGATCATTGGAATAGACTCATAATTTAAAGAGCTGAATAGGAATGTTTGGGAGTGAAGGAAGAATTTGCTTCAGGATGGACTAATTTACTAAGTGCTTTGGGAACAAGAGAGCAATTAGGCATAGAGCACGATGAGATGGCTGGCCAAGGACAACTCAGAAGGTCTTCAGTATTAAGAATGGGAAGCGATTGAAATGTGAATGAGGATTCTACAAGAGTCAGGATCCATGGAATGATAGATCCTGGCACTTTTTCATTTTTGGCAGTCAATGGCTACTTTTTCTTGCTCAAAACATCCCAGAGACAAGACTTTTGGGCTTGTGATTCTAGGAAATGCTCATAAAGCCAGAGCCAGGGAACTGAGAATGGTGTATAAACATGGTCCACCTTGCAATGATAGGGGTAAACTAGATGGATAACCTGAGGTTACTTCATGTATTTGTTATTGTTTCTTTTGATTGTGACTTTTGTTTGTCAAAGGTAGCAAAATTTAAAAAACTGGTTTTAGACTTTAAAAAAAACAAACCACTATACCAACACATAACGTGTTAATAGCCTAGAGACCAAGGCAGTATAAAACACATTTATTTTGGAGTCTAAAAAAACTAGATTCAGATTTTTTTAAATTTGTATCCAACTTTTTGTGATCCCATTTGGGATTTTCTTGGCAAAGATACTGGAGCACTTTGCCATTTCCTTCTCCAGCTCATTTTACACATGAGGAAACTGAGGCAAATAGGGTTAAGTGACTTGTCCATGGTCACATAGCTAGTAAAGGGTCTGAGGCTAGATTTGACTTCAGAATTGTTGGAAGATAATTTTTTTCCCATTATGTCTCTGAGTGATGTTAAACAAAGCGATATAATGGAGAGAGAAATTCTCTTCCAACAGTTAAATGACTTGTCCAAAGTCACACAGTTAGTAGAGTGTCAAGTAGAGAGTATTTGACATCAGGGTTAAGGACTTGCTTAAGAACATCAAGCTAGTAAGGGTCAGAGATTGGATTTGAACTCCTGACTCCAGGTCTGGTACTCTATCTATTATACCATCTAGTTGTCCCTAGATTCAAATCTAGGCTCTGCTATTTACTTTCTGCATGCCCAAGGGAAAATCGTGTCACTTCTTGGGCCCTTAGTTTACTCTTTTATAAAATCACAAGATAGGCTAGAATGGTCTATTCAGATACTTTTTGAAAATTGGCCTAAAATTAGTCTTTTCACATTGTCCATAAGAGGCTTCCCAATGTAGTCCAGCTTGAGAATTTTGGGAGAAAATTCTGGATGGAATTCTGTGAAACTAATAAATCATCTAAGGAGCTCATTCCTAACCTCTAGGATTTATTCATTTCAGAGACTACAGTGACTCCCGAATCTCCCAGACAATGAATATTTCCCATCAAGAAGAAAATCACCTTTTGCTGAACTGCTTTTTAAAAATTTATTTTTCATTCTTTGTTACAAGGGAAGGCTCCCAGGGTTACAGAAGAGGATGGATATATTTGCTGGAGTCCTTGCTATCTTACGCGACCTTGGGCAGATCAGTTACCTTCTCTAGACCTTAATTTCCTCATCTTTAAATTCAAGGGCTTGAACAGGATGAGATGTTCTTAACTTTGGATCCATGAAGCACTTTGTGGAAAAATCTGAGGGGATCTGTTAACATAGATAGGAAAAAAAATTGAATATTCATTTTCACTGACCTAATTGAAATTCAACATTTCCTTTTATGAATAGACAGTAAATAAACAAATAGACAGTATTCTGAGAAGGGGTCCATATACTTCATCAGACTGCTAATGGGGTCTGTGACATAAAAAACTGTTGGACTAGAATCTTTTTGAAGGTTTCTTCTAGCTTTGAATCTATGATTCTATTAAGTTAGTAATTTATAAGCCTTTGTAATTCCAATGTATAGTCATTATTGTTTTTTTTTTAATCCTTCTGTCTTAGAACTGAATAATTTGTATTGGTTCTAAGAAGAGTGGTAAGGACTAGGCAATGGGGGTTAAGTGATTTGCCCAGGGTCACACAGCTAGGAAGTGTCTGAGTCCAGATCTGACCCCAGAATCTCCCATCTGGCTCTCAGTCCACTGAGCTATCTTGCTGCCTCTTGTACCAATTATGTTTTTTTTAATTGAAAGTTTAATTAATTAATTTAGAATATTTGATTCATGTACCCATTATGTTTTGATCAATTTTACCTTACATTATAAAAGTTTACTTATTCCTTTTGGATGATGCACATTTGTGTTCTACTTTCATTAATGATAACCTGAAAAGAAATTCAAAGACTTGTGATGGAATCAAGCGACTGCCCCAGGGGGGAAGCTTGGGAGGAGAAGGGATCTAGTTATGGGGAAAGCGGGAAGAGGAGCATCAGGGCTTCTGCCTGACCGTTATATGGCCCAAGAGATGTCCTGGTCAGGTTTGCCATCTTTCTTTGTGCTCCTTGACAGATAATTATTTTAGATCGATTTGCAGAACATTATTGATGTTAATTTAAATTTCTATCCACGGTTCAGAACTAGTAACCTTTTGGCAAGATACTACCTTTTTTTCTTTTCTTTTTTTTTTGAAAGCTGAAAAATTTATCGTGTCCTGGATTTTTTGGACTGGCTCCTAGATCCAAAACGAATTTGTTTAGCTCCACTTTAATTAATTGTAATCTAGGGGCAGCTAGGTGGCACAGTGGACAGAGCAGCAGAATTGGCATGACTTGGGTTCAAATCTGCATCAGTCACTTCCTCCTTTTGAAACCCTAGATAAGTCTCTTAATCCCATTTGCCTAGCCCTCTTGCCCTTCTGTCTTAGAGTTGTAACTGAAACAGAAGGGAAGGTGTTTTTTATTGATGATTGATTGTAATCTAGGGTTGTTGGATACAGTGCAGGAAGGGACTTTGAAGAGAAGCAATAGAGTGTTGGCTCTTGGAAGAAGATGCCCTGGGTTCAAATCCTATCTCTGTCGTTTACTAGCTATGTGTGACTACAGACAAGTCACTTAACTCCTCTGAGCATATTTCCTGATCTGTAAAATAAGGGGATTGGATTAGATTTCCTTCCAGTTTTAAATCTATGATCTTATGTTCCTATGAAGATCATCTGATCCAGTTGCTGGGCTCTGCAGAGGAGTCAGCTGATCCCAAGGAGGTATTCATCATGCAGTTATGTTGTAATTGTCTATGGGTTTTAGAAAACTGAGTCACATTTTTAACCTGACATAATGCAAAAATTTGGATTTGACTCTTCTTGGGAGAAAAATTTGGATTTTGAATGATCTGGATTCGCCACTTGAATTTTCTGTATCACTGTACATAGCTGCAAATGGTACTTAGTGCATAAGGAGACAATATTGCAATTGAAGTCAAAGGAGCTTGGTTCAAATCCCACCTCTTTCATTTTCTACCTGTTACCTTTAGAAGGTCATTTCACCTGGACTTGAGTTTCCTTAACTGTAAAATGAGAGTATCCTCTAAGGACACTTCTGCTCTTAATATGGGATTTAATAATTATAACTCTGTTGAAATAGGAGGGGAAAATAATTTCTTTGAATCAATGACATCTCTTTTAAAAACAATTTTATTTTTATTATCATGCAACATACTTCAATATTGGTCATTGTTGTAAGAGCACATTCATACAAAACCAAAACCTCAAACCAAAACTGTAAATACATTGATATGAAAGGTAGTATGTTTTGATCTGCATCCATGCCACTCAACTGTTCTTTCTCCGGAGGTGGATGGTATTCCTCATCATAAGTCAGTTGTCCCAGGTCACTGCATTGCTGAGAATAGCCACGTTTTCACATTTGATCATTATCCAATATTGCTGTTACCGTGTACAATGTTCTCTTGGTTCTGCTTATTTTACTTTGCATTAATTCCTGCAGATCTTTCCATCTTTTTATAAAACCATCTTGATTATTTCTTTTTTGATTATAATTTTTAATTTAATTTAAAATTTTTTCCATGGTAACTTGATTTTTGTTGTCTTCTCGCCCTTCTCTCCCCCCCTCCCAGAGTTGACAAGCAATTCCCCTGGTTCAAAACTATTTCCTTATTATTCATTTTTGTTATAGAGTAATCTTTTAAAACCAAAACCCCAAATCATATACCTGTATAACCAAGTGATAAAATCATATGTTTTCTACTCCCACAGTTCTTTCTGTAGATGTAGATAGCATTCTTTTTCATAAATCCCTCAGCATTGTCCTGGATCATTGCATTGCTTTTAGTAGCAAAGTCAACCATTTTTGATTGTCCCATAATATTTCAGTTACTGTGTATAATGTTTTCCTGGTTCTGCTTATTTCACTTCACATCAGTTCATGTAGATTTTCCCAGTTCTTATTGAAATCCATTGATTCATTATTCCTTATTTCCTTATCATTTCTTATAGCGCAATGGTATACCAGCACCAACATGTAATTGAGAAATATTTAATGAAATAAATAATGATGTATTTACAAAAAAGAAACTTTTCTTGATTCCTCTAGTTTCTGGTTTCTTTTAGGTCCAGTCATTGAGTGATTATTTTTTAATCTACCTCATCCTTACTTATCTGCCCTTTAGAATGTAAACTTCTTCAGGATGGAAACTATCTCCTTTTTGAATTTGTAACTCCCATAGGTAATGTAAAATTGGGCACATAGTAACAATAGCAACAAAAATAGTTATAGATTTAAATGGTTATAAATAGATTTATATATATTTATAAACATATGTATAGATAGTGCTTTAATATTTACAAAGCATATTACATAGGTTGTCTCATTTGATTATCACAACTATCCCAGGAAATAGTGCTATTATTATCCCCATTTTGCTGATGGGGAAACCAAGGCTGAGAGGTTAAGTGACTTGCTAAGGGTCATATAGTTAGTGTCAGAGACAGGATATGAACTCAGGTCTTTCTGACTCCCAAATCCATTGCCCTTTCCACTGTGCCATGTAGGTGACTGATATAATTTGGTAGGTGCTTATCAAATGCTTGTCATCAATAATAACCTGCAGTGAGACTGTCAGAGGGATGTCAGGGATTTACTGTAGCAGGGTGGAAGTAGTATTACCTCTAGAGTCAAAAGACTTGACTTTGAATCCTGGCTTTGCTGCTTATTACTTGTGTGACCTTGTCCAAGTAACTTAGCCTCACTGGGTTGAATTTTATAGACATGAAGGATCGCTTTTAGCACTGAGCTATGAGCCTACGATAAAAGAAAGAGCCATTTCCCCTGAAATTTGCCATTGAGTTTATGATCATGGCATCTGAGAATTGGAAGAGATCTCAGCAATGATCTGGTTCAGCCTAGATTGAAAGGACTCAACCCTCCTGTGACCTACATGTCAGTCACCCAATCTCTGCTTGAAGATTTCCAGTGAAGAGGAACCCACTCCCTTTAGAGGTCACCCTGTCATTCTTTCGAAGGCTGTCAGTCTTAGGAAGTTGTTCCTTACATTAGTCCTTTTTGAAATGTCTAACCATTGCTCTGGGTGCTTTGGGAATGCACTCTACAAGTAAGATCACTATTTCTCAGTGATACAAGGAATCCTTAAATGCCCCACATTTATCCTTTCTAAATGAACTTTATATTTATAGTGTGTGTGTTTTTTAAATTCTTACCTTCCATCTTAGAATTAATAGTAAGTATAAGTTCCACAGCAGAAGAGCAGTAAGGGCTGGGCAATTGAGATTAAGTGACTTGCTTAGGGTCACACAATTAGGAAGTATCTGAGGTCATGGATCTCTATCCATTGAGCCACCTAGCTGCCCCTGTGTTTTGTTTTAAAACACATTAAAACAAGTGTTTAGAGTATTTTACTATAAGGACTCTGCCAGAGTTTAGTTTAAACTGAAGGATTCTTACCTACTACTGTGGAAAAGTGTAAGAGCCCCTTTAAGGACTTGCAATTAACAGGACTGTTTTTTTCATTTGATTAAGTGCCTTGCTTCAAGGGATGCTATTTGCTTAAATAAGAAGGGAGTAAGTTTTAAATCTGTGGTTTATTTGATGCCTGTTCAGGTCACCATATAGTGAAATAATCAAACTAAATGCTAGTCTTTAGAAAAAATGATTTTTAAAAAATCTCACCCAGTTCCCAAGTTTGATTTGCTTGTTGTTACTTATTACTGCCCACTTAGAATCTTGCTTTAAGCATGGGACCCGTTACTAAGAATAGTGTGCCTCAGTTTCATCTTCTCTAAAATAGGGATAAAATAATTGTACAGACTTTTGTAAACCAGCGCAGTGCCTTACACATCATGGGCAGTGAACAAATGTTCATTGAATTAAATTTAATTACACTGCAAATTACCATATAAATGAGGTAGTAATATTGTAAAGTAACAAAAAAACCAACCAATTTTTTAGATATAGGGAAAATCATTAAAGTAGGTTAAAATTGGCACATAGCTGCATACAGATTGCTGATTAAGAAAAATAAATAATAAACATGTTGAGCCAACATGGTCTTGTTTGTAAATCTGGTAAACCACCTGTATCTTTAAGCAATCAATTTAAAGACCATTTTGGTTTGAAAGGTAATTGTCTCCAGATTATCTAGTGACATCAATATATGTTTTGAACCAACAGCCTGCCCAATTATAGTCTTTAAAAAATGCTTGAAAGCCATCATGGGCTTTCATGAGTAGTACTGTTGGCTGGCATGCAGGAGATCTTAGTTAAAACAGCAGTCTGCTTCTCCTGAGTGCTCTGAGGTTAAAAAGGATGGCTCGCATGACTGCTTTCCAAGCAAAGCTCAGAGCTGTAACATACAAGTGGAATATTCCAACCAGCTCTTTCTTAATTGGAGAACCAAGTGTTACTAGTGGAGTAGTGGAGAACCTGGAGGGGATGATGGGTTATTGGGGTTTTTCCAAAAGACTTGCCTCCACCTCCAATTCAGTCTGCCACTTAAAAAAATATTAAACTCAAATATCCAAATGCTGTAAATTACTTTTTTTCATTTAATAGGATGAAATCTTGTTAATGTAGTTTAAAAATGGGCAACTCATGTCCATCAGTTGGGAAATGGCTGAACAAATTGTGGTCCATGTTGGTAATGGATTGTGCTATAAGAAATGACAAGCAGGATGATTTCAGAAAAAGCAGGAAAGATCTGCAGGAACTGAAACAGAGCGAAATAAGCAGAACTGGGAGAACATTGTACACAGATACAGCAATATTGGATAATCTGTGAAAACTTGGCTACTCTCACCAATGCAATGATCTGAGACAATTTTGAAAGATATGATAGGGAGGCTATCCACCTCTAGAAAAAGAACTGTTGGAGTCATCTTTCACATCAGTGTATTTATGGTTTTATTTTGGGATTTTGGTTATAGATGACTTTGCTTTTACAGCAATGACCAATATGGAAGTGTTTTGCATGACAATAAAACATTAAAAAAAAGTAAAAATGGGCAACCCTGGGGGCAGCTGGGTAGCTCAGTGGATTGAGAGCCAGGCCTAGAGACAGGAGGTCCTAGGTTCAAATCCAGCCTCAGCCACTTCCTAGCTGTGTGACCCTGGGCAAGTCACTTGACCCCCATTACCTAGCCCTTACCACTCTTCTGCCTTGGAGTCAATCAAGACGGAAGATAAGGGTTTTTATAAAAAAAAATAATAATAAAATAAAATGGGCAACCCAAGTGGGACATTGCTATCCCCTTGATACCAAAAGAATGGAGAGGGAGGCTTGAGTACACTGAGTAGATTTTTCCAAGGAGGATTTATGGGCAAACATGAAGAGTTGCATGGGATGAGAAGGTATGGAGGGTTGCCATTTCCCTAGGGTGGAGGTTAGGGGGGGAATATCCATTTCAGTGTGATCAAAAGATCTTTCAGAGGATACAGCTGGGTGGCTCGGTGGATTGAGAGTCAGAAGATCCTGGGTTCAAATATGACTTCAGATACTTTCTAGCTGTGTGACCCTGGGCAAGTCACTTAATTCCAATTGCCTAGCCTTTACCACTCTTTTCCCTATTGATTCTAAGATGGAAGGTAAGGGTTTGGGGGAGGGGACATTGAATGTTAAAAGTAATGGAGAGGAAGTCCCCAATAAATGTGTGTAAGAGTATATTATATACATTGATATAATGCACATACATCAGACTGAATTTACCAGCCTTTATTGTTATTGGAATATCATTTGAATGTTACTATATATAGCTTTGAGTTATATTTCTTTGAGGAGTTCAAAGGATATTTCATTAAAAAATAAAATTCCACTTACAGAGTTTCTCTGTATTTGGCAATGCCATATTTCCTTGTGTAATTTCCCCCTCTCTCAACTTGGATGAGGAAGTAAATCATCTCCTCCTCTCCCACACATACCTCCCACACTACCTTTTAGGGATGCTGAGCCTGTAGCAGTCTTCAGAAAAGGACTGTGGCTATAGAAAATGGAGGCTCTGAATTGCACCGGGTATAAAAGTCATCACAGACAACAGATCAGCAGAACCCCTCCACAAGGAATTTACCACATGGCAGCAAATAGTTTGGGGAGGAAAGAGATTCATCCAAGATGTCCCAGAGGTCTTGGGGCAGTTTTAAGTGATTAAAACTTTTTGTTATAAGAAAATATAATTCGGATGGGGGAGGGAAAGTAAATCAGAGGGAAAAACATATAAATATTGAATTTATTTTAACATAAAAGGGATGAAGGAAAGGGAAAGGGGAAAAGGTGAAATCTAAATTCTTTAAACCACTATATAAACCCTATCTGACTTATTCTAAACTAAACTCTAAACTTGAAAGTTTTTTTTTAAAGCTTTAATTGTTTAAAACTATGAAGAATTCTAGTATATTATTAAAGAGACTAGATCTGTCACTGTCAGGAGACCCTTGGCCTGTTTTAGTGTTAAAACTGGTTGAAAAATGAGGGTGGAGGAAATTATGTGGATAAATATAGTATCCTCTGTGCTTAAAAGGGAAAACTAGGAGATATTCATGGAATGCTGTGGTTGACCTGGGACTGTAATTTAATTCTGCTATCCAACCCTAGTTTTTCTGATAGGTTTTGCAGCTAATATATGTAAAAGTCCTGTAGCTAACAGACTCCTTTTCTTATTGCATTTAGTTTTGTTACTGGAGAAGAGTGAAAATGGAGAGGATACTAATTTGACCTTTAAAAATAAATTTCTCATTTGCCTTGTGAACATTAATTCAATTTATTAAATCTGTTAAGTGCCCACCATTCTCAAGTTACCAAGCTTGGCTTTGGGATGCCATGACAAAAAGGAAACTGTTTCTTCTTATTTTTTTTTTAAACCCTTACCATCCATCTTGGAGTCAATACTGTGTATTAGCTCCAACGCAGAAGAGTGGTAAGGGCTAGGCAATGGGGGTGAAGTGGCTTGCCCAGGATCACACAGCTGGGAAGTATCTGAGGTCATATTTGAACCCAGGACCTCCTGTCTCTGGGCCTGGCTCTCAATCCACTTGAGCTACCTAGCCGTATCCTGTTTCTTCTTTCAAGAAGCTTATATTCTACTTTTATATCTAAGCAGATAAGTCTAATACATGATAATTTCAGGTTGAAGAAAGCATTTAATTTTGGGGAATCAATAAACCAACAAGCATTTTTTGAGTGTTTTCTCTTGTTGGGCATTCTGAACCTTGGGGATATGGAGAAAAAGCCAGCAACAACAACAAATCATTCCCTACCCTTGAGGACCTTATATTCTAGTGGGGGGCACCATGTGTATATATAAACACATGCTGACATATATATATATATATATATATATATATATATATATATATATATATATATATATATATATATATATATATATATGATTCAATGTCCCGCATGGGGGACAGTGAGAGCCAAGGCATAGGAGATGAATCCTGTATGCAGAGCAGGAGGGCAGTGTGGCTGGACCATAGAGTTCCTGGAGGGAACTAATGTACAAAAAGATAGAAAATGTAGAAAGGGATCAGGTTAGTAAGATCTTTTGAGGCCAGAGTATTTCACAATTGAACCTAGAGATAGTAGGGAGCTTCTGGAGTATACTGAGTAGGAGGGAGGCAAGTCTGTGTGGAGGATGGCCAGTGAGGATGCTATTTCGGTACTCTTAACAATGGTGATGAAGTCCTCTGTGTGTGGAGGGAAGGGATGTTCACAGATGTTGGGGAGTTCAATTTGGCAAAGGATTGACTCAGGAGGAGGAGATGAGAGTGAGGAATTGAAGATGACATCCAAATTACTGATGCTTCAGACCTGATGCCTCAGACTTGGAATGTCCAGTGCCCCCTGTAATATAGGACTGGAGCCCAGGAGAGAGACTGGGGCTGGATAATATAGGTCTCTGTGGAATCATTTGCTTCAATAAGAGAATTGAATCCATGGGAGCAGATACCATCACTAAGTGAGAAAGCATAGAGAGAGAGAAGGCTAACAGGAGAGGCTTGACATAAACCCACAGTTGCTGGCTATAATGGAGATAAAGATCCAGCAAAGGAAATTGATATAAAGGTTGGATGGCTAGAAGCGGAATTGGGAGAGAACAGTGTCACAAAAACCTTGAGAATGCTAGCTGTGTGACCCTGGGCAAGTCACTTCACCCCCATTGCCTAGCCCTTACTACTCTTCTACTGAGGCAGTCTCTGTGAATGCCTCAAGGAGAGAGAGAGAGAGAGAGAGAGAGAGAGAAAGAAAAGATAGTAGATTGGATTCTGCGAGGGGTGTGATGGAGCCAGGTATGAGATGGCAGAAATGAGTCAGAAACCAGGCCGAATTGATTACAATGGAGCCACAGCAGAACTCCGATCTTTGGATGACACAAAGGCATGATCCATCCAGAGATCCAAATTTAATACCACACAGGTCGGAGACATAATAGAGAAAAGAAAGTGCCTGGCTGAAGGCCAGGTCCCAGGTGAGAGAGATAGAGAAGGAAAGGAATCAAAGATGGACAGACATAGGAGAGAGGTAAGATCCAAGAGAGGGGAGGTGACTGCTGTGGCTTCTTTTAATGTCTTTGACATGCAAATATACCCAATACATATTGATGAATTACATAGTGTATTGCCATTGGGTAATTGTAAATTACGACAAGATATAGGTGTGGTTTATCTTATCCAGGTGAACACAAAGAAACTTGTTTTCTGGCCTAACCTGGGGGAAGCTGGGATCAAGGGTTAGAGGCTTTACTAGCCAAGACTGAGCATGCTCTCTTCTAAGCCACTCTGTACATTCTAACTGTCTCCCTTGTCCATAGCTAGGTGTGGACTGCTACATCTACCTTGGAGCCAATACACAGTATTGACTCCAAGATAGAAGGTGAGAGTTTAAAAAAACAAAAACCAACCAAAACAAAAAAAAAACAAAAAAAAAACAAAAAAACCCTTGAGAATGTCCAGGAGGAGAATAAGAGCTCAAGAAGAATGATTGAGAACGGGCCATTAAATTTGGCAATTAAGAGATCACTGGTAAACAGGATGATAATCAGTTGAATGATGAGGTCAGAGGATAAAGTACAGAGAGTTTAGAAGAGATTGAGAGAAGCTGAGACGCTGAGTATCTCAATTAATCAGTTGCCAAATCTTGTCATTTCTTTATCCATTTTTTTTTTGCATTTGTCTTCATCTTTCAATTTATATGGTCACCCCATTAGTTCTGGCCTCATCAGCTCTCAGCTACACTATTAAAGAAGCCATCTCATTGGTCTCCCTGCCTCATTTCTCCCCTCTCCAATCCATCCTCCATCAAGATGCCAGTGTGGTTTTTCCTAAACTGACTTCCTTTCTTCTAGCATTTAGTTTTGTTACTGGAGAAGAGTGAAAATGGAGAGGATACTAATTTGACCTTTAAAAATAAATTTCTCATTTGCCTTGTGAACATTAATTCAATTTATTCAATCTATTAAGTGCGCACCATCCTGGAGTCACTCAGCTTGGCTCTGGGATACTCACCCCTGTCTCTTGGAATCTATGGTTTCTTTAGAATCTTTTAGTCTTTCCTACTCCTTTCTACCCCAAGCAAGCTGCTAATGCTTTCCTCTAGAAATTACTTTGTGTCTAATCTGCACATTCTCATCTGTACATGTTTTCCCCATAGGATGTCAGCTCCTCTGTTACATTCCTTTCATTGTTGTAGTCCCATGAACTGGTATAGTATCTATTTTTTTATTTTTTAAACTCTTAGCTTCTGTCTTAGAATGAGTAGTGTATATTACTGTGTAATACTGTGTTACCTTGAGTAAGTCACTTAACCTCTGCCTGCTTTGGTTCCTCTTCTGTGAAATGAGGACAAGAATACTGTGTAATCATTCCAAGACAAGAATGGTAAAGACTAGGCAATTGGGATTAAGTGACTTGCCCAGGGTCACAAACACATAGGAGGTGTCTGAGGCCAGGTTTGACCACAAGACTGAGCCACCTGGCAGCTCCGTACAATGTTGGCTTTGTTGATTGTTTAATTGAAAGGTGATCATAAAGTTACAAATGGAGAGCTGGAAGATCTAGTTCAATACCTTCATTTTTACAGATAAAGAAACAGCCTCAGAAGAGTTAAATGAAGTGCAAGAGGATGTGGGGTTTGAATTCGTGCCCTGTGATGGCAAATCCAGCACTCTTTCTCCACAAGATGCTGGGACATCCTGAGTTCTTAACTTGCAGTCTGCTAACTTGTTTATTTATTTATTTATTACATATTGAAACCTGCATTGTGTTTTCTCTTAGGCGTTTAAAAACCATATTCTGAGGGAGAATTCATAGCCTGGCTCACCAGATGGCCCAAGAATTTCATGACACAAAAGGTTAAGAACCTTGGCTTAGATCTTAAGTGGTGTGTGCGGTTCCTGTTGTCATTATTGGATAACATGGCCGTTGTTGCTGGATGGGACTTGGGGGAGCAGGTTAGTAACTGTGGTTACTGAAATGGACTGGCTGGAAGGAGGAAAAATCTCTTCCTTCGTTTTGAGTCATGGTGGAGCAACCTTAACCCTTAGGCTGTTTGCTAGTCATCTAGAGTGAGGCTTTGGACACTCCCTTCAGCAGATAAGGGAACTAAAGTAATTAGGTCATTGACTCCAAATTGGGAGGCATTCCAGTGGCCCTGTGTGAGGGTGCTCCAGACTGCTCAAAGCTCTCTGTCAGTCAGCTAGTGTGTGTGTCACTCCTGCTGCCTTCCTTCCCTCTTTTTGCTTCTGGCAAGGGACTTTTCTTTTGTCTTTAGCTTTGCTGAGGGGGGAGCCGGGGAACTAGGAAGGAAGGAAATCCCAAGGAAATTCTTTTAGTAATGGGAAATGACTGCATTCTTGGGATCTTCCAAGTGAATCATGCTGAGCAGCTGTAGGATGTTGGGCAAGTTGAGCAATACCTCCACTTGTAAAAGATAGTTTTAGATTCATGGGATTGTGGGTGCCTCCGAGGCAAGCTAATTCAACATCAAATTACAGAAGAGGAAACTGAGGCCCAAAGAACTGTGCAGACTGTTGGATACTGAGTCAGGAAGACTCAGTTCAAATATTGCCTCACATACTTACTAGCTGTTTTACTCTTGAGTAAGTCACTTAACCTCTGCCTGCCTTGATCTTTGAAATGAGGATAAGAATAGCACCTCCTAAAGTTGTGATGATATTAAAATTAATTGATATTTGTAAGGAAAGGGCCTTGCAAACCTTAAGCTTTAGACAGATGCTTGTAATTATTATTATTGTTGTTAATAATGTTATTGTCATTGTTGTTCCCCAGTGTCACACTGGAGATTTAGTTCAATTCAACACAATTAGCACAATGAAGCATACTGCTTGCTTGAGATTCAAAAATGAATCTTGCCTTTGGGGAACTTGCAATCTAATGACAAAAATGATGAAAGAATTAGATGCAATTTATAAAAGAATATTTTTTCTTTTTTTGATTTGAAAATTTTTATCTAATTAATTTATAATTTTTTCCATGGTTACATGAATCATGTTCTTTCCCTTCCCTCCTCCCGATCCCTTCCGGTAACCAACGAGCAACTCCACTGGGTTTTACATGTGTCATTGATCAAGACCTTTTTCCATATTATTGATAATTGCACCAGGGTGCTCATTTGGAGTCTATATCCCCAATCATGTTCCCATCGAACCATGTAATTGATCATATATTTTTCTTCTGTGTTTCTACTCCCACATTTCTTTCTAGATGTGAATAGCGTTTTTCTCATAAGTTCTTCTGTATTGTCCTGGATCATTGTATTGATGGTAGTAGAGAAGTCCATAATATTCAATTGTACCACAGTGTATCAGTCTCTGTATACAGTGTTCTCCTGGTTCTGCTCCTCTCACTTTGCATCAATTCCTGGAGGTCATTCTAGTTCACATGGAATCCCTCTAGTTCATTATTCCTAAAAGAATATATTTTTTAAAAAATCCTTACCTTCTAACTTAGCAGCAATACTAAGGATTGGGGTCCAAGGCAGAAACGAGTAAGGGTTAGGCAACAGTGACTTGCTCAGGGTCACACAACTAAGAAGGGTCCGAGTTCACATTTGAACCCAGGTGTCCCTGTCTGTCTGGCTCTAGGCCTGGTTCTCAACCCAATGAGCTACTTAGCTGCCCTATAAAAGTATATTAAAGACTTGAGGCTGGTATTTTATGTGAATTCACCATTCAAGGAACTCTGGTCTCATAGTCCTAAAACAAAAAATTTTTAAATTCAGTATATGTTGTGTTGTCCTAAGTGCTTTGTTTGATCATTATTCCTATATTTTTATTGGACATTTCAGAGAAAAGGGCATTTTATTAACTGAGATAGCAACACTAAGCATATTTGGGGAGGATCTTTGGCTCAGTGGGACTGGGTAAGATGTATGGGAAGTGCCAGGAAGAAGATTCTGTTTCCTAAAGTAGGTTTCGCAGGACCCAGAATTGACATTAATGTACAGGTGTAACAATTAGAGACGAGAGGTTACCCTTGAGTACAGTACTCATACAGTTCTATTTAGTCTAGTCACCAGGTTTCTGTCCATTTCTCTGACCTTAAAAAGTTTGAACCATTTAGTTAACTAGAGTTACATTTTTGTATCCACTGTTATTGGACTCTTTCCCCTCTCTTAAAATGTATTATACTTGCTTTTTCCCTCTAAGGTAGCTTGGGGGTGGTGGGGGATCAAGAGCTGATTTCAAGATTCATGCCAGCTTCTCTGCCACCTTCCATCTCAATGCCCTCATCCTAACCCCTAAGTATATTAGACATCCAAAGTGGGATTGAATGTGTCTGACTCCCACACCACCTTAATATTTATAACCAGTTCATTCAAATGTCAACTTGGACTTTGGTTATTCTTAGGTCAGTCCAATCACAGGGATTTCATCCAACTTCTTTGTGCTTTAAATTTACATTTTCTCAGTGATGCCAGTCTAATTTCTTAAATTGGAATCCTTAAATTCCTTTAAAAAAATACTGATAGGTCATAGGCTCCAGTTAGTTGGATTCTAGTTTAATCAAGATTTTATTGTCCTCAGGTGGCCAGCTGCTTGTTCTTTGACATCCTCAGGTTAAGTGGTTTTGCACAAATGGCATCAACCAGGAATATGGCCACATAAAGGGGACCAAGGGCGAAATTTCTAGTGCTAATGAAAAAGGATGCTTGGTTAACTTTGCTTTTACAACTTAAACAAATGAACACAAAATCCACCATTATGGAGTCATTAAATTTTTACATTTGACTTGCCTGTCCCACAGGCTCATGAATCTCAAATTATGAAGCAATTTGTTATTACTGCTGTGCTTTTACTACCTCAAGAAAGGGCTGATGTAGTCACAAGTGGACAAAACATGGATTTTCCTCAAGAAATTTGCAATCTTGCATTAGTAGGAAATGAACAATCAGATTTTTTTTAAGAAGAGAGAGAAGGGACTTTTTGAGAATTATAACTTTTAGCTCAGTGTATTTTGCAAGCTGCATAACTAATCTGTCATTAAACTTCAATATCAACAGGATACAGCTTGAACTCTCTTCTCCTTTATGCCTGTCAAGAAAACTTGATTTTTAATAGACCTGGCTTTAGCCACCGCCGCCAGCCATGAGACATTGAATTGAATATACCAAAGTTAATTTCACTGTTCAACTGAGCAACCAAGAAGTAGTGATGAATTTGGTCATCTTTTTGTGCTTATTGTTAAATGCCCTTATCCTGTGTTCTATTTTATCCAATTTGACATTTGATAAATAGGGTGATTAAGAAGTATTCATAGAGTTGATAATGGCTCTATTGTTGGAGCAAATAAGAAAAGAGGTCTTATGCTAATGTTGAAAATTTCAAATCCCTATTATCAGCTTAGAAATCTTTTGCAGAGGCAAGTATTGGAGTTATGATTGCTTGTGGCATTTCTATAATTGGGAAGGTTTCGTGGACAGTTGTAAAGAATTATTTATAAATTACCGTGAAGCATATTTTAAGCATGAATTGCTATGTATATGCTAAATAGCCTATAGGGAGAAGGTGACTTTGTATTGGATAGAAATACTGGAGGTTTATTTTTTTTTTTTACTGCCAGAACAAAAAATATGGAAGGACAGGAGTATTGTATCTTGAAGGATTAAATAGCTCTTGATTTAGAGCCAGAAGGGACCTTAGAGGCCATCTAGCCTACTCCCAACCCCCAACTCTCTTTATTTACTGATGAGCAAACTAAGAGGTTAAATAATCTCTTGTCCATGATTTCATAGCTAGGGAGGCTATTAGAGACAGGATTTTATTTCAGAGCTTCCTGACTTCTTGACTTTTTCATTAGATAGAGGAAAGAAACCCCAATATTTTGCAATTATTAAAATTCTCCCACCCAAAGTTAAGTTCCTTGCACCAAGTGCTCAATAAATATTTGTTCTGATGAATGATCAATAATCCATCTAAACTTCTAGTGCTTTTCAAAAAGCAATGATAAGTACTTAAAGTATTCTGAGCCATACCTGGGAATTTTGGCATCTTGGGAAAAATCTGTGGGGGAGAAGTGGAGGGAAGAGTGGGAAGCAAGCAGCACTGCCATCCAAAGCCAGCATTCTCAGTGGCAATGGGAGTGTGGGTGCAATCTCGATAGGAGAGGAAGATGGGTTGGGACGAGAAAGTCATGGCATGGTGGGAGTCCCAAAGTTATAGCTTTGTCAGTGTCATTATTCTTATTTTGCAGATAGCAAAAGAGGTAAGAGGAAAGATAACAGGGATCAATCTCTTAAGGCCCTGGATGAGTCACCTAACACTCAGTGCCTTGGGCCACTTTAATAGAAGTAGGAGTTGACTTACCCTGGAATTTCCTGTCCTAATGAACTCAGGTGTGTCCATTCCCTGTTTTGTAGTTGAGGAAGCTTGAGAGGTCAGGGTCACACAGATTATCATGTCAGCACTGTGACTCAAAATTCATGCTCTCTGACTCTCAATGCACTGTCACCACAGGTCTTTCTTATCTCTAGTGATTACATTTTGTCCATTTTTTTCTTCTTCTGTGCATTTGATTGGAAAGAACATTTCCTAAGCAGTTTGGTGTTTTCTGGCTATTTGGCAGATGCTACATCTTCCTGTCCTGGGGCAGGGTGGAGAAGGGCTTTGAGCTTAAGATTCCAAAGATGTGATTCCTATCTGTAGTTTGTCCCTGTTAAATACCTTAAATTAGTCTGGTTGTGCTAAGGGAACACTTTGCATAGAAATTTCTTTATGACAATCCAGGATATTCCCCCTAACTTGAATGAGGAAGAATTTCTTCCTTACTAAAAATTATTTTCTCCTTTTACTATACAAAATCTACATTTATTACGAAATAAAATTCTACCTCAAGCTTTACTCTGTTCTGATTGAACATTTTTATGTCAACTTCTGTCTGTAGTACATTTTCCAATAAATAGTTCTGAAAGAAACCTAGTGAAGTAAGGGACAGATGGAAAACTACCCAGACAGTTGAGGCAATCTCATGCAAAGCATTAATAGCAAGACAAGTGATAAAATGTTTGCATTTTCTCTTTGCTTTGTGATATTCTTTCTTCAAAGAAGCCCCAAATATATGTATTGACTCACATTTATAAGTCACCAAGATCTGCTTTTCGATTGAATTTTTAAAAGACTATTGGTGATCACTTTATGCTTTATCTCAGTGACTGAGACCTGCGGCTTCCACTCAGAAGAGCATATGATTTCCTTTTGGGGTTATGATAGGATTAAATTTTTTTGGAACTTGAGATTGTTGAGAGTGTATGTTGTATACTGGGAAACCACCAATTTGGCTCCGCTAGGACTACTTCAGAACAAACACATTTTAAAGAACAGAAGCTCCATTAAGCAGAAATGTACAACCTGGGCAACCCGAGGTGGATACCAGACTGGGGAATAATGCACTAATAATAACAACTTTTCTTTAGGAAAAGTTTCACAACCATAGCTTTGGGCACAGGGTTAAGACTTAGCTTCAAAAGCTGGCAAAATGGTGACTGCTGTTTTTAGTTCTCTTTTTATGTGATTTTCTGCAGTTCTCTCATTGCTACTCCTGGATGGTTTTTACCTATTTTAATTAATGTTATCTTGTTATGCTTGGGCCCTGGGGCTGCCTTAGTGAAAGGTGTAATTTCAGAAGCCCAATAAATAAAATAGCTCTGGTGTGGGAAAACCCCATTAATCACATTTATGGTTACAAAATATTCAGGAACATCCATGTAAAACATTCCTGGGCAGTGAATTGTACAGAAAACATTTTGAATCCCTGCTTTTCAGTAGTTCAACTGGCTGTTATCACACAAGGACTGGTGCCGTAAAACATCTACAAGATATTTCATTTGGCAGGAAAATGTTTTCTGCTTATTATAAATTATGTGGAGTCAAGAAGTAAGGAGAATATGTGTGTGTTCAGTCCTTTTAGTCATGTCTGACTTTTTGTGACCCCATTTGGGGTTTTCTTGGGAAAGACACTGGGGTGGTTTGCCATTTTCTTCTCCAGCTCATTTTGTAGATGAGGAAACCCAGGCATAAAGGGTTAAGTGACTTGCTCAGGGTCATACAGCTAGTTAAGTGTCTGAGGCCAGATTTGAATTCTCAAAAAGGAGACTTCCCAGTTTCTGTAACTCTAGCTGCACACACACACACATGCATATATATATATATATATATATATATATATATAATGTTATTTTATATTATATGCCATATAATATAATGCATGTGGGCATATAATATATATGCATACACAAATTTAAGTGAATATTATTCACTTGTAATATATACTGAGGGGCAGTGTGATATGGTAGATAACTGTTCTACATACTAGAATCCTGTCTCTGAGACATATATTGATTATGTGATGTTGGGCAAGTAATTTTCTTAGTGCTTTCTAGCAACTCTAAAGTGCAGAAAAGATGCTTTGGGAGAAGGAATTTGGTCACCCCCAAATTCCCTCTAGTAATGAAATCACAGGTCTAATTCCTCTACCTTACTTATATTGTATTCTTCCAGGAGAACATACGCTTCTTGAAGTCTGTGACTGTTCCCATTTTTGTCTTTGTGTCTCCAATGCCTAGTACCCCTTGTGATGTCATTAATACGTACTGGGTGAATTGAATGAATGAAGAAGTTTTTGCAGCAGAAAGTTGGCAACATTTCTGTTAATTTATGAAATCAATTATTTGGAGAATAGATTTAAATTGACCTGTCTCAACTCCTCCTTTTAGAATCTGATGATTCTGTCAGCTACACTAAAAAAAAAATTGTCCTTTTGCTTTGTAGCTCTACTTTAAATCTATTTGTTTGAATTGATTGGAGCCTATCTAGGTGAGATTCCACTTAACTTGAGATAGCTTATATCAAAGTGTGGCCTAATGTACGGCCATTCCATTTTTAAATTCTGAAAGATAATCCTCTAGGAAGAAAGAATAGATAAAATTTTGACTAGTATGAAGTGAGCAAGTCAGTGAAGTGGAAAGATGTTGGCGGTTTCACATACTGAGCCTAGAGTAGTGGTTTGTTTTGTTTTGTTTTGTTTTTAATTGGGAGTCAGGGGATAATCCTAAAGAAGAGCAGAAAACAGACTTTTCTTTAAAAAACCAAACAAAAAAAACCCAAACCTTCCCTATTTCCATAGACTTATTTTTACCATTGACTCAACCACTGTTTACTTATGAATTCATTCCTGAAACATAATTTTTTCATCTGCAAGTAAACCTGTAAGTCAATTAAATATAGTTTTAACATTTCCCTTCTCAGGAGCATGCAAATTCTGTCATAGTATTTAATTCATTCAAGTCTGCAATCATTTCTTGAGTGTTTATGGGGAAGGGAGCATGGTAGAGGTTTGGAGTCTAAGGTCTTGGGGTTGAAACCTGCCTTGGGTACTTCTTAGCCATGGCATCTTGGGCAAGTCATTTAGGATTATTACTATAGAGTTGTGTAGGACCTTAGAGGTCATCTAGCCTACCCCTTTCTTTTTATGGACGAAGAAGCTGAGAAATTGGCCAAAGTTTCACACAGCTAGTAGGAATCCAAAGTGGGATTTGAACTCAGGTCTTCCCTACTCTAGTCTAGCATATTTCTCAAACTTAACCTCCCTGGGCCTTAATTTCCTTTTCTATAAAATGAGAAAGAATGGACTAGATGACCTCAAGGTCTCTTCCAGCCCTCAATCTGTAATCACATTATTCCTCAGTCACATAATTTCTCTACCATGCGCCTTGTGAATAACAGTTGTACAAAATGGCAGAGGAGACTTTGAAGGCTTGGTAAGAGCAGTAGAAGAGATGTAAATGTGATTGGATGCCATTCACTGAAAGGAAAGCACAGCATGCCAAGTGATGTTTGCACCTAAATTGTACTGAGGCCTTAAAGATGGAAATTGCTGACAATAAAAATAGAGCTGGTGGCCCTTCAAGGTTCACCTCTGGGACTGGGGAGGAGAGAACACGAATCCTGGCAGCCATAGCAACATGAAATGATTTACTTGGATAATTGCTCACCATACTTAGCTCAGTTTAAAAGGGCGAGGGGGAGGGGAGAAGGCTGTAGTGAAGACATACATATTCTCTGCTTTCAGGGATCTTGCATATAAGATAACAGAAGAATATAGTACATAGCAATAGCTTACTCATTTGAAACAGTTTTGGGAAGGATCTCTAAATTGATGAAAAGCTTGAATTTTATAATCCTTTTTAAAGGAAAACTATATCATTTCCTGAATACATATAAGGTATCCTTGAAGTCTTAGTACAATTTCAAGCTTTAATAGCCCAAGCTTTAGTGATTTAAAACTACATTAAAACATTTGCAATACCTGGCATGATAATTGAGAAGTTAACAGAGTTTTGCCAAACAGCAGACCTTTACGAACTCTTTAATTTATTTTTGTTAATCTTTTTCCAGGCTTAGATGTAGATGCAATTTTTTTAAAAAATTAAAACCCTTACCTTCCGTCTTGGAGTCAATACTGTGTATTGGCTCCAAGGCAGAAGAGTGGTAAGGGCTAGGCAATGGGGGTCAAGTGACTTGCCCAGGGTCACACAGCTGGGAAGTGTCTGAGGTCAGATTTGAACCCAGGACCTCCCATCTCTAGGGCTGGCTCTCAATCTACTGAGCTACTCAGCTGCCCCCTGATGCAATTTTTAATTGCATTTAATTTAATTAATTTTAGTGATCATTTTTCTGACGTTTTGTGAGCCATGTTTTCTCTGTCCCTCCTATGCCTCCCTTCTCCCCCAAAACTATTTTAATAAAAAGAAGCAAAAAGACCTGAATGATATGCAAACTGAACAACCTATCTCTGAGCCACTGGGAGTCAGCGACTTATGGGGTTTTTTTTCCATGTGTATAATAAAAGAAAATATAGCTTTAGCAGAGAGTAGCATTTGTCTTCCTTGAGTTGGAGAAACAGAGACATCATTATAGGGGCTGCAGTTAGCCAAGCTTTAGAATTACTACCCATAGTCCTCAATGAGGATTGCTGTCACTTTTCAGTTAAGGATATTGAGCTTCAGATTGTATATGTATGTGGCTACATATTATACATATAAAAATACATACAACATATACATATACATAATATGTATATATTATAGTAAACACATAAGACATATAACACGAAACATATAAACATAAAATATATTTAATGTGCTATATAAACATAAAGTGTTACATATAAACATGTATATAATATATATAATATACAGACATGAAATAGGTTATATATAAACAAAATAGATTATATACAAACATATTTTATATATGAATATATACAAAATATATATAGCACATATATAAATATACACATACATATATATTTGTATACACACATATTTTTGATCCTGGGTTCATGTGGTGAGTGGTAGGATCTTAGGATAGAAATCTAGAATTTTTAAAAAATTCTGTTATTATTTTTATTTTATTTTTAATTTAAATTAATTTATTTAGTCAATTTAGAACATTATTCCTTGGTTACAAGAATCACATTATTTCCCTCCCTCCCCTCCACCCACCCTTTCCACAGCCAACATGCAATTTCATTGGGTATTACATGTGTCCTTGATTAGAACCTATTTCCATGTTGTTGGTGTTTGCATTAGGATGTTCATTTAGAGTCTACATCCCCAACCATATCCCCTCCACCCATGTATTTAAGCAGTCGTTTTTCTTCTGTGTTTCTCTGTTTTTCCTCTGAATGTGGATAGTGCTTTTTCTTGTAGATTCCTTAGAATTTTTTATTTGAAATCTCATAGTAGGGAAGCTACATGGCTCTGTGGATTGAGAACCAGGCCTAGAGAGGTAGACTTTTGGTTCAAATCTGCCCTCAGACCCTTCTTAGCTGTGTGACCCTGGGCAAGTCACTTAACCGCTATTGCCTAGCCCTTACCATTTTTTCTGCCTTTGAATCAATACACAGTATTGATTCTAAAATGGAAGGTAAGGATTTTAAAACAACAAAAAAAAGTCCTATAATAGAAGTTTAAACAATCCAACCCAATACTGAACAACTGGGAGGTTTAGAGAGGGAATTTGGAGCCAGAATTCAGGGCTGGACTCAATTCATCCCACCCTCAGGATGAATACAAAAAAGCACTTATCCTCTTTGGTGGCCATAGTTACAAAAATAAAACATGACTTTAAATGATTTAATAGCAACCTCTCATTAATAGAAGCTTCCCATTGCCATTTATAAAGTGCTTTCCTCACTCACTACTTCAGGAGAGTCATTAACAGAAGTATTATAATAACCATTTACAAATCAGGAAAGCAGATAAACCTTGAAAGTCTGGACTTGGTTCTATGCCTTCCAGCTTCCAGGTGCTCCAGTGCTGGTTCTGTTCTAGGGACACTGGGTCCCTAGATCTGTCTACCTTCCTTTCTCCCCTCAGGTACTTTCTTGTCAAAGTAGGTTGAAAGCATGAAATACTGCCATTTAGGGTTTATACTATGTGCCATGCAAACAAAAGAAACTAAAAGTCTTTTTCCACAAACACATACTTGGAATCCAGGCTAAGGAAGGAAAGCTCCAGTACAAACGATGTATTCTTGATTGGAAGCATCATGGCACTGGAGAAATCATTCTGGACTTGGTATCAGAAGGTCATGGTCTGAGGCCACTGGCCAGCTGCGCTCCTTTGTATGGAATGCTTGCTTGCAGGAATGAGTCACTGTTCTTGTGATGGAAGGAGCACTTGACCAGATGTCAGAACACTAAGGTTCAAGACCTATCTCTGATGCTTAATTGAGAGAGATAACAGACATTTAACCTAGTTTTTCCCTATTTCTAAACATTTATAATTTATAAATAATATAAGAAAAATTATAAACATAAAATATGTGTGCTCATAAATAGGAATTATCATTAAGGCATTTTAAAGGAAAAGTCAAGCTTTTAGGGAAATATATTCTTTTAGGACAGAGATGTCAGAGCAGTGACCCCCACAGTGGGTAGCCCACAACACTCTGGGAGTGCTGCCTGAACCATGTTAAAATATAATTGGGAAACGTTTAACAAAATAAATAAAAATAAAGATAGATAATGTTAACATGTGATTTTCACAGTCAATAGGCATGGTGTAGTGATCCCTCGGCTTCCCTTTCTAACTGAGTTTGAGAGTACTATTTTAAGACACGAATATAAAGTCTGGGAGCGGCAGTATCCACTACACCAGCAATCCTGCTTCTCACAGTCATCATCCTAGGAAGCAGCAGCTCCTTTGTAGGGTGCCAGCCATTCCCTCTACTTGCCAACCAATTCCTACCCACAAGGCAGGCGAGCCAGCCTAGCTGAACCAACAGAGCACCCTGTAGTAGAGAAAGGAAGGAAGTGTGTTGTGAGCACATCACTGCCACTACCTTAACCATCATCTCTCCTCGGACCTTAATGGAGACATCTCAGGATGCTGAACCCAAGAACAATGCTTCTATCCTGGTGCTAATAATAGCTATCATCTTGTGGTGACAGGCATAGTCTGGCAATTTTGTTCCTATAGATGCTACTGCCACAGCTACTGAAGACCCAGAAAAGGAAGACTTTTACCAAAACCGTTGGCATTGCCAAATCAGAAACTGATATGATTTTATTGGTGAGAATGATGTGAAAGAGGAGGTATTACTGGGGGCAGCTAGATGGCTCAGTGGATTGAGAGCCAAGCCTAGAGACAGGAACTCCTGAGTGAGTTTAGATCTGACCTTAGACATTTCCTAGCTGTGTGACCATAGCCAGGTTACTTAACTCCATTTGCCTTAACCCTTACCATTCTTGTGCCTTGGAACCAATGCACAGTATTGAATCTAAGATGGGAGGTAAGGGTTTAAAAAGAGAAGAGGTCTTACCATCTGCTTTGCTGGATATGGTTAAAATAATTAGTGACCCAGAAAAGGGGCCATAAGTATGGTGCATCCTAAGGACCCTGGGACCTTGCCATCCGACCTGCAACTGAAACTTTCCTTTTGTGTTGTTGCCTCCCCCATTAGAATGTGAGTCCTTGAGGGCAAGGACTGTCTGCCTTGTTTGTTTGGGTCCCCAGCACACTTAGATTAGTGCTTTGTACATAGTAAGCCTATAACAGAGGCTCTTTTTCTCACTTATTTATTCATTATCCAAGATAGGTGAAAATTGAGACTTTTTAGAGCCTTCCAGAGACGGTGATTCCCTGGGAATCCACTCCCACATTTAGCAACCCATTTGTAACAGAGACAATAAATGAATAACCTGAGGAATTCTTGAGTATCCTTGAGGTATTATATGAATCTCAGGAAGGCATGTTGGGTTCTTCCTCAGTGAGAATTGATTAAGAAAACCTATCAGGGAACAATATATACCCAATGACTATTGATGTAAATGAAAAGAATGTTTTAAAAAAGCCAAATTGAAGAATCCTAATAAGTACTCTGGGAGTATCATGTTCAGTTCTGATGTTTCAGAAAGGACATGGTTAAACCAATTGGTGTCCCAGAAAGGGACCACTAACATGGTGGTAGTTGTCGAAAGAAAACATGTCATTTGAGAATCAGTGGAAAGAACTGAGGCTGTTTAGCCTGGAGAGGAGAAGAATGGGAGTGGCAGGCTGAGGAGACATGACAGATGTCATTAAGTATGTGAAGGCAATTATGGTATGGAAGAGGGAATCATTTGTTTTACTTGGCTTTGGAAAATAGAAGTAGCAGCAATGGGTGAGAATCACAAAAGGGGAAAATTTAGGCTTACTCTTAGAAAAGCTCTCCAGTAGTTAGAGCTGTTCATAGATGAAATGGGCAGCCTGAAGAGTCAGTACATCCCCTCTCTCCTAAGATTTTCAATAATAATAAACGTTTATTAGGTTTATAATACATATGTGTGTGTGTGTTCAGTCCTTTTTAATTCATGTTTTACCCATTGTGATCCCATTTGGACTTTTCTTGACAAAGCTACTTGCTATTTCCTTCTCCAGCTTATTTTATAGATGAGGAATTGAGCAAATAGGGTTTAGTGACTTGTCTAGGATCACACAACTAGTAAGTCTGAGGCCAGATTTGAACTTGGGGAGATGAGTCTTCTTGATGTTCTTTACAAATATTATTTTATTTGATCCTTATAATAAACTGGATTGGGGTGGAATAGACACTCTTATTCCCTCATTTTAAAGATGAAGAAATTGGGACAAAAAGAGGTTAAGTGACTTCTTTGTCATTTAACCCTAAGTGAGGGTTCCATAGTGTAATAATTAAAATAGTGGAAGAACTAAATTGTGATATATAAGAATGGATGAGTAAATTGTGACTGCAGACAATATGTTTTCACTACAGTGTTTGTTTTAAATCAAAATATAAGGTGGTCGCCAGGGAAATATTCCCAATTATGAATATACCCAAGTCAACTGGGTTTATAGAGATTTTAATTAATAATACAATGAGGAATTAAAGAAAGAGAGAAAGAAAGGAATAAGTATAAAGGGCCTTAAGCCAACATGGCCTAGACCTGAGTCTTAAGAGAGAGAGATCAGTCAGTCTTTTATCACTCACCATAAGATCTGTCTAAGCAAGGATTCTAGTGACACCAGGCCAGCTCCATCTCAGCTGACTCCACCAGCTCAATGCCTGAATCTGAGTGTGTCCAGTGTCCCCGAGAGAGAGACCCTTCAAGGCAGCCTTGGCCAGCTGCCTCCTTCAATTCAGCCAGAGTCAGTCTCCCTTGAGAGACCTCCTTAGAGATTGTCCTTCAAGAGATTCTTCTCAAGAGACCCTCCTTAGAGTCTGTCTCTCAAGAGCTCTTTTTCTTATATAGGGGGTTTTCTCCTATGTCACCTCCCCTAAGTTCTTCCATCTACCAATCACAGTAGATGTTTTCCAAAGGACAGCCCATTCTGAATTCACAGCTGAATCGACTAATCCCTTTAGTAAGTTTGAACCAGAAAAAACTTCTGAATAAGTTTTCACCTCTTTGCTCCTTGTAAATTCACAAGTTGCCTGACTTTTAATAGGTACTTAGCACCCCATTGTATTAATTCTAAAAATAGGCATGGCTTAAAGAACTTTTTGCCTCATTATAAGTATGGGTTTAAGTACCTTCATTGTTTAGCAAGGAGTTTTCTCCCCTAAAGCAGTCTTAAGTAACGGTGGAGTAGAGGTCTTCCCATTTCTAATCTAAGTAGAGTTCTCACTGTCCAAATGTGGAATGTTCCCAGTAGGGAATTGTTCCAATGGAGGATTCCCCAATGGGGAAATTTTTAACATTCACAAGTCTGAGAAATTTCAAGATTCACAATCCCCCCTGATGATCATTGGGAGACTAGTCTCCCCATTGATCATTTAACACAATCATTTTGTAGTTCTAAATGCACTTCTAACTATGGATATACACAATATTCAAATGTCTAAGAGAAAAATAAAATAGTGAGGGAGGAAATAGAAAAGAAAAGAAAGCAAAACCAATGTTTTGCTGGGCGCATTGACAGAAAGCCAACTTAGGGGCAGTCCCTTTTGGCATAAATGTGTACATTTACAATAAATGTTCAATCAAAGTTCAGTTCAATCAATCATATCCAAAGTTCATTCTTGATCTTCTTATTGTAGTGTAGGTTTTCTGCATCTTTCTGCAACAATCCATTCTCTGGATTTAGGAGTTTCAAGCATCTTTCTTGAAGATCTTTTCTCGAACAAATCAAAATCTTGGAATTTCATAAAAATACAATCTCAAGGAAAAAAATTCAAAAATTCTTGGATTTTAAATGAAAATACAATCCCCCCTGAAGTAGGTGTTAAAAAACATTCAGTTCAACTCAGAATGCAATGTTGAATTATGGGGGTGTATGAGTCAATTATCAAAAGAAGAGAAAAGCACAATCAAAAACATAAGAAAAAATTCAAAATAGGCCTTTGTATAGGTCCAATTTAAAGTAATTTCTATCCCACAAGTCTGTAGAACAGAATGCAGTAATATTTCATTTAGCCATTCGTAGCCAAGACTACAGGAAGTTGCCATAATATAAGAAGAAAAGAATTAGAATTCTAATTTGATAGTGAAATGTCATTCCCTTGTCTGACCTTTTTGTCATTCTCGGGGTTAGAGGGAGCCAGCATGGTAGTCAAATTTTGTACTTGTATGAGTACTTTGCAAAGAGTATAGATACAAGGAAGTCCTACGACTTAACGTATGTCAAGCATCGCAACCTCGAGTCTCACATTAGTATTTCATGTGTGCTCTTTTTGGCACTTTTCAGGTTAAGTCTGTGCTCCTTGTTTTTTATCCCTTTTTCTGGAATCAGATACAAACATTAATCATAATCCTATAATATTTTATCAATAAATGACAGGTTCCCATAGTTTAAAGCTTTTGCATTGACATTATAGCAAGTATATATCTATATATATTAACTTGTATTACTGCAGAAAAAACATTAATATTAATTATGTGTACCTTTAGTACAAGAAATGAGAAAAAATCAAATATTCTAATCAAAATAAAGAAAAGCAATAATTAAAGTAAGAAAAAATCAGTAATTCAATGTGTTCTCAAAAAACAGCATCCATTTGTCAATGGATTATTATCTACAATTCCTTTGATAGGATACAGTCAATCAGTCTCAGCAGAAGATGCTTTCTTCACATGTGAGCAATGAATCCAAGATTCTTTTTCTCCAATCTTTATGGATGTTGGAATAGTTAACAATATTTGGAATGGTCCTTCCCATGAAGGCTGAGTTGCTCCAGTACGCTTGAAATTCTTAATATAAACTTTGTGTCCTGTGTTCAGGTCATGCAGAGAAAAATCTAGTGGTCCGGCTTGTACTGCAGCTCCGGATTCATGAAGTTCATGTAGTTTATGCTGTAATTCCTGTATATAGGAAGCAATAGAAGTATCTCCCCCTAATAGTGATGTATATGCCAGGGAGAAAGGCTTAGCCTGTATAGGCGGATGTCCAAAAAGCATCTCAAATGGTGAGATGTGTAGGTCTCCTCTAGGCCTGCTTCTAAGATAAAATAGGGCCAGAGGTAGAATTTCAGGCCATTTTAAATGTGTCTCAGTGCATAATTTTCCAATCATCGTTTTAAGTTCTTTGTTCATTCTTTCCTACTATTTGGAGTGGAGACAAAACTGAAAAAGGTTAATTAATGTCAACAATATCAATAGAGTCTAAGAAGAATCACCTTCATTATATTTGGGAAGCTCCTTGGGCACCCTCCTGAAGGGCACCTCTCTGAGGGTCATTAGCACCTCGAGTATGTTTTGGACGAGCTCCATTTCTCATATTTTGTTGTTGGGTATTATCATTTTCTTCATTTTGAGCATTGTCATCATTTTCCCAATTCCTATTTCTATAATTCTGGTTTCTAAAGTTCTTATTTCTATATTCATTATAGTTATTTCCATAATCATTATTATAATTTCTAAAATTCCTAAAATTCTGGTTTCTATGACCATTATCATCATTTCTATAGTTGTTCTGGTTTCTATGACCATTATCATCACTTCTATAGTTATTTCTAAAATTGTTATTATTAAATTGTGTATTCCTTCCAATCATCTTAAGAAAGGTTCTACATTCCATCATTTTGTGGCCCTTCTTCTCACAGAAGTGGCAAGTTACTGATTTATTCGTGAATTTCCGCAAAGGGGCTATAGTCTCTCCCTTATTTTTCAATTGTCTCTTCAACATTTCAATTTCTTTTTTTAAATCTTCCACTAATGTATCATCTTCCTCAGGTCTTTTTATACGACCTTTATAAACATAGGTTGCTATTCTTCTCAATTCTTCAAGGTCCATAGAGTTCCAATTAGGACAGCTAGTTCTAAAGTAGTCTTTTACCACTGAATAACAATTCTTAACAAATTGCCTATGTATTTGTCTAATGTCTCTTTCTCCGGATAAATCAAGGTCCATATATGTATTCCCTACGTCAATAAGTCTGTCCATAAACTGGGAGGGTGTTTCATCAATATGTTGTCGGGTTTTTTCAAATTTTGACCATTTTTCAGGTCTATCAGAGCTTCAAGCTCTCATGGCTGTCAATAATGCTTCTCTGGCCTGGTTTAGTTTTGTGTGATCTAATTCAACATTTGGGTTCCAATGTGGATCTTCAGTTGGCCAATAATGTCCTCTTCTACCTCGCTTAAGATTCACAATAGCGTGTGTGTGCTTAGATTTGAACTCAGATCTTACCATCTCCAGGGCTACTGCTCTATTCCCTATGCCACTGAGATGCCTGAATCCATCTTCACATTTGTGATCACCAATTACTTTTTCTATATGTTCTCCCAATGTAGGTTGTCAAGATCTCTCTGTTGAAATGAATTTAACAAGTCATGAGATGGTAGAATTCTATAAGGAAAATTGTATCTTCTCCATAAAATGGGTCAGTTTAACAATAGACCCAAGTTGATAGTTCTTTTCAAGAATAAAAACTCCAGTTTCCGAGATATTGAAATACAAACAATAGATTTGGAGACTTGATTCCTCCCAATTAATATCATAAGACCATGATTCCAAAAAATATTGGTTATTTCTCGTGAAATAATGACATCAATTAAGTTTTGGTACAGTAAGTGCAATACAGAATTATTGCAGTTTTATTACTCCCTGAAGACAAAATAAGACTTTGAAGCAAGTTAAAATAAATTCAATAAATATTTGAACAATATTGCTTTTATTTAAAATTTCCAATAGCAGATTTATTCCTCTCCCAAATATGTAAAAACTTAGCAATGGAATCTTAATTCTGATTCCACAGAACCACAGAATGTGAATGTCAGGAAGTACCTTAGAGGCTATCTGGTCCATATAAGAGCAAATAAAAATATTCTACAACATAGTGACCATATCCAGCCTTTCCTAAGGCAGCTAATTGTTGGTGTGGTGGGTAGAGCAAGGGACCTAGAGTCGGGAAGACCAGTTCAAGTCCAGCTGTCAAGTCACTTGCCTTAGTTTGCTCATCTATGAAAATGAAGCTAATACCCATCTCCCTGGAGACAATATTTGTAAAGCACTTTGCCACATAATGTTAGTTACTATTATTTTTGTTATACCTAAAGAACAAGTAATGCCAGACTAACCTTGTTTCCTTTTTTGATTACAGCTAGTGGATGAGGAAATAGCTGGACAGGGTTTGTTGAGATTTTAGCAAGGGATCTGACATGTTATTGTAGACAGAAAGGCAAGAAGAAAGAGTAGACTGGTGAGGCAAGAGTGAATCTTTTTCCTCTGTGTCTTCCAGTTTTTTTCAATGTAATTCATAGATCCAGGGCTTCATTGGTATGTGCCCTCCTTATTGTAATTACACTTTTTTTTTTACCACCAATTATCTTTGTTGGAGTCTTCACCATTTCTGTATTTAAGCAGCTCTATCACTTGGTGGCCATCCTGCTTTGCCTTTCCAAATACAGGGAGACGGGTCTGTGGATGCTAGACTGGTTTTTTGGATCTGTACACAAAGACTTTGGGACCTGATTAGAGCCTGCAAAGCTTGGTCTTCACAGGTGCCTTCAAGAAATCAAACTATGGGGAGACATTTGAGCAGGATCCCTGATTCTAGAAACATATAGGAAAAAACCTTAGACAATGTCCAAAGGGCTTGTGCCTTCAGCACGCACAGAAAGAGTCAAGAGAATCTGTCCTGCTACATTTTCCAGCCCCAGGATAAGGCAGTTATGGCCAGAGAGTCAAAGTGGGAGGAGTTAAGTTCAATGTGCTATTAATATCCCCTCTCCAGAAGTCAGGTTTTAAAATAGGCTTTTGCCTGGGAATAATAAACATCAACGTGAGCTACTTTTACGTAGCCCTTTGAGGCTTGGAAATCACTTTATATGTATTACATAGTTAGCTGGAAAGCTACGTGGTGTGGAGAAAAGATCTGTGTTTGAAACTTGCTTCTCATTCTATGTAACCATAGACTTAAACTCTTACAGCCTCTGTTAACTCATTGATAAAATGGGTATAAAAAGGTTCAGAGTGCCTTTGGCAAAGACAAGATTGTTGTAAATTTTAAAAAATCCTTCCTTTCTGTATTAGAATCAACATTCTCTATCAGTTCTAAGGCAGAAGAATGGTAAGGGCTAGGCAGTGGGGCTTTGGACTTGCCCAGTTCACACAGCTAGGAGGTGTCTAAGGCCACATTTGAACCCCATTACTATGAAATTTATTTATTTATTTTTAAGTTGAAAATTATTATTTAATTAATTTAGAATATTTTTCCATGGTTACATGATTCATGTTCTTTCCCTTCCCCCTCCCCACTGTACCCGACCAATTCAGCTGCATTTTACATGTGTCACTGATCACAACCTATTTCCATATTATTGATATTTGCATTCGGGTGATCGTTTAGAGTCTATGTCCCCAGTTGTATCCCCATCAACCCATGTGATCAAGCTGTTGTGAAATTTAAAAGGTATACTGTGTGTAAAATGTTTTGGAAGCTTTGAAGTTGTACCATACAGATGTGAGTTATTATATTGTGGATATTTTTACTGTAGTGCTTTTTCTACGGGCAAATGCATTCAGATTTCTTTTTGGCAGGTTTATAAGGTAATTTATCAGACTGTGACTCATGCATAAGTTGGATGGCCTCTTGTCTTGGTATCTCTTTTTTTTTTAAGATGAACCAGATTTTATCAGTGGCTATTGATTTGTATAGTTCCTTCCTTTCTCCTTTTTTGAGTTATCTGAGCCAACACAGAAGACTGAATGGCTGATTCTGCAATTTTCTACTCTGTGTAAATGGAAGTAAATATACTGATTTTAAAGGTGGAAGATTGACATTGGCTTTTTCTCCCAGAAACTTTTAGCTCATTTCTCCAAAGCTAACATGTAACATCCCCAAAAGATCACAGGACCCTGCCCTTGTTGAAAAATAAGTTGTTGTCATTATATCTGACTCTTGGTAACTCCGTTTGGAGTTCTCTTAGCAAAGATGCCAGAGTGGTTTGTCATTTCCTTCTTCAGCTCTTTTTACAGATGAGGAAGCTAAGGTAAATGGGATTAAGTGATTTGGCCAGAGTCACAAAGCTGGTAAGTGTCTGAGGTCAGATTTGAACTCATAAAGATGAGTCTGTCTTTATCTGCTGTGCCACCTACCTGTGAACATAGTATTAAACATAGATTGAGAACCTGTGGTGAAATAATTTACTTGGAAGTTCAGATAAGAAATGGCACCGGGCCATCCTTGCTTTCATAGGATGGGCTAAGATCCTCCCTCGTAGTCAGAATAAACTTGAACTTTTTGGTGTTTTCTAATTGCACGTAAAAGATTTTGTTTTCCTTTGACTCAGCTTCGTTTTTTAAGAGTTAAGAGCCAAATCTGTGTCACAGGGTCATAGGTTTAGAACTGGAAGCAACCTTAGTGATCATCTTGGCTTAGTGAATAGGGTACGTACTTTGTGAAATGGATGGGTGGCAGTCACTGTGTTCGAATGCCTCAGGCAACTCCCTACCTGTGTCACCCTGGTGAGTGGTTTGTCTCCTTTAGACTTAGTTTCCTCATTTTCATAAAAGGAAGCAGTGGACTAAATCACTTAATTGTTCCAAGCCTCAGTTTCCCCATCTGTAAAATGGAGAGACAGCAGTACTTCTGTTGTCTGCCTTAAAGAACTGTTAGTGAATATCAAAAAAAATGAGGAATGGAAAGGGCTTTGAGTTATGGTTAAAAGGACTACATGAATGCCAGTTATTACAATATTCTGGACTCAGGGGTCCCATGACTCATACAGAGTAGAACCCTGAGTCACTTGTCCATGAGGAAGCAAGTGACAGAGTCCAGGAGATTCTACTCCAAGGTACAGGGGAGGGGTACACCACACTGCTTTTCTTTATATTATATTGTAGCAAGCAATAACAATTGCTCTCGGAACTGAATTCACTGTTTATAAGATGAGCCCTCCATGAGATGTATTGTACAGTCATTATTGTTCTAATAGATCATTAATTGGTTCTGTGGAAACAGAATTTAGCTTTAAGAAGGTTCCGTTTCTTAGGCTCAGGGCTATAAATGGACAAGAGGATGATGATTCTGTGTTTTTTCCAGTGATGGTGAAATTTGTTTCTAACGTATTAAGACCTTTATTAAGAACTGACTTGACTCAAGTCACTGTTATATGACATACACTGGTAGATGAAGGTAGAATCAAATTATGCCATTCATTAAACTGCTTTATGCGCTAAGTGCTGTGGGAAAAATAAGGATAGCTTAGGTCTAGCCTTTCAGGTCCAATGTGGTTGGAAGAATAACAGATTTTTCTTCCCCTTTGAAAAAATAAATTTTCTTTTTGTTTAACAATTAAAAAAAATAAATATTTTATATTAAAAATAATTTAATTGAAATTTAAGGAAAAAATAAATTTAGATTGAAATTTTTTATGTTTTATACCACCAGAATTTCTCTCATTCTCTATTCCAGGGACATAGCTCATATAATAATATTTTTAAAGGAAAAAACTGGAAGAAGAGAAAAAATACATCAGCCAAATTGATCAATACTTCAAAAAAATCAGAAAATATATGCAGTGTTCCCACCTGTAGATAGATCCTCCCTCCACCTTTGCAAAGTACGACTGGGTGTGTCTTCTCATACCTTGACTTGAGATTCTCATATACTTAATAAGGCAAAATTGAAATATTTCTAAAAAACTTCCAGAGAAGATGTGTCCCTAGGTAGTAGCTGATGGTAAGTGAGTAGTGAAGCCTGCTAAGTATAGGGAAGCTGAGGCGAAGAAGGGATCATCCATTGGTGGGCTGGATAGGAATTGTTTTACTGTAGAGGGAGAATCTGGTTGCTTTTTGCAGAGGAAGAGATGAATATGAAAAGTAAATATTTAGTGAATATAAGAATGGGGCAAGAAAGAGAACAGAACTGAATGAGAAAAAGCACTGAGGACAGAAAGTGATGCCTTTATGCCCATTTGACAGATAGGATTCCAGAGGTACAGAATTATTAAGTAACTTGGCCAGCATCATGCTACTCAGTGATGCTCAGGTTTTTTGGTTTCCAATTCAGTGTTCTTTCCATTACATAGCCCAACACAAAATGGAATGGATCTGTTCATGACTTATGACTTTATATCCTCTGATATTATTGTACTTGCGTTCTATTTCATCTGTGTTATCAAAGGGAGAAGGGACCTGAGAGATCATCTAGTGTAATCCCCCCCCCCCCAGTTTATAGATGAGAAAAATGAGGCTTTCATAGAAGTGATTTTTTTTTTTTAACCCTTACCTTCCGTCTTGGAGTCAATACTGTGTATTGGCTCCAAGGCAGAAGAGTGGTAAGGGCTAGGCAATGGGGGTCAAGTGACTTGCCCAGGGTCACACAGCTGGGAAGTGGCTGAGGCCAGATTTGAACCTAGGACCTCCCATCTCTAGGCCTAGCTCTCAATCCACTGAGCTACCCAGCTGCCCCCTGAAGTGATTTGTTTTAATGGCATGTATTAAGTAGCAGAATCACAATTTAGACTTAGGTCCTCTGAATTCAAATTTGGTGATTTTGTTCATTAAACTATGCCCAATCTGTGCAATCAGCTTATAAAAAAATAATGTATTAACTAAAGAGTAAGGTCTGATTCTGTGTCATAATGCTATCTATAAAATTTGTGAGTGCTCAGAAACTAGTTAAATATTTGCGAAAACCTTTCAAATTAGCTCCTTGTCAATTTTTTCTCGTGAAGCAACAAGCATTCTTCTAAATTGAGCCTGCCTGTGGTTGGTAGCCTTTAGTTGTTGGCTTTTGCATGGTTCCTTTTTTGAAGTATAAAATAATGTTTTTTGAGTTCAAGCTGTTGATTTAAAATGGGCAAACTGAGAAAGTCTGAATTGAACTAAACACTTAGCTCTGCTGTGATTTACTTTAGCTTCAGAATCCCTGAAGATGAGCCAGTGAAAACATTTTGCAATATCGCATGGTTGACTTTGTGACCTTTTATATATTAGTTTCTGATATATTTTCTTTTACTTATGGGCTGTGGGCTCTAGTGATTCAACTGCTATTTTCTTTCCTGAATTTAGCACTTTGTTCTGATCTGCTTGGGACCATTGACTGCTGACAAAATCTGTACATAAGACTCAGATTAAAAAAAAAAAAAAGCCCTGTAAGATAATGACAAAGAATCAACAAGGTGTTTATTTTCCTCCTAAAAATTGCCTTGTTGATGTTATCTGCGGCTATATTGCTCATTATTTATTCTTTAAGAATTTCAATTAAACAGAATTTGCTCTCATAAATTTTGTTTACCTAATTCCTAAATAATTTTAAATGTACAAAATATATTTAAATACAAATACAATGACTGGGAGAAATAACTGATTAGATTTTGCTATTTGAATGTAATGTATTATATTGTATTATTAGAAATTATAAATATTGGAAATAAAAAGAAATGAATGGAAATATATGAAGAGAAGAAAAGAGAATGGGAATAATACATACTATAATTACATTTAAAAATTAACATCCATAAAGTCAAGGGAAAAAATATCCAAATGAAACAAATCCAAAAGGGAACTCAAAAGAAGAGAATGTTTATATTAGCACACATATATGTTACATTTTTTTAAACCAATTGTAAACAATGTGAAATTTGCTATTTTGCACATTTTTTATCTTCTTGTTTAATGTTTTTTGTTCTTGGTGGTGGTTATTAAGTATATATAATAAAAATTAAAATGAAAAAAATCTTAAAATGTGAAAATATATTTAAATGCTTTTTTGCTTTTCTGATTATTGACTTTAGAGTCAAACCTGAGTTAGAATCCTAATTCTGCCACTTATTAATTGTGTAAGACCTTGGCCAAATCACTTAACCTTTCTGATCCTCACTTTCCCCATCTGCAAACCAGGGAGAGGTAAGAATACTTCTGTTGCCAACTCTCAGAATTGTTAGTGAACCTTGAACGAGATGATGAATGTAATGCACTTTGTACATCATCATAAAAAATACTATATGAATGTCAGTTATTATAATATTCTTATTATCATGCTCCAAAGCTTTCTCATGACATGGATATGATTAATTTATTGAAGCCTGTGCCACTATGGGTAGGGATTGTCAAACTGGAAAGGCTTCTAGTCCAAGGCTTTGTGATGGATTGAGTGTCTATTCTGAGAACTGGCTTGGTTTGGAGAGGCTCATCCCTAGAAAGTGGGCAGAGGGCAGCTGATTTCTATGGCTCCTCATGAAGACTGTATTTTTGTTAAGGCATACCGTATCACAAAGATTGCTCTTAGTGAGTTATAGCTAGTGTCTGAATCGGAATTTCCACTCGAGTCTTTCTGACTCCAAGTCCAAAGCTCTGTCTTTTGTTCCATTTAACTGATAAAAACTGAAATCAATGCCTTGAAAGAGCTTTATAAAACTTTTGCCATTTCCTCATCTAAGTGTGCCTCCAAAAAGGTTCCAGTGACCACTGTGTCTTAATGTAAAATAATGACAATATTAAATCTTTGGAGTACTTTGAACTTTTGGGAAAGGCAGACAATATGAACTGTATTGGGAGTCGTTATAATTCAAATTTCTTTTAGGGATCTATGATCCAGAATTTAGACCTCTTGTACTGACACAAATTCCACCAAGAACTGCCAGTTATCTGTACTGCTGATGAATTGAATTATTGGATTTCATGCCTTTCCAGTGAGCCGATGATATTATGAAGCTGAATTTTTATACACACACAAGTATGAACAGCTTTTGACGATCAGTCCGAAGGAGTAACAACAGTGGTGCAGAGAATCTAAAACTAGAGATGAAAGAAAAATCAATTGTATTGGTCTTGTGAAATACATTATGTGAATCTTAGGCTGTTCTGATTTTTCCTAGTAATTGCTTTGTTGACCATAAGTATCAAATTCCTCTGCTAAAGTCCCATCCTGATGTTTCATCATGGCTTGGAGGTGACCCTGAGTTTTGGGAGAATATTATTACCCGTGGAGCCCAAGCATTAGCACGTTCTATGAAACTTAACAAAGCTCAAGTATGGACTTTACGACAGACAGACAATGTGGCTCTTTTCAGAGAATCAGCAGAGTTGAGGTCATCAAAAAGTTGATGATTAAATTATTTTTAGTAAGGTATGGAGAAGGAATCTCTGTATTTATGAAACTGGGGAAATCTTTGAATAAGTTGAAATTTTTGTTGTTCTTGTTTGATCCAGGTATCAAACTTGTATTTTCTGTTGAGCCAAACTTCTTGCAAAAATATTTGTCATTATGAAAAAGAAGGCTATCCACCTCCAGAGAAAGAACTGTTGGAGTGAGAATGCAGATGAAAACATATGACTTATCACTTATTTACTTGGGTATATGTTTTGGGGTTTTGGTTTTATAAGATTATTCACTTACAAAAATCAATAATATGGAAACCTGTTTTGGGTGATAATACATGAATAATCTAGAGTGAATTGCTTGTCAGCTCTGGATGGGGGAAGGAAGAAGGAAGGAAGACAATTTGGATTATATAATTCAGAAAACTCATGTGGACATTTATTAAAATAAAAATGTGAATAAAATTAGTCATAATGTTGTTTTACATGATATGGCCCTTGAATTAAAGTTCCTATATAGAAGTCTTCCAAGTAGTAGTCATATGCTTCTTTTATAAGCTTTTTAAGTTGGGCTAAAATCTAGTTTGCATTTTAAAAATATGGACCATAGCTAAAACATAGCAATGACTAGTCCTTGGTCAGGGATGGAGTATAATGAACAGAGACTGCTAAAGTGACACTCAGAAATTCCTTTCAAAGGGGCCTCTAAGTGGCTCAGTGGATAGATTGCTGGGCCTGAAAATGAAGGTCCTGGGTTTAGATTTGGTCTCAGACATTTCCTAGCTATGTGACCTTGGGCAAGTGACTTAACTCCCATTGCTCAGCCCCTACAACTCGTCTGCCTTGGAAACAAAACTTGTATTGATTCTAAGACAGAAGGTAAGGTTGTTTTTTTTTGGGGAGGGGGGGTTTAAACCCTTACCTAATGTCTTGGAATCAATACTGTATATTGGTTCCAAGGCAGAAGAGTGGTAAGAGCTAGGCAATGGGGATTAAGTGACTTGCTCAGGGTCACACAGCTGGGAAGTGTCTGAGGTCAGATTTGAACCCAGGACCTCCTGTCTCTAGGTCTGGCTCTCAATCCACTGAGCTACCCAGCTTCCCCTCCCCCCCTTTTTAAATGAAGATAAAAGAAAAGAAATTCCCTTGGAGATAAATTTAAGAAAAGGGTCATCAGCAAAACTTGTAGCCTTAAATAGCTCCATACAAATGCATAAAGTATATAGGCATAAACAAGATGAATTGGTCAGAGATCAGCAAGCCCAATCCAGTCTATCTACTATTTTTTTATGGCTTGGAATCTAAGAATGATTTTTTATGTTTAAAATATAACTTTGTTTAAATGAAATTTTGAATACAACTTTATTTTTAAGACATGAAAATTAATCTTGGCTCCTGGGCTGCATAAAAAGTGATTGTTGGCCAGATTTGGTTCAGAGGCCATAGTCTGCTGACCCTTCCACCAGAAATTATATTGCATTTAGTCAACTTTGGCTTGGTGGGACTGGATCTGTAACTCTGGAAGGCTATACTTTATTAAAACAAACAAACAAAAAATCCCAAGGTCAAAAAGCAAGGGAGAAGAGTAAAATCCTATGGTAAGATATAGTCATGAGGAAATCCTGGAAATGGAGCGGAAACATGGGGAAAAGCATTTGGATTTAGATGAATGGAGATATAAAAAGAAGGGCTACTATCATTGGAATCTATCACAGGCCACCTGGTTAGAAAGAGGAAATGTACAATTTTGGGAAACAGTCACAAGCCTGGCATAATCATTATATACTAGGAATGAGGAATTTCTATTATCTGGACAGATGCTAAGGCTGTCTCTGCTTCTGTGTTTGTCTCTGTCTCTCTAAATTTCTTGACTTCCCTTAACAATAATTTCTTCTATCCAAAAGTAGAAGAATCAGTGAGAGAAATTTCTATTTTAGATCTGAGTCTTACAAGGAAGAACTAGTTACTGTGCTGACAGTTATGGAAACTTTAGTCACTCCATCTTAGAATTTGTAATATTGAAAGAGAAGAAACCTAGGAAAAGTTCTTAAGATTTTGCAGATCAGATTTAAGAGTTTCAAATAAGGATTAGGTAGTATCCTACAGACTAAAATTCTACAGAGGAATTCAGCCTGGGAGGGAATAGAGAAAACTCAAAAATAAAATGTTGAAGACACAAGGAGAATTCAAACGTGGGAGAACAATTCTAAAGAGACCAGTGCTGCTTAGGAAATTCACCAACCAACCCAAATTAGTAAGCAAGAACAAGTAGCAGGATCAATTCATAAGCTTTCTCTAGTTCTGTAAGAATAGTATCAGGAATGCTAAAGTTCAGATCAACCCGAGGATGGTAAAGAAAGCTAAAAACAAACAAAAACAAAAAAAACAACCCTTACTTTCTGCCTTGGAGCCAGTACGATGTATTGGTAAATGGTAAGGGCTAGGCAATGGGGGTTAAGTGACTTGCCGAGGGTCACACAGCTGGGAAGTATCTGAGGCCAGATTTGAACCCAGGATCTCCCGTCTCTAGGTCTGGCTCTCAATCCATGGAGTCACCCAGCTTCCCCCTAAGAACAATTTTAAAAGCTTTTTAAAATAATAGTAATGGCAAATATATAGCACCTAACCCTTACAAAGTGCTTTATGTGAATTATCTAATATTTAACTATATTGGGAGAAAGGTGATCAGCCTCAGAGAAGGCAGAGTTGTTGAACTCTTCTGATTTTTCTGCTATAGTAATTGGTCTTAGCTCTGGAAAGAGAAGAAGAAAGAGAGCATTTACAAAGTGCTAGGCACTGAGCTAAGCATTTTACAAATAATTTTGTGATTCAGGCATTTTCAGTTGTGTCCAACTCTGTGAAAATCCCATTAGGGATTTTCTTGGCAAAGATACTAGAGTGGTTTACCATTTCCTTCTCCAGTTCATTTTTCAAAAATGAGGAACTGAGGCAAACAGCATTAAGTGACTTGCCCAGAGTCATCCAGCTAGTGTCTGAGGCCAAATTTGAACTCAAGAAGATGAGTCTTCCTAACTCCAGGTCTGGCACTCTTATCCATTGTGCCTCCTAGCTGCCCTTACCAAAAATAACTCATTTTATTCTCACAGCAATCCTGGAAGATAAGAATTATTTTTATTGTTGTTTTCATTGTTATTGTTGTTAAATAATAGTTATAAAATGCTCTCACACCATAAGACTCTCTACAAATATTTCATATGATTATTGTCTATTTAGGCCATTCTTGAATTATCCCTATCTTTTTAATTTTTTTAAAGTTTTGGAAAATTTTATTTAATTAATTTAAAATATTTTTCCATGATTACAAGATTCCTGTTCTTTCTCTTCTCTATCCCCGCCTCCCTCCCATAGCTGACACACAGTTCCACTGGGTTTTACATGTGTCATTGATCAAGAACTATTTCCATATTATTGATATTCGCACTAGTGTGATCATTTAGAGTCTATATCCCCAGTCATATCCCCATCAACCCATGTGATCAAGGAGTTGTTTTTCTTTTGTATCACTGTCTCTTTATACCATACCCAGTTTGGGATGCCACATTTTAGAAGGGCATCGACAAATGAAGAGTATCCAGGGTACGATAAGTAGTGTAAAAGTTAAATTAATATCCACTAACTCCAAGTATTGTATTTTATAAAGTTTATTAATAATCACTTGAAGTAGAAGAAATAAAAAAAATAGAAGTTAAAAGCCTAATTTTTCTAACTAAAGTATGACCATATATGAAGATTCTCCGGCCTGGCATAAAGCCTAGTTTCCCAGCTGCATTTCTGGGAGAAGAGAGAAAGGGCAGAGCTACACAAAACTTATGTCTTCCCTACATTAGTATGTTATATAGATATGTAACTGGGATGCTGGGAAAGAGAATGCCTGGAGAGCAAAATCCTAATTACACAACCCATCCTGTGATTCCTTTAGGAAATAAGCAAGTAGAAATCTCCCAAATTTACATGTCTAGTTTCCCTAATAAATCAGTAGACATAACCAACTTATATTTCTAAAAATCTTTAACTAGAGGTACATAAAATATTGCAGTTTCTAAGGGGAAATTACAATAATTTGGGGATAAGAGGGAAATAAAAGAGAAAAAGAACTAAAGCAAAGATTATTAGGCACATTGACAAAAAGCCAATTGGGGGCAGTCCCTGTTGGCATAAGAGTGTACATTCAAAATAAAATCTGTCACACAACTATCTCACAGTTCAATTCATTACATTCCAAAGTTCATTCTGGATCTTTTGGTCCAATATGTGGTTTTTGCAGGCATCTTCATGACGCCTTCTCCAAAAAGTTCACTTTCTTGATTTGGGAAGATAGCAAGTTTCTTATCCTAAAATTACCCTCAAACAAGAAAAATTTTTATAAATCTAGAATTTTATGACAATAATACAGTCCCCCCTGAGGAGGGTATTGACCAACATACAGATCACCCAGGGATACATGGCTCAGTTTTGAGGTATATGAATCACTTGTCAAAAGAAAATCAACCCCCGCCAAAAAAAAAACCCAAAGAAAAGAGAAAAAAATAACTTCTGGATGAAATATAAAATATCGAAGTCTCGTGTGTAAAAATTCCAAGTAAGAAAGGAGAACCCATAACAGGTCCTAGAATCAGGGCCCGATTAAAGTGATTTATGCCCCATAATCTTGTAGTAAGAATAGACTTAGAAGCAAAAAGGGGAAATAGCATTCCCTGGTCTGATTTTCCTTTGCTCTCAGCCAAAATGGCCACCAAACTGAGGTACTTAGTAGAAGTCTGGATCTTGCATGAGGGAATCTTGTGTGTGACTTTGCAAACATCTATTTCCTCAAACCCCCAAATAAGTTCAAGTCCCCTGTCTTGGCACAGAATCTCATTAATCCCACTGGGTTTGGTTGGTCTCCTTGATCTTGTGCTCTTAAGCACTGTGCAGGCTAACTCTGTGCTTCTTGGCACTGTGCAGTGGCTCTTTTGTGATTCCTTCTCCTGGAATCAGCCACAATCATCAATCAAAGTCCCATAGTAGTTAACAATCACTGGCAGATTTCCATAGTCTAAAGGTTTTGGGTATGCATTGGCATTAGGGCTAATGGACATTAAAAAGTTATCCTAATGCAAAATCAAAAAACCATTAGTACTAGTAATATGTGCTTCAAATCCAAAAATGAGAGAAAAAAGAAAACTCAAATACTCTATTGCACATACAAGGAAAAACAATAATAAAATAAAAATGTATATATAGTTCACATTCCATGAGAAGGTGTCTGCCAAGTAGACACACAGTACAAAAGTTTCTCACCCAAAAATGAGATCCATTTCCTTTTTAACTTGGCCATGATCCATAGTATGAGTGCACATAATTTTTACCAAGTAACAGCTTTTTAAAACAGTATTGCACATTCAAAAAAGTATCAAAATCACCAAAATCATAAGAGCACATCAACTTCTCCAAAGGTTACTATTATAGATTTTGTCCAACTAGTTAATGGACTTGTATAATGGTATTTTCTCCAGTCCAGGCATAGGATGGTACAAATAAAGACAATGCAACAGAATATAGCTAATAGCCAAAACATAGTAGCAGAAAGTGACACAGTATAATAGAATTTTATAGATTAACTTAATATGTAAACTCAAAACCAAAATTAAATCTTTTTTTTTTAAACATTATTTTATTTGGTCGTTTTCATACATTATTCACTGGAAACAAAGATCGTTTTCTTTTCCTCCCCTCCCCTTCCCCCCGCCTTTCCCTCTCCCATAGCCGACGCATGATTCCACTGGTTATCACATGTGTTCTTGACTCGAACCCATTTCCCTGTTGTTGGAATTTGCATTATAGTGTTCATTTAGAGTCTCTCCTCAGTCTTATCTCCTCCAACCCTGTAGTCAAGCAGTTGCTTTTCATCGGTGTTTTTACTCCCACAGTTTATCCTCTGCTTGTGGGTAGTATTTTTTTTTAGATCCCTGCAGATTGTTCAGGGAAATTGCATTGATACTAATGGAGAGGTCCATCACCTTCGATTGTACCACAATGTATCAGTCTCTGTGTATAATGTTTTCCTGGTTCTGCTCCTTTCGCTCTGCATCACTTCGTGGAGGTTGTTCCAGTCTCCATGGAATTCCTCCACTTTATTATTCCTTTTAGCACAATAGTATTCCATCACCAACATATACCACAATTTGTTCAGCCATTCCCCAATTGAAGGGCATCCCCTCATTTTCCAATTTTTGGCCACCACAAAGAGCGCAGCTATGAACATTCTTGTACAAGTCTTTTTGTCCATTATCTCTTTGGGGTACAAGCCCAGTAGTGCTATGGCTGGATCAAAGGGCAGACAGTCTTTTATCGCCCTTTGGACATAGTTCCAAATTGCCCTCCAGAATGGTTGGATCAATTCACAACTCCACCAGCAATGAATTAATGTCCCTACTTTGCCACATCCCCTCCAGCATTCATTACTTTGCATAGCTGTCATGTTAGCCAATCTGCTAGGTGTGAGGTGATACCTCAGAGTTGTTTTGATTTGCAGCTCTCTGATTATAAGAGATGTAGAGCACTTTTTCATGTGCTTATTAATAGTTTTGATTTCTTTGGCTGAGAATTGCCTGTTCATGTCCCTTGCCCATTTGTCAATTGGAGAATGGCTTGATTTTTTGTACAATTGATTTAGTTCTTTATAAATTTGAGTAATTAAACCTTTGTCAGAGGTTTTTATGAAGATTGTTTCCCAATTTGTTGCTACCCTTCTGATTTTGGTTACATTGGTTTTGTTTGTACAAAACCTTTTTAATTTGATGTAATCCAGATTATTTATTTTGCATTTTGTAACTCTTTCTAATTCTTGCTTGGTTTTGAAGTATTTCCCTTCCCAAAGGTCTGACATGTATACTATTCTGTGTTCGCCTAATTTTCTTATAGTTTCCTTCTTTATGAACAAAATTAAATCTTAAAGCAACCAAATCAACAAATATAATAAATATGACAGGATACAGTCACTCATTATCTATATTCAGTTTAAATGCAATGGAATCCAGTCTGTCTTTCTATGGATTAGAATATAGGAAATGCCAAGTATGAGACTAATGGTTGGAAGATTGAACCAGATCTCTGACTGCTTTAAATAAAACAACCCCTGTTTATTTGAGATTTAATTTGCCTTTCCTTTCCAGCTTACCTTTTGGAAAAGAACAACTTTTTTTAAAAAGCAACACTTTAAAGAATGATTTTGGGAAATGAAATCACTAACGACCATGCAACATTTGCTTGAAGATAATTGTTTGTAATCAAAATAGGCTGCAGTTAAGCCTAGTGGAACAAATGTCCTGTTTGCATGCTTTCATTGTTTAAAGGGAGGAAATCCTTCAAGGTTACAGTTTAAGTAGAGAGCTGTGAAATACCTCTTTCTCTGGTTGTACTGGTTTGAATAGGTTGATTTTTAAAAATGTCTCATCTAGAGTACATATCTGTTATGATGTAATGTTTGGAACCCCATTCAAGGTTCCTTTGTACAGGATCCAGTTGCTGAGCTTTTTATTCACTCATACTGTTGGCCATGTCTTGAATGTGCTTCTGTTCCACCCCCACAACCCCACATCCCTCACCACAGATCCCCTTCAGGAGCCCAAATCTTTTCAATCATGACAGGATGATATAGTGAAAAGATTCTGAATCAGAGGAACTGTGTTTAGATTTCAGCTTTGTCATTACCTGTATGATCTGCACATCACTGCACAGATTTGGGTCTATTCATCTGTAAAATAGCTAGGTGGCACAGTGGATAGAGGGGAGTCAGGAATCCATGAGTTCAAATCTAGTTTCAGACAACTTACTAGCTGTATGAGCCTGGGCAAGTCACTCAACTCTTTGCCTCAGTTCTTCATCTGTAAAATAAACTGGAGAAGAAAATGGCAAACCACTCCTGTATCTTTACCAAGAAAACCCCAAGTGGATTCACAAAGTCAGACACAACTGAAAAACAACTAAACAACAATAAAAATAAGGTACTGAACTTGATATTCTCCAAGTTCCCTACCTGCTCTACATGTATAACCCTATGATCCTAAATTGCAATTCTAAATTTCCACCTTCTCCATGAAGCCTTCTTGATTAATAATTGCTCTTGCTCTAAACTTTTGAGATCTTATAACGTATAAGACAACTATATTTCTTGAGCTTCTGTTTGTTTTTCATGTTTTCTGCCTTTAAGGCTTAACTCAGGTGATACTTCTCACTCAAGTCCTTTTCTCCTCTAATATTAGTTCTTCTGAATGCTTATATTTATTTTGTTTTATGTTGTATATGCTTTAAATCTACTTATCTGTATACACATTGTATTACTCGAATGGGATACAAACTCCTGATAGGCAGTGGCTACTGTTTCTTGTCTTTGTATGTTCCTGCTAGCTCTGTGCCTTGTGCACATACTCGTTGCTGCATAAATGTCAGCTGAATCGTATTTACCTGTCCTGGTTCTGGTCTTGCCTCCTGGACTATATTGCCAGTGTCTTGAGGAAAGGTAAAATATGTCAGGCTCATACAGTCAGAGCTTGAAGTTTTAGCAAGTTTTGAAGTTCAATTTCATTTTTAAGATGAGAAAACACAAGGCTAGAGAAGTAAGGCTCCTTACTGGAGACCCCCAGGTAGTAGAGTAGGTAACAGAGCCACTTCAAGTCCAGTTTCTCTGACTCCTAAGACCTGTGGTGTTTCCATTGTACCGTGTGGTCATTGTTCACAAGAGGGACTGTAGAGCATTAGAAGATCTACACTTCTGTCCCCTTGGCTTTGAGAGAGTGACTGGAGAAATGAAAAGTAGACCATGGAGTCAAGACTGAAGGGAGAAAGGAAAGGCCAGACTGGCCTCATTGCTCTTTCTCAGACTTGATCCTTTGTCTCCCATCTCCTTGCTTTTACGCCTGCTGTCTCTCAAATCTCCAGTGTACCCCCTCCTTCCTTCCGACAGACATTTTTGTTAGGTGCTACCGTGTGCCAGGCACTGTGCCAAATACGAAAAAAAAAAGATCCCAGACTCCCCAGTTTACTTCAAACTCCCTCTGTTCAAGGACCACCACATTTTTAAAGACTTTCCTGCTTCAGCCCAGCCCCAGACCTGATTCTTTGTATCTACTTTCTGTATCTTATAGAAACTTCTTTTTGTGTGTTCTCTCCTCTGTTGTGCTCTTTGAAGGTAGAGTTTGTTAATTATCTTTGTATTCCCAGTGCCTAACATAATAACAAGTTTATGATAGGCACCCAATAAAATGCTTGTGGATTGGCTGATTTTCTCATACTAAGTGAAACTGACAAAAAAGCTACATAGCTAATTCAGAGTAGTTACCAAATGGGAAAACTGATGTTAACCTCAATGCTTTTGAATATGTTATCTTCCAGAATTAAGTGTCAGAGGTAGAAGTAGGCTTAGAGATCATCTAGCCTAGTTCCCTCATTGTAGGCATAAAGAATCATAGGCTCTGAAAGGCTAAGTGATTTGCCTAGGGCCACAAAGTAAGCAGTAGAACTTGGACTAACATGTGTGTCTCCTCACTCCAAATCCAGCTGCTTTTCCCATTGTACTATGCCACCCGGGATCATTTGCGGTTTTATTGTTAGGTTTAGCTTTTTAGGATTTCTCATCTCTTTTAGTACCTTTTTAAAAAACATCTCAAATCACTGAGGCATATCTCTCCCTTCTCTGTTGTCTAAGGCATAGGATATTTATTATGTACTGTAATTTCCTTCCTTTTATTATAAACTCTCAGGTACTTTCTTGATTCTTTATCGACACTTACTCAAGGTTGCTATAGATTAGTGATCTTTATAATGGAGTAATAATTCACTGGGGAGGGAAAAATGGTAGGATTTACATAAATGCACACAGACAGACATATATATACACACACACAGAGGCATATCCTAACATTTTTTTCTCACCCTAAAGAATCACATTCATGTGTATAAGTCAGTTGGAATCAATAAATCATAACTATAAAATTGCATGTATTTTTTAAAGAAAGCAATTAAGCTTTATTAACAGTTATATGGATTGACGTGGACCTACTCAATAGGTTCGTGTGTCAAATAGCCACATGTCTCTCTGAGTGGCAGCAGTGACTGCCTTAATTGCTTGCTTTAAGCATATTGAAGCACTCCAATTTATGCGTGCCTGGTTAAGTGGGAATGCAAATTTTACTTCCTAACATTAACTAAACTGAACCCTCACAAAAGGACAAGTGGCTTAAAAAGATGACTTCAAAGAAAATGTAAATTAAAGATAGTACTAATAATATGAGCAAAAATAAACAAAATAACTGAACTGACTTATACTGCTAGTGCAAGCTCTTTGCCACCTATATCACTAGGCAAAAACAATTTTGATCTAATCAGATCTGACAATAAGTTGGACTCCCAAACCTGAAATTATCAAGAAGATTATTTAAATGGCCTTATATCTGCTATCATTAACAATGAATCTTTCCTTAAGTGTATGTGGTGCCTTGAAATATTAGCTAATTATAGTTTGAAGTTATGATTATTTTTATTTAAAAATAAGTTCTTGTCAAAAATAATTTGTCTTAAAAAACCTTATCTGCATAACTTGGGGAAAATTTGTCTAACCTGTTAAATGTTTTTTTTTCTCCAATCAATTTGTTAATAATTTTAAAAAGCAAAACCTTCCTATTAATTTACATGTGGTTATTTTTGGCCTTTCTGTGTGTCAAGATGCTTTTGGCACTGTAGAGAAACCCAGAGTTCCCTTTTCATAACAAAAAAATTTAAATGCATAAAATAAAATACATAGAATTATAGAGGAAGTAAATTATGTTAAATTACAGTTGTCAAAAAGTTAAAAAATAAAACAAGTCCATGGACCTCAGTTTATGAATCCATGGCTTGTAAGAACAACAGATTAATGTTAAGGAAGATGGAAATTTATTAGCTGAATTTAGTTTGATTTTTTTTATTCAAAGATATTTTATTTTCCCAATTACATGTGATATTTTTCAATATAGACTTTCCCAAATTATAAGATCCAAATTGTCACCCTTCCTTCTCTCCATCTTCTCAAATAGTAAGCAGTTGGATCTGGATTGTACATGTATTATCGTATAAAATATACTTCTATATTGGTCATTGTAAGAGAATAATTAGCTGAATTTTAACCAAAACTTTCGGAAAGTTATTATGATTTAGTACCAACCATTATTGATATATTTCTTCTCTTTGACTCATCATATCCCATTGAACCCTTTTTTCCCACTAACTGATGGCTATTATTATCAATTGTAGTAGTAGTAGTAGTAGTAGTAGTACTAGTAGTAGTAGTAGTAGTAGTAGTAGTAGTTGTAGTAGTAGTAACTAGCATTTATATAATGCTTTAAAGTTAACAAAACACTTTACCTGTTATCTCACTTTGCCTGTAAAAAATTCCTCTGAGGGAGGTGCTATTAATATCCCTATTTCATAGATAAGGATGTAGGCTGATTGCCCAGAGTCACTACCATTTGTCTGAGATAGAATAAGTCTGGGAAGTTGGTATGGTAGATATAGAGTGGAGGGCTTGAGTCAAGAAGACCTGAATTTAAATCTGGCCACAGACATTAGTTATGTGACCCTGGGCAAGTGATTTAATGCTGTTTGCCTCAGTTTCCTCATCTGTAAAGGCAGGAAGAAGGAAAATGGCAACTCACTCCAGTATCTTTTCCAAGAAAATACCAAATGGGGCAACAGAGTCAGATATATGACTGAAAAATGACAATGGCAACAAAATACAAAGTGTATAGAGATTAAATGGGAAATAATATCAGAAATGAGAGCAGTTAGCAGCCAGAGAGAATAAGGAAAGGACCTCTTTTCAGATGGGGTTCTTGAAGGCTTGAAGGAAGCCAGGGAAACTGATAGGTAGAGATGAGGAAGGCAATATTTCAGGCACTGAGGTAAAAAGAGCAGGTAGGCTGGCATGTAGGATTTGTTGAGGGGAGTGAAGTGTAAGAAGACTACAAAGGTAAGAAAGGGCTTTAAATGTTAAACAGAAGACTTCGTAGGAGCTTTGATATAAAGAAATAACATTCAAAATTCAATGGAAAGGAAAATATTTATTTTAAAGTTTGTAGAACTATTCCTATTGAGATTTGTAAAAAAAAAAAATTGCAGAAAACAAGCTAAAAACCTACATGAATTGAATCCTAATTGGAAATGAAAAGGAAAAACACACAACTCTGGATTATCTCCATCTCCTTGTTCCCAATTACTTTATTTCCTCATACATGTCTGTCTTATATGACCTTTAGAGAGTTGTTTTGCTTCTTTACCTTTGGCCTTGGTTTCCTTATATGTAAAGGAAATGGCTGGACAAGGTCTTTAACTTGAAGGTTCATTAACTTGTCCTTTAAAGAAATGATTTGGATAACTTTCAATATAATTGGTTTTCTATGTGATCCTATTTCATTTAATGTATTTAAGACATTCTGAGAGATTCATGGGCTTCATCAGACTACCAAAATGACAAAAATTAAAATAAAGGTTATAAGACATTCTCGGCTGAATGATCTCTTACTGGCCCTCCAGTTCTAATCCAAAAGTTTATTATGCTAGCTGCCTCTGAAGACCAGTATTTTAAATCAAAAACAAAGCAAGACAAAACAACCCGACCCTAACAACTTGTATTCAGATATCATTTAAAGGTACTGTAAAGTTTAAAGAATAGTTAGTGATTGCCCTGAGTTAGTGCTGAACTCTAACATTTTGCTGTTGTTTGTCATGTGTTTTGTGGATATTAAAACGAGTTTGATGGCAAACTTGAAATGCCAAGAGGAAAAGATACCTTCTTAGGTGCTTAGAATATAACATTTAAAAGATATATGATATTATTAACTTGGACTTTTTTTAGAGAGTCTGAGTTATAGGGCTTTTAATATGCAATCATCTCTTTTCTTAAAAGAAATGATCATAAGGACACCATTATAAAGCTCTTAATTATATACAGACTTGCATTTGCATGCTACAAAGAGAAACCATTTCATTCTATCTTTTTGATGATAGGAAATGAGATGATTTTTGCTCTTTTGGAAAAAAATAAACCTCCCCTCATTTAGTCTTAGAAAATTGTACTAGAAAACTGATGATAATTTTCATGTATATTTGTATTCAGAATGAAAAGTAAAGGTAGAGACCAAGACTTTTGTTTTTTGCACATCTATGCAACCCCAACATAATAATAAAAATAGGAATAGAATACTCTCTCTCCCTCTGCCTCTCTCTCTTTCTCCCCATCCCCATATGTATATATGTTTTTCATATTGCTTTAAGGCTAGAAAAGAGCCTTATGCATATATTATCTCATTTGGTTCTTCCTAACAATTGTGAGAAGTGCTATTGTTACTCCCATTTTACAAATGAAAAAACTGAGGTTTAGGGAAATTGCACCTGGCTCATTGCCTCACAGAGTGGTAAGTATATGAGGCTGAATGGGAACCGAAGTCCTTCTGATTTGTCAACCCTCTCTCCATTCATTATCCCACATTGTATCAGAGGCAGAGAGTTAAAGAAATTTTTTTTCTTTTGTTCTTATTCTTATGTTAGCCTCATTAAAATATTTTTATGTAGGTTTAATTGGAAATTCATTAAAATGAATTATTTTAGAATAATGTAATTGTTCCTTTGCTTTTTTACCTATAATACTTTTAAAACCACAGGAAAAAAAATTGTTATTCATTTGTTTCTACCCTTATTCATCAGCTCTGCATATTTTATTCTGTGACATTTATCCTAATAAATTTATTTACTCTAAAATTGCTCCCCATGTCACTCCATTATGAGGAGGGTGGGGAGAGCACACAGAAGATTAAAAACAACATTTATTTATTTATTTATTTTAAAACCTCTATAACAACTCTTAAGACTGAAGGACAAAGGCTAGGCAAACAGGATTAAGTGATTTCCCCAGGGTCACATAGCTAAGAAGTATCTGGAGCTAGATTTAAACCCAGGACCTCCTGACTCCAGGCCTGGGGCTCTATCCACTGTGCCACCTCACTGCCCCAATACAATATATATTTAAAGTAATTTCCAGGGGGAATGGCACCAGCACATGGGGTATCAGGTAGACTTCCTGAAAGAGATGAACTTGGATTAAACTTTGAAGGAAGCTTGAAATTCTCTTTATTGGTAGTGAGAGACAGCTGCATCCCAGGATTGGGAAGAAGTTTGTGCTGAAGTCAGAAGATGGAAGATGGAATGTCTTGGGAGGCCTAGACCAAGTTTGGTTAAATCATAGAGCTTGTGAATGAGAGTGATATTCAATTGATCCTAGGAGAAGGAGGCAGAAGCCAGATAATAAAAAGTTTTAAATACTTAACGCAGAATTGTGTATTTTTTTTCCAGAAGCAAGAGGGAGCTACTAGAATTAATTTAGTAAGAGTGAAATGGTCAGAGAGTAATACTGGTTGGCTCTGTAAAGGTTGAACTGGAAAGGGGATACACTAATGCATGATAACTAAGAGGCTTTTGCAATGGTTCAAGTGAATGGTCTGAACTAGAGGGATGGCTAGGAACAGAGAAGAGAGAACAGATATAAAATACATTATGAAGTCTGAATCTGTAAGAATTGGCAACTGATTGGTTCTCAGGGAAAGGAAGAACTGAGGTAGTGCATCTTTGACTAGAAAGATGGTAGCTTTCTTAATATAAATAAAGAAGTTAGGAAGAAGGGAAATTTGGGGAGGAAAGAAGAGTTCGCTATAAGACATACTGAGTTACAGATGCATCAACCCATTATCAGTTTATTATATGCCACAAGCTATTATTAGGTACTGGGCATAAAACGGCCCCAAATGAAGCAGATCTTGCCCTCAGGGAGCTTACGTTCTCTCAGCATGTCTCTGGGAGATCTGGTTCAACAGTTTAAATAGGCAATTGGTGGTGCAGGACTGGGATTCCATAAAGAGAATGGAACTTGATGTCTCACTCTGGGAATCTTCACAGAACTGATGGGTTTATGAAAAGAGGGCATAAGACCAAATAAAAGGCTTTAAAAAACTGTCTGCCCTTTGATCCAGCCATAGCACTGCTGGGTTTATACCCCAAAAAGATAATAGGGGAAAATACTTGTACAAGAATATTCATAGCTGTGCTCTTTGTGGCAGCAAAAAATTGGAATATGAGGGGATGCCCTTCAATTGGGAAATGGCTGAACACACTGTGATATCTGTTGGTGATGGAATACTATTGTGCTCAAAGGAATAATGAACTGGAGGAATTCCATGTGAACTGGAATGACCTCCAGGAACTGATGCAGAGTGAAAGGAGCCAGAACCAAGAGAACATTGTACACAGAGACTGATACACTGTGGTATAATCAAATGTAATGGACTTCTCTACTAGCATCAATGCAGTGATACAGGACAATTCTGAGGGATTTATGAGAAAGAACTCTATCCACATCCAGGGAAAGAACTGTGAGAATAGAAACACAGAAGAAAAACAACTGCTTGATCACATGGATCTGATTGGGGATATAGACTCTAAACGATCACCCTAGTGTAAATATCAATAAAATGGAAATAGGTCTTGATCAATGACACATGTAAAACCCAGTGGAATTGCTTGTTGGCTATGGGAGGGGTTGGGAGAAAGGGAGGGAAAGAATATAAATCATGTAACCATGGAAAAATTCTCTTAAATGAAATTTGAAAAAAAAGAAAAAAAGAAAAGAGGGCATAGAGAGAAAAGAGAGAAGAGTGCCCAGGGTGGAGCCCTGGGGATGATATCATAGTCTAATCTTGCTTTTTGGGCCATCTTATTCATTGTCTAGGCAGGCCACACCTGTTAAGTTATTTCACTACTCCTCTAACTTAGCAGCCTCTAGGCTTAATCATTTTTCATTTTATGGCTGTTGACTGAACCACCCTGTTTTTATTAAAGCTTCCCTGGGGCATCAAGCATTCTATCTATTGTCTCAGCCTTGCCTACAGTAATCACTTATTTTTTTTGCCAGTCTAGTCTTCTTTACTCTGTAATGTTGTTATTTCTTTGTCTGTATTTGTTTTTATTTCTAACAATTATTTCTTTTTATTGAGCTAGAAATAGATTTACAGACAGTCCTTAAGCTCATAGAATATCTGTATCCTTTGCTTTTCACCTTGCTATATCACCCTGCCCATTTTAGGGCCCTTGTGACGGCTCTCTAGGGAGATGTAGAGGAACCTCAAAGGACATGGAACCAAAAGACATGTGGCCTTATGAAAGTCTTATAAACTCTGTGAGGCTCAGTTTCATCTCTTAAACAAGAAGGATGATACTTCTACCTTACTAAGTTGTTAAAGGGATCATGTGAGATAATGTCTATAAGGTGTTTTATAAATTGTAGAGCACCGTATAAGTGTGGGCTATTTTTATTAGAGGTGCTTTAAAAAAGAGGCAAAAAGGCAGAATCTCACCATTGATCTAGCAAGTATTAGGTGGAGCCACAGAATGCTACAATGATATTAAAATGGAAGCTTTTGCATTGTTTGTGGATGCCCAATATTTGTGTTCTTCATGAAGAGGTGTGTCTCTAGCAAGACTGAAGGAGATTGTAAAAAATTGATAACTCCAAATATTATATTTTATAAGATTTATTAATAATCACTAGAATTAACAAAATAAAAAGGTAATAAAAGAAAACCATGTGCCCATGGCTAATTAACCTGTTCAAACAGCCCACTTCACCAAAGCCACAACCCAGGAAGAAAAGAAAGCCTAGACATGGAACTCCCCCCCAATTTATCTTCTGTCTACAGTCTGCACATAACGACAGGAAGTCAGTGGGCTCCTGGGAAATGTAGTTCAGAGGCACAAGATTTCCAATTACATAAGATGAAGACTTGAGTGTCTTGAACCTCCCCTGTCTTTTCTTTTATCCTCTCCCTCATGGTGGCTTCCTGTTTTCTTCAAAACTCATTTAGGAAGGATTGACTATGTGAATTTAATTGAAGTGTTACATTTTCCAGGTACATTTGCATTTATTATGCTTTCATGGCGGAACAAAAGACTTTCAAGTGTATCTACTGTACCTTCTAGAGGTTGTCTGGAATTGGTAGTGCTCTCAGATAATATGAGGTGTATTTCTCTTGACTCTATTCACACACTTAAGGCAAAACATAATCATAACCACATAGCACGAGAAAAGGATTTAGAGTCAGTAGGGACCTTTAAGCCCAGTTTCCTCATTAAACAAAAAGGGATGGAATTGGAGGTCCAGAGAGGTTATATAACTTGTTCAAGGTCACCATGGGTAATTATCCTAATTTGAAGGGCAGCGAATTGGCACAATAGATAGAGGGACAGACCTGAAGTTAGGAAGAATCCTTTTCCTAGAGTTCAAATCTGATCTCAGGCACTTACTCGCTATGTGATCCTGGGCAAGTCACTTAATTCTGTTTGCCTCAGTTTCCTCATCTATAAAATAAACTGGAGAGGGAAACAGCAAACCACTCTGGCTAACTTTTCCCACTATACAACTGGTCTTACCTGAAAATCAAGCTAAGGCAGCACCAATAATAGGTTTTAATTAAGAATTAATTATTTAAAGGAAGAATTAAGAATACTAAGGAATTAATAAAATTCTTAAACTTTTATGAAGCAATGTGATATAGGGGAAGGTGACCTAGGTTCAAATCCTACCCAATCACTCATGTTCCTTATGCCTCAGTTTCTTCATTTATAAAATAAAGGGGTTGGACTAGATGGCTTCTGAGGTGTCTTCCAAGTTGAGGTCTTTGACCTTATGAATTTGTAAGTCACTTTCCTCACCTGATGTGGGTTGAGAGTACAGATTTTAACTGTATATTACTCAGGACAAACACAATGATCTAATGTAGGTTAATAGTACAAGCATACTCTGTTTTATGGAGCTTTGCTGTGGTGCACTTTGTAGATATTGAATTTTTTAAAAATTGAAAATCTGTCACAATTCTATGTCAAACAAGTTTGTCAGTGCCATTTTCCTGACAGCATGTGCTCACATTGTGTCTCATTTTGGTAATTTTTGTAATATTTCAAACCTTTTCATTAGTGTTTTATTGTTATGGTGGCCTGTGGTCAGTGATCTTTGATATTGCTATTTAATTTTTTTGGGGTCCCACAAATTGTGCCCATAGAAGTCAGTGAATTTAATAAATATTGTATACATTTTGACTGCTCCCCCTCTCCTCTGTTCTCTTTATTCCCTGAGATACAGCAATACTGAAATTAGGACAACTGATAATTCTACAACAAATGACCTTTAAATATTCAAGTGAAAAAGGAAGTCGCTGGATATGGCAAACGTCACTGTCTTATTATAAGAAATTGCCACAGCCACCCCAAAGCCATCCACCACTACCCTGATCAGTTAGCAAGAGTAAGGCAAGAGACTCTACCAGCAGAAAGATAATACCTTTCTGAAGGCTCAGGTGATGGTTACCATCTTTTTTAGCAATAAAATAATTTTAAATTAAGGTCTGAAGATTGTTTTTTTAGACACAATACTATCACACATGTAATAGACTACAGAATAGGGTACACGGAACTTTTTTATGCACTGGGAAACCAAACATTTCTGTGACTTGCTTTATTGTGATATTTGCTTTATTACGGGGGTCTGGAACCAAACTCTGATATTTCTGAGACCTATTTGTACAGATTTTAACTGTGTGTTACTGGGGACCCTCTGAGAACTTAGCTCATTGGTCATAGTGATGGTTTGGCTGTAACTTGAGCCCAGCCATTTCTTTGGATTCCAAGTCCCATGCTTTCTCCACCATTCCAAAACAAATGTATGAGAAGGCATCTGGGTGCTCTCTTTGATTTCATGGTGGTAGTGGAGGGGTTTTAATGCCTGTTCCCTTTTCAGTCTTAAGAAGGGGAGGTAGAGGGTCATGGATCAAACTGGAAAACTGCAGCAATGCCCAGTTTCTGCTCTGTGTGTAATGATAGAATCAGCATTTCACTAGAACATTATGTTGCTAATGAGTCGTTTCTTTTCTAAAGCAGTTTAAAAAATGACAACCGCAATGGTCTTAAGATGAAAAGAAAAAAAGAATTTCTTAAAAAGATGGAATCAGGTGAATGATAGATAGACAGGGGCATAGTGTGGCCATTGGGGGTTGGGGGTAGATTATAATCTGAAACCATTAGGTAGAATATAGTTTCAGGGATGAGCTTTTTTTTTCCTCCGCCCAAGAAGAGGCCATTTAATGGGTTTCAATTCAATATGTGTCCCATAGGTTCAGATCCTTCCTTTTTAAATTAAAATCTATTTGAGGGCAAGGTTTGTGCTTTTTTCCTTTTATCTTTGTATAGCCCATGTCTAGGACAATGACTGGCATATAGTAGGCACTTAATAAATGGCAAATAGAATTGAGGCGCTGGTTGGTCTTTTTCAGTTTCCTAAGGGATCTGTAGCAGCCACCAAGTTGGGAAAAGAAAAACATATATGATGTGAAGGCCGGTGATGGGGCTTCCTTAATTACAGATTCATTCAACTCCTGCCATTCTGTGGTAAGAGAGGTTTCTAATTTAGAAAAGGAGTGGTTAACCTCTGGCTCAAGACTTCTTAAGTCACTTAGTAGGATTTGACAATCCCATTCATGCTTATAGTGGTGAACATTCAAGAAAACTAAACATCTTGAGAAACACAGGAAGATTGGAGGCAATATCTGTGACACTTGGAGAAGTGAACTGGAAGCTCCTGGGATGAAAGCAAAGCCTGCTTTGTGATTGTGTGGAACTTCCCATTGCCCACTCAGAGGAAGCCCAGAACAAACGTTTCTTGAATTACTGAATTAATTCAGAATACAGTAACAAAAGGATATGGGAGTTTCTAAAGAGTTTTCCAGAAATAAACAATACTGTACCTCAAAATGGCTCCAGCTATTAAAACCATATCCTGGAAATAAACTTCCTCTTGGCAAAGATTTTTTTGTTTGACACATTTCGTTTGTTTTCCTGTGCCAAGTATGTTTGTGCAACTTTACAAATTAGAATTAAAAGCAGATTTTTGGTGGAATCTGGGCAGAACAATATTTTATTTCGTATCTGAAGTATGTGAAAGCCAGTCTGTCAGAACACAAAGAATAAGATTGCACCAAAGGGTGTCAGGTCCTGAAGATAATGCACAAACATCAAGAAATTGGAATTGAATAGATGACTTTTTTTTAACCAGATTGGTGACTTCTCTTGGATAGGAATTTCCCAGTAAGGAAGTTCCTTTTACCAAAAAAGATCAACACTCACTTTTACTAGATACCATCTGTACAAGTTGCCTGGGGCATCGTGGCAGGGTTAAATGGTTCATCCAGAGTCACACAGCCAGTGTGTTTTAGAAGCTACATTGAGATCCAGTTGTTTCTGACTCTGAGCCCAGTTCTTTCTCTACTGTCTATGGAAAGCCTCATCTCTAATGGATGATAATTTACTTGCCATGTTATGATGCCTGACCCTGCTGAAACAGGAGGAAGAGAATGGTGGGTGTGTTTGTTCAAGGAGGTGTATTGTTGCTATTCCTATTGACCACAGATGGCATCTTAAGATAGTAAAAAAGTTACAGTAGTTAAGTTCCTAAAGTAAAAGTTTACGTGAAGTCACAGGAATCTCATGTAGTATCTCTAGTTATTAGGAAACATACAGTTCCAATTTTATAATACTTAAAAAAGATTAATTTACACATTCAAAAAGTTATGAATACATTGTGGAAAAGGAAAAGATAAGTTAATCAGTAAACATTGATTAAGCATCTACTGTGTACCATATGCCATATTAAATGCTGGGGATGCAACTGATATAAAGAAAAACAGTCCTGCCCTCAAAGAATTTAAATTTCATGGGAAGGAGGGCAAGGAAAAGGAAACACAAAAGGAAGGAAGAAAGAGGAGGGAGAGGGGAGACGCCAGAAGGTGTCATTTTTTTCCTGGAGTTGAGACTGGGCAGAGAAACAGGTGGAGTAGCCAGTTTCTCTCCCCTTGGAAAGGAAGAGTTGGGCGCTTCCAGTCAGAGAGGGAGAGTAGGTGGCATCCATCAGGGCTTCAGGTAGTAGTGTAGAAGTGATGAACTTATCCTAGGAGGGGCATCTTGTAAGTTGCAACTAGATGGGGCTGCCGATGAAGAGAATATTCACTTTTTTCCCCATTTAATTTGAAAGATCGCATGTATTGATCCTCTGCCCCATCTGAGGTACTTTTTAACTGGAACTTTAACTGGAATAGAAAGACAAGAAATTAAAACAAAGGAAAAATAAAAAAAGAAAGACAAAAATTAAGTAGTTCTTGCCCTCAAGGAACTTATATTCTTGTAGGTTCTTAATAAATGACTGTTTATTGATTGTGACTTAGTCTAGTTCCTGTACTGCTGTGTATCTGTTTGCAGAGAAGAGACAACTGGGATATACTACAGTGGAATTAGGAGGGAAAATCGTTTATTAAATATGTCTTATGTGCCAAGTACCATGCTAAGCAAGAGGGCCCTCTTTCAAAGAGCTCCAGTTATAATAACAGGGAAAGAACACAGTTCAGTTGCAGGGCAGATCAACTCTGACCTTTAGGAAAGCAGTTAATATATATATATAATGAAACTAAGGGTTAATACGGGCTGAGGACTCTGGGTGATCTCAGAGAGGAGTAAGGGATGGGGGTGGTGACTGGTATCCAGATGGCCAAGGGCTAACAAGGACTTTATGAGAATTGGGCCTTAGAGACTGGTGGAAGAGGAGAAAGGCTGCCTGGGACCTGTTCCTGCTGGCCACAGGTGCCTAGATTGGTCCATAGGGGCAAGCAGATCCTGAGCCAAGTGGAGGAGATGGTACCTGGTTTCCCACAATGGCAGCCCACACTAGACTCTCCAAGGTGGGAAAGTGCCTAGTGAATCATTAATCTTGGGTTCTAGTCCTGGGACTAGTTATTTGTTGGGGTGGGAGGGCACATTTAACCTCTTTGGATCACAGGTGTTTTATCTGGTTTGACTTGTGAAAAATTAATATTGAATTGGGATATTTTTTGAGAAGTGGTTCCCATTGACCCTCCAAAATAGTTTGCTTTTAATGCTCAAAGGGTTTTTCTCCCAAGTTATGAAAAGTGGGTTTCTTCCTCCCTTTTTGCTTTGTTAAGGATAACAAGGTTAAAGGCATCTAACTGGGCTGGCTTTTGTTACAGACTGGGTGGAGAGCTGCTTTTTATTTATCGGTAAATAAAAACTGTAAACAAGGGACTAGGAAGCCAGCCAGCTTTAGCTGTCATGGTGGTCCACCAGATGGGGAAGAGAAAAAGGTGTGGGCATCCTCCTGAGATCCCCCAGGGAGGGGAGAGTTGAGGTCTCTGAGGCCATTTTCTGCATGTCTATTTTCCAATCAGAGATGTCCAGGGGTGGGGCTAGATGATGACATCAGAAGGGAAGGGATGGGCATGGGCATGTGCTACAGAAAATTGTCCTCTCTTTGCTTGCCCAGCCTCTCTGCTTGGTTGCCCACCCTCTTTCTGCCCTAGCTCTCCTACTTGGCCACTTTTTCTTTTGGCATCTGAGTCCAGGGTTGAGTGGCTGAATGATAAATTCATATTTTAAAATAAAAAAAAATAGCCTTTAGGGAATTTCATTCATTACAGACTAAATATTCCCTCAGATCTTTTCCAGCTCTAAAATGCTATGATGTACAACTTTTAAATAAATTCTTCCATGGGTTTATTGAATTTTCACATTATAGGGTGAATGGATTAAATAAGTAATGGAGGTTAAAAAATATAACTATATAGGCTTATTCCATATTCTGTCTTCCTCTGTTTTCTTCTTTAAAAAACAAAAACAAAACCCCAAACTTTATGTTCTTAGAATCAATACTGAGTTTTGGTTCCAAGGCAGAAAAGTGTAAGGACTAGGGCAGTGGAGGTTAAATGATTCAGACAGGGTCACACAGCTAGAATGTGTCTTGAGATCAAATTTGAGCTCAGGACCTTGGCTCTCAGTCCACTGAACCATCCCTGCCCCTTTCCTCTACATTTTTAAAGTGTGAATGGCTATATGAACTTCATTTCAGCCATTTGCAGAACTATTCTAATAGTTTGTATGTAATTCAGCTTATAATAATTCAGAAATATTTAATAGACATATCAGTGTCCATTAATTAAATAAAGGAAGAATTGATAGAAATGTACCTATTTAATTTTTCTATTAGACAATAAAAATAACTCACTAACAAATTCAAAGCATTATGGGATGTATAGACTTAAATAGCACCTTCTGCATTCTGTTCCCAACTGGCAATAATCCTTAATGGGCCAGATCTCACAAGGTTCAACCTATCCCTGGGTAAAAATTAAGGATTTGTGAAGGAGCTTTTTACTTTCTGCGACCACCTTTTAGTGATCTGAAGCAGTAATTTAATTAACATCGCCCTGTTGGCCTGACAGTATACCTCCCAAAGAGCTTACTTTACTGTCTGGGAATGCTATACCCACATGCAGTCACAGCATCTGGACCAGTGCGCGTTCTACATTTACTGCACAGTTTCCCCAATAACCCCAAACTGGAAGTGCTCCATCAGGTTCCAGACCTGCATTTAAAAACTTGAGAAACTCGTAAGAGTTAGGAAGATAGCCATTTATTTGCCCTCTTTAGTCTATGTCGTAAAAGTGAGATAGCCAGCAATTTCTACTAATTAATGTTCTCTCGTTTAAGACTAGCCAACCTAAGCTCTTTTAAAATGAGCAGATTCTCTCTTCAGGACTGTGAGCCATTTGAGTCCCTACCACCTGAATTATTCCTTCCTTGCTCTCATTTGACATTTTGAATGTTGGGCATCTTATTCTTCTCTTATGATATGGTTTTCTAATTATTTGTGTCCAGAGAGAGAGAGAGAGAGAGAGAGAGATGAGGAGATTGGGCTGTGGGGTTGCTGTCTCTACATCCCTGGCATGTTTTCATATATTTCTGCACATCATTCTGTTGACCGTTGGGATAATTGGTCAAGCTTTCTGAATTTCTTTAAGGAGTTTTTGAAAAATAAACTTTGTTAAGGCACCTATTTGACTTGTTAAAGGAAAACCTGGTTTTAGCTTAAAAAATAAAAAATTCTGTTTTTCCAACTTGGGGGGAAAAAAAGTGAATGTGTGCAGGAAATGCTTCTAATGTAATTGATATTCCCCTTGTTAAAACTATGTTGTTATTGGACAGATTCCAGTATGTGTTCTTTTCCTTATTTTTAAGAAAGTATTCTGCTCTCTGCCAGAATATACACAGATATAATCCATTCAAACCCAGAACAAGGACTTAAAATAAAAAAAAAAAACAACTTGAGCTGCAGTGTTTCATTTTATTCAGTGCAAAGTGTACCGTTACCTTTCCTTGAACATTATGGCCTGTACGAGGATTAAAATAGAAACTATAAATTTAATCACATTTTTAGAAATCAGAATTTACTTAAAACTTTGCTATTTTAAAGTGATTTGGTTAATATGAAAAAATTATGTGATGTTGATTCATGGAGAAGAGTAAACTTTATAAATAGAATAGAATTTTAGAACTAAAAGAGATCTTTGAGCTCTTTTGTGGTAGAAGGAAGCCCAAATTCATGGTCAAGACCTGACTGCCTCTTACTGTCTGGGCCATCTTGGGCAGCCTCTCTGGGGCTCCATCTTTTCCTCTGTAATGTGAGAGGGTTGGGCTAAATGGTTCTTAAGGTACCTACCAGGGCTAAATCTAGAATTTCTTGATGACTATGATTTACTTTTTTATTTACCTTTAAATTTTCTTTCTTTATTTTACTTTAATAACAAATTTACACATAAGTTTTCCAAAGTTATATGATTCATGCTGGCTCTCTCCCTTCTTCCCTTTTCCCTTCCCAGATCTGATAAGCAATTCAGCCTGGGTTATACATGTATTATCAAGCATAACACATTTCTTTGATGACTGCGATTTAACGCAACCTCTTCGTTTTATAGATTAGAAAACTAGGAGGAGCTGTAATCAGTCATTCAATACTTTATGAAAGTTAACCCAGTTAGATCCAAGATCAGGACACAGATCATCCAACTCACTCCTAATTCACTTCTTTCTTCTATACTTTCTTTAAACCTGAAGTTGTCATCAGTTGAAAAGTAACTTAAAAACAGAAGTATTTGTTTTTCTCTAACAGAGGTATTTGTTTTTCTCTTTGCTCCAGTTCCTTAGAAGTTCTATTGCAGTGACAACCAACAAAACAGTTCTAAATCTCTAGGTCTTAATCTTTCTTGGTGTGTAATAGTCTCTTAAAGGGATTGAGTAAAGCCTAATCCTACCATGATTTGTTGCCAACTTAATTGTTGAAGGAAATGCTAAATTTCAGTTGAATGTTAGTGAAAATAAAGGTGTAATTTTTTCCCATCCAACATTACAGATCCTCTGAAGTCTATGAACAGATACTCTTAGAACCCAGGTTAAAACCCCCTGTTGTAAAACATTGGTATCTACAAAGTCCTTTCCCATTTTAATCATATTCAGCATTAATGCAGAGGGGCAAAGAGGTGGCACAGTGAATGGAGAGCCAGTTCTAGAGACAGGAGACTCTGGGTTCAAATATGGCCTCAGACATGTCCTAGCTGTATGACCATTGGCAAATCACTTGACCCCAAATATATAACCCTTATGGCTCTTTTGTCTTGGAACCAATACTTTGTATTGATTCTATGGCAGATGGGAAGGGCTTAAAAAAAAAAAGTAATGCATGGTGATATAATACAAAATGTTCTAGACTAGAGTTTTGAGGTTGTTGTAAACTTTGCCATTATTCAATGAGTATGGCCCCAGGCAAGTGCAGATTGCATAATTCTCATCTCTAAAATGAAGTATTTGAACTCGATGATATCTAATGTCACTTCTGTCTCTAAAGTTTATAATTTAATTAGTTAGGAGTGATTCCTAGACTATAAAGTTATTTTTAAAAATTAATTGAATTTAAGGTTTGTTGATGCTTTTTGTTTTTACATGTCATTTCCAAATGTGCCCTCTCCTTCCCTTCAATAGTGACAAAAAACAATCAAAGTAGTTAGTTTCAGATATTCTGGAAACAAACCCCAAAGTTATATCTTTTGACTGTGTTTCAAATAATTAAAAACCTACTTTCTGTATTCTTTTGCATGCAAGTTTATTTAAGTCAAGTCAACAAGCATTTATTCAGCATTTACTATGCCCTAAATTCTGGGGATACAAATACAAGGAGAAAGATAGTCTCTGACCTCAAGAAACTTATAGTCTTTTGAGAGAAGAGAACATATGGAAATACTGGGTGGGTGGTCATGCAATATGAAATTGGGAGTACAACTTAGAGAGGAACCATCCAGCCAGAAGGGAAGGCTCAGGGGCATCAGGTACTTCCATCAGAGGGTGAATTCCAGGACTGAAACGAAGCTTCAGGATAAAGAGCTAGGGCATGGTAGAGGAAGCCTGGAATACTGCAACTCCTCATGAAAAATCCTTTTAACTGCAATGATTTTGGACATTTATCCAGTTGTAGAGATTCAGGCTTCAAGATTCCCAGTAACTTTCAGAATATCCTCTACTTAATGATAACTGTATGCCTAAATTTTTGAATTCATCATTCTAGTTACCTTATTCAGATTTTTTAAACCCATCAACAGCCAGGCCAGAATTCCATGAAGCTGGTTAGAATGGAACATTTTGGCCCTTGGACAATAGTAAAAAGTTGGCCAAATACTGAGGACTTTCAGAGGATGGCCAGGTTTTCATAAACTTTGGGGGTCTGTATTTTCTTTTTCTAACAAAGATATTAAACTAAAGACCAAAAAGGAATTAGCTCCAGTCTCCAGCAGTAAAGAACAATCAGAAAGTTCATGAATATAGATTCTGTTCAAGCTTCTACTAGGAAAGATAATCATTTGGTAACTTTAGTGAGATTTTGTCTTGATTATAGATGTTGATAACCTAAATTCCTTCTAGTTAATTCAAACACATGATCACTTACAAACTAATGATTTACCATGGCAGTCAAAGTCCTTCACCATCAGGCTCCAGAATAGCTTTTTAGCTGTTCTGCTCTGACACTGCAATCACCCTATAGTGCAGACAGGGTCTCTTTTTATCCCTAGACTACTGCTGGGACCTCCACTTGCCATATAAGTCTCCCTCTACTCTAGCCTGTCTTCCACTTTACCTCCACACAGCCAACAAAATGATTTTCCTAAACACAAGACTCACTAGGTCACCCCCCACCCCCCATACTCTTAATAATCTCCACTGGCTCCCTATCACCTCTAGGATTAAATAGAAAACTTTAATTCAAAGTCCTTCACAATCTATTCTCTTCCTCCTATACTTTTCTAGTTTTACCATTTCATCTTACATTCCCTACCCCTTCTCTCCCCCAAACTCGTCCATCCAGGGACACTGGTTTCCTTGCTGATCCTGGAACAAGACACTCCATCTCTTGGCTCTCTACCATCCCACTGGCTGCCCAGCATCCCTAGAATGCTCCCTCTCTCCTCATCTTCACTTCCTGACTTCCTTGGCTTCCTTCAAGTCTCAGCAAAAAATCCCCCCTTTTACGGGAGGCCTTTCCCAATCCTTAAGTCTTGTGCCTTCCCTCTATTGATAATTTCCTCTTTATTCTATACATAGCTTATTTGTAAATATTTGTTGGTGTGTTGTCTCTGTTGGGAGATTGTGAGATCCTTGAGTATTGGTTTGACCTTTGCCATTCTCCCCATCTGTAGCACTCAGTTCAGGGCCTAGAACATAGTAGTTGCTTAGTAAATGCTTATTAGTTGTTTGTGTAAGGGGTGTAAATTTTATGGTTGAGACTGAATATATATTTCATTTGGTCACCAGCGACTTAAATTCTAAATCCCAATGAAATATTCAAGTCAGAATGGAATTTTATGGTGGTTTATTTACAATAGAAGGAAGAAATTGAGAATGAGAGAGAGAGAGAGAGAGAGAGAGAGAGAGAGAGAGAGAGAGAGAGAGAGAGAGAGAGAGAGAGAGAGAGAGAGAGAGAAGGAAAAGGGAAACGATCTGTAGGAGTTCAGAGGCCTTAGCCAAGGGCCTCTCCAGAAAGCCAAGGAAAAGGGGAGTCAGCTATATCCCTCACCACATAATTGTCTAAAGGGAAGCAGTCTGAGGTCTCACGCTAGAGCTTCCCCAGTCCCTCTTACAGGAAGTGACACAAAATATAAAAGCAGTTCTTTATGTCACTTCCTGTGTCTTACATGTACCAATGGTGGCTTAAACTTGGCTTTGGACAGCCCAGGGGTCAGTCAGTTATTTCTGATTTGTCACTTGCTTGCCCACATGGTTGATAGATGTTCCTCCCCTACACTTAATCCTTTAGTGGGGGTGTATACATTTCTGGTTGCCAAAATTCTAAAGACTAAGTAGGGTGGAGTAAAATTAAAATTCACATTTGACTGACATTATGTACCCCATTTTCCAGTTAATTCATTTACTTTCAGCTTCCTGAACTATTTCCACATTCTTGGAATGTTCTTTCCCCTTTCTTTTCTCATTCTGCCTATTAAAATACTTCCCATTCTTCAAAATGAAGCTCAGAGAATACCTCCTTCATGAGATTTTTCCTTTATCTTCCCTCACTAGCAAGAATTATTCTCTCAGAGGATATCTTAGAGCACTCTGTACTTTCATATCTATTTCAATTCTAATTTCTATAATAATAATATAATACTATACCCCTTTAATGTTGCTGAAGCTTTTTCCTTATAACCCTGCGAGAGTACAATTTTTACTTCCCCCACATTTTATATATGAGAAAGTGACTCTAAAAAGGTTAAAGCATTTTACTCTGTATACAGAAGCAATTAATAATTGCTTATTGAACAAGTAGTAGACTCCTTGAGGGGCAGGAATCAAAATTTCTTCTTAGTGTTCTCAGCAGCCTTGGGCAATGCTTTTTCCCAGTGAAGACAACTGATCTGTTGAACCAAATTGAAGGCAATAAGCACAACGTTATTAAAAATCTAATTAATGTTTTCTCAGAAGAAAAAAAAAGCCATATACTCTCATAATTGAAAGAGATCCATCTAGTCCAACTCATACTTGGAACAGAAAATGGTCACCTACCTTGCATTGGCTTAAAAACTATTGAGAAGGAACCCAATGTTTTTTGGAGCCGCCATTTATTTCACTTTTGAATAGCTCTGGTTTTTAGGAAATTTTTCTTTATATCAATCCTAAATTTACTTTTCTGTGACTTCTACCTATTGAACCTGGTTCTGCCTTTTTGGGATAAGCAAAGCCATATCTAATCTTTGAAGGTAGTTACCATGTTTTCTCTTTCTTCTACCTCCCAACTTTCTTTTTGCACAGGATAAATAGCCTGGTTTCAAGACCCTTTGCCATCTGGATTATCCTTTTTTGGGAGCCCAAGCCCCTCCAGCTTGTCACTGGCCTTCCTAAAATATGGCTCCCATACATACATAAAAAAGAGAGTTTTGTTTTTGTTTTCTCTAATAAAGAGATCTACAAAAATAGCTAGAATTCCCATGACTGACCTTGCCCTATGTGTCTCATTATGGAAGGAAGGCAACATATTTATTAAGCATCCTACTAGGTGCCAGTTTTTTTGTGCCTGGTATTTTATAACTCTCATCTCATTTGATCCTCCTAACAACGCTGGGAGATAGCTATTTATTATCTCCCATTAACAGATGAGGAAACCGAGCTAGAAGTGTGTGAGGCCAGATTGGAAGTCAGCTCTTCCTGACTCCAGGTCCAGCATTCTGTCCTTGCACCCTGTAATAGCATCTTGAGGAGACTTCGGTTTGGATGGAATGTAAACCCTGGCCTTTTCTAACACGCTTTGGGTGCTGGCCTATGAATAGACAATGTCTGTCATCAGATAACCCAGCTGGCCAAGTTCTGAATCATTTGAAGGCTGGCCACCAAGTGAAGAATTGTTTGGCCACAGCAGCTCCTGAAGTCTGCCGTCCAAGTCACAGAGGGTTCCTTCTCTGCAAAGGAGGCAAAATAACTGTACTTATAAAATCTCAGATCCTTGAAGCCTCGAAGAATACTCCGAGCAGAATTCTTGGAGGGGTGTTTTTCCCCCTCCCTTTAATAGCATGTGTGTCTCCCGATGGTCTAGGGCCATTGTTATTTTCTTTGTCAGGGCACTCGCCAAATGTGGTCACAGCATCATGAAATGTGGCCTTTTGTCATGAGCAGGCTTATAATTCACACCATTGTTACTCCTGCTTCTCTCTGCTCCACAGTGGGGAAACAGGAGGAGGTTGTTCAGGGGCATGGAAACACGACAAGCCGAGCAGGCAGAGTGAACCCTTTCTCTGGGGGTGGTAGTGGCTGGGTTTGTCTCAGTCATCTGTGTTTGCTTTCCTGGGTCTGAGTTTCTCTCTTCTTTCCTGCTGCTTTTTTTAGCCAGTTCACATCTTGATCTGGAGGAATTGGGGGGCTCTGGCTGGGTTTTGGGGGGATGCTGGGGGTGAGGTCCTGAGGATGGGCAAGAGAGGTTTATAAAAAGAGAATCAGAAAGCAGAACAGGAAACACACAACTCTGGCTCAAACACCAGATTGGGGATATTTCTTTTTATTGTAAATGAAAACCAGCCCTCCCTTTTGATGTTTGCCAAAAATGTGTGGAGCTTTCTTAACCTCCCATCTTTCCCTGAAGACTTGAGTGTTTGGGGAAGGGACAAGTCAAGGCTTGAAGGCATGATTCGGTGGCACCTAATTACAGATGGGAATGTATTTTTTTTTTCCCTTGTCCCTGTGGTGACCAGACAGCAGGTGTCATTTTATCTGGCTAAAAATTCGACCCTTTCTGCTCCCATCAGACTCCATTTTCTTCCCTCTGTTGTTCTTGAAAACTATGTGATTTAAATGTGGAGAGGGGTGTCAAATGTGGAAGGAGAGAGAAGCTTCGCTTTTTCTGTTCCCATATGGGGGATCAAATATTTCACTTTGGGCAGTGCATTTGTCTGATCTTCATGCACTTCGTTACCCCAGGACTCTGGTGCTCTTGGTCCCTAGCTCAGTATCTGTAATTTGAAAAATGATTGCAGGACAAGCCTGTTACCTAAAAGGTGTATGGGAAACCCAGGAAGTCTTTGGCATGATGGGTAGTTTCCATTCAAGATGTCCACTGCCGAGCTGCCACAGGGCAAAGCATTGTGACTGAGGGTTCAAATGCTTTTGGCAGACGACACCTGCATTGTGATTGGACTGTCCCTTCACGTTTCTCCCAATAGGTTTTATGGATGTATTTAGAAGGAAAAAACAAACAAACCCAAACCCTGGGGTATTGAGAGTGTTAACATTAGTCTAAATAAAAGTACTGCAGTAGACTTTGTAAGAAACCACAGGTCCATTCCACAGGTATTTATTCGTGAAGCCAATATCTTGTGGGAGAAAGAGGGAATGGAAGGACTGAATTGTAGTCCTGGCTCTCACGGAACTGCTCTCATTTCAGCTTGTTCCTCTCTGAAATAAGGGACTAGACTAGATCTCAAAGATTTTTTTTTCTAGCTTTCAAATGCCATGATTTTTATTATGTTTGAGGCTGAGGGTAAAGAAGTTTGGGAGTCCAATCGGGAATACAAGACTTAGAAACATCAATTAAATAGCAATTGTTGTTCATTTGTTTTTCGAGTCATATCATACTCTTCATGGTCCCAGCTGGGGTTTTCTTAGCAGAGATACTGAAGCATTTGGCCATTTCCTTCTCTAGCTCATTTGACAGATGAGGAAACTGAGACAAACAGGGTTAAATGACTTGCTCAGGGTCACACAGTTTGTGTCTGAGTCCATTTTTCAACTTGGGAAGGCGTTTTCCTGACTCCAAGCTAAAACTGTCCCCTGCCCCACCTCACTGCCTTAAATAGCAGTACCAGACAGTTGATGATTAAATTCTAAAATGAGATCCAAGAGAGGAAAACGATAGGGAGTCTCAGGAAGACAGATATCTACTGCCTTCTTACCATATCTTCCTTCAGCACTGGGAGTTATTTCTCTTTGGTTTCAATTAGATTGAATAGTTTTGGGTTTTTAGCTCCCAGGCTTTCTTTAATAGAAAAGAAGTAGACAAAGGTCATGTCTTTTAGTGCTAGAAAGGAGGCAAGTACTGGACCAGTTATTTCATTGGTAGAGGGAGCCCACCAACAAGGAAACTTATTGATATAGAAGGGCCCCTTCTATGCAAGTCCTGGTCTTAGAGCTGAAATGACTTGTCCAGGGTCACACAGTCAGTATATGTCAGAGGCAGAACTGAATCCATATATTCCCAGTTCTGAGTCTGGTTTTTTCCCCCTTTTTTCTGAGAGTTTTTTTTCTTTTAAGGTTTTTTTTTTCTTCTAAGATTTTTAATTACATTAAATAGACATGTGTGTACTATATTGATCTGAAAGTAGACCGTATTTTTTCCCCTCTTCCCTGTTTCCCTGAAAAAAAATTGCTTATATAAAACTCATGCCCTATAATTATTTTTCAGTGTATACCTAGAAAATCATTTTGTCATATAAAGAAATTTTATTTTAAGCTTTCAACTTATGGCCAAACTTAGATAGAATGTTACAATTGGAAAGGCACCTTGGAGGTAATCTAGTCCAGGGGTTTGTAACCTCCCAGAGGCATGTTTATGGTACAGTGGTTAGAGTACTGGACTTGGATTCAGAAAGATATGAATTATAATCTAACTTCAGATACTTAGCTATATGATCCCAATCAAATAATTTAACCCCTTCCTCAGTTTCCCCAACTGTAAAATGGAGATAATAATATTACCTACCTCCCAAGGTGGTTGTGAGGATGAAATGAAATGTTTAAAAATTATTTGCTATGATGCTTGGCATTGAAGTGGACACAAGTCCCTTCCTTTCTTCCTTCCCTTCTTTCTCTCTTCCCTTCCTCCCTCAGGATTCCCAAGTGTGGAGGAATGCATTGAACTTGAAAGGGCGAAAAACGACATCTTTATTTTCACTAACCTTTCAGTGGAATTTAGTATTTCTTTCAATTATTTAAAAAACATATGGGGCAGCTAAGTGGCTTAGTGAATAGAGAGCCAGGCTTGGACATCCTAGGTTCAAATCTGACCTCAGATGCTTCCTAGCTATGTGACCCTGGGCAAGTCACTTAACTCCAGTTGCCTGGCTCTTGCTGCTCCTCTAACTTGAAACTGATACCTACTATTGATAAGAAGACAGAAAGCAAGGGTTCGTTTAAGAAAAACACTGTATGAAGGAGTCCATTGGCTGTATTACACTGCAGAAAGGCAAAAAGAAAAGTTTAAGAATCTCTGATCTATAGATCACCTGAGGATTCCCTTGTAGTAGATTATAGCTCTAAGAAATTGAGACCCAAAGGAATCAAGTGATTTGCCCAAAGTTACCTAGATAGGGAGGGATGGAGCCAGCCTGTGGGAGTAGGATCTCTCTTGGTTCCAGGCTAGTGCAGTTTCCATTCTTCTATGCCAATAGTAGGCATGGCACTATTGTATCTGGGACTATTTTGAGTTATTGAAACTCTGATAGTTTTGTGGACTTAGTGTCTGAAAATCACATCATCTATTTCATTTAGTTTGCTTCAAAGAGGCTTATAATATGCAGTAGGCAGTTTATTAAATTAAGGCTTCAGGCTAGTTAGTCCCTATTTTGCACTGATGGCTTTAACAAAATATGAAAATAAGAGTGATTGTTCATTAGCCCCCCCCTACCATCCTCCCTCCATTTTTTTTTTTGAGTAACTAACCTTCTGTATCAAGAACTTGAGTTTTGAAGGTCTGGAGAATGCACTTCCTTTACCATTATATATTCCCTGGTACTTCTGGGATTCACCCAGGTGCACAGAATGCACTGAAGATGTAGTTGTAATCAGTAAACTAGGTGCTGAGATGTTCTTTGCCTGGTTTGAAAACACCAGTTATCTAAAAAGTGCTCTTGCTACTCGTATCCTGCATTCATGTCTAGTCATCTGCCCAGAAAATGGATATCTGTTTTACCTTTTGATGATTTCACTTAGAGTATTCCCCATGATTTCACTTAGAGTATTTCCCCATGTACACCTCGTTCTTTCTTTTGATCTTTCTCCATTCTCATCGTTTGCTCTCTATTCTTTCTCTTCTCCTGTCTCCTTTCTGTTCTTTCTTTTTTTTTCATTCTCCCTCTCTAATAGTGTCTCCCACTATTCTGATTACTATTTCCTGGTCTCCATATCTTAATTTTGTAATTATTTCTTAAATAGCAAAAAATGGTTCAAAGAGAGAGAGAGAGAGAAAAGCACCAACTACCTCCTCCATGAGCAGGCAGAGCCAGACCTCACGGTCTCCTGAGTCCCTGGTTTCAGGGAAAAAAAAGAGGCTGACTTACTCTCCTCTCCAGTGATTTATGCTGTGGTGTCCCTTTCCCAAGCCTCTCTCGTTGAAGGACACAGACCTCAATTAGGACAAGAGCTGGAGCTTCCAGACATCAGGAATAACCATGCAGAGTTTAAAATGGCTTCACAGTGTATGTATTTCCCAGTATGGCGGCTACCTAAGAGAATTCTTCTTTACAAATAAAGCAAAGAAGTTGTCTCCATCCTGCCAGTTTTTACAAAAGATGTAGTAGAAGGAGGGAAGACTATCCTTGGCTTCAGGGAGATGCAGTTTGAGCTCTAGTCCTAAAATCAAATGTTTTTTAGTTTTAAAATAAAATATGTAAAAGGTTTTTGAGGGGACCAAAAAGGGGTACAAATTTATATTAACTTTTTACGTCATTTACTCTTCTTTCTCATTCAGAGTATATATGATGTTTTCTAGGGGCAGCAGAGAGACAGTTGACTCCATGGTCTGGAAGAACTGTGGTTAAGTCCTGCCTTTGACATGTATTGGTTCAGGGATCCTGACTTTGATCTTTTAGTGCTATGAGGTTTTGATCTGCATTGCTAGAAGGAATTCTCTGACTTGGAGGTTCCTATACTAATGTACTCAGTGGATCGATCTCAGATTCCCTTCTCCCTCCAACCCCCTTTTTGTTAAATGCCTACTAATATGAGGCACCGCGTTAAGCCCTGGACATTTAAGGTAAAAAGAGAACAGTTGTCTTTGGAGTGCTTACATTTTACTGGATGCTACATTCTCTAGGAAAACTCCAGCACAGAATATGCCCTCTGGTATCTAAACAAGCTGAAACTTGACCAACCCCATCCCAACAAAGCCACACTGACAAGGAGATGAGAACCCAGGTCTCCCCAGGACCACAGTGACACGGTGCAATAAAGGTTGCTTCCTCTCCCTCTCCCCTCCCATCTCCCCTCCACCCCCAATACTGCAACAGAGATACCACCTTGGCAGGGGGCTGGCTTCAGTGGATTCATCCCCTATGTAGAAGGAAACTGCCACATTCAGAATTTCTTAGCCCCAAGTCACATGAATATTTTTTTTGGTGACTGTTCTTCCATATCTTTTCATGGGCTCCTTTGAAGTTGTGAAATATAATTTCACATTTGAGATGCTATCTGAATTTTATTTTGTTTTTGAAACACATGGAGCAAGTTGATATTCAGCCTGCGTTCCTGTGGGTGATGAGCCTCGCTTGCCATGTCCAAAGAATTCAGAACAAGCTCTTTGCCAAAGCATTCTTGTGGTTTTCCATGGGGCAGATCTGTGTGTTCATGAATTTTTCATTGTAGCTGCTGTTTTCCATGGCTAATTAAAACATCTGGCTTACATTTTCTGGGAACATAGAATTTCTTTTCAATAGTGAATAAGTAATGACCTCAGCCCCTTCTTCAGGATTGGGCCAGAATGTAGAATTTCAGGGTAATATTTTTCAAGGCAATTGCTGTTGTTCCTTAATCACCTACTTTTTATTGAAAAAAAATTTTTCAAGTTGCTGAGCCACATGTTTCTATAATCCATGTGTGTATTTTTCTGTTATCCCTAAATATGAATTTATGTACTTGATTCTGACCTTTCATCCTCAGGTCAGAGCTATGGATGAGCTGCTCCTGTTTGAAGGCCAGCGTACTGTGGTTGGACCTGCCTAGCTGTGGGACAAAGAGGCTGAATGGGAAGTCCATAGGAAAAAGCTACTGAAAAAGTATGTGAGTGAAGGAAATCTAAATATGTGACTAGATAAAATATATATGTTGAAGTATAGAAGAGTTATATTTTTAATCATTGCTACCGAATACTTCTGAAGTGATCTTCATTTGTTTCCACAGGTGAAAGATTTTCCTAGTGCCCTCCTTCCTTCCTTTTCTTCTGTCTCCCTTCCTTGCTCCCTTTCTCCTTACTTCCCTCCTTCCTCCCTCCCTCCCTCCTTTCCTTCTTCCATCCTTCCTTTCCTTCCTTGCTCCCTTCCTTCCTTGTTCCTTTCCTTCTTTCCTCTCTTCCTCCCTCCCTCCTTTCCTTCTTCCCTCCTTCCCTTCCTTCCTTTCTTTTTTCTTTCCTTGCTCCCTTCCTTCTTTCCTTCCTTCCTCCCTCCTTTCCTCCTTCCATCCTTCCCTTCCTTCTTTTCTTTTTTCCTTTCTTTTTTTCCTTCCTTGCTCCCTTCCTTCCTCCCTCCCTCCCTCCCTCCTTCCTTTTCTCCTTCCCTTCCTTCCTTCCCCTCTTCTTCTTGCACATATTGCAGGGTAACTCCCTCTGGGCCCAATAGTCTTCATTTGTAAAACGGGGCTAATGCAATCTGACATAAGTCCATGAGATCCTAGATGCCTAGTTTTTAATCAGGATGGAATCTCAATGGTCTTTTAGTCCAGTCAAGTTAAGGACTTGCTCAAAGTCATATAGGTAGTTAATAACGAAACTGAGATTTAAACCAGGTTCTCTGACCTCAAGTCTATCAAGTCTAGCAGGCTTTCGCCTTCGTCTCACTGCCTCTCAACTTTCACTAAATACTTGTGAATGAATACATGAACAAATGAATGAATTAAAAAGCATTTATGAATTTACTATGTGCAAAATATTGTGTTAAGTGCTAGGGTAGAAGAATAAAGCCAAGACTGACCCTGCTCTTAATACACAATGCTTTGCATATAGTAAATTCATAAATGCTTTTTAATTCATTTATTTGTTCATGTATTCATGCAATCATGTTATAATGGTGGAGATATAATACATATAATAATGATACTCATAGACCCTTTTCTTCTCCTTAACTTGCTTTGTGGAAGGCAGAAACCTTTGAGAGCTATATGAATGTGACTTGTTACATTTTCTTCTTTTGGGGAAGATCCCATTTTGGGACTTTGGTTTATATTGAGGATCAACCTATATTCCAATATGGTACATTCTTTACAAAAATAAATTGACTCCTAATAGTCTATATTCTAGGATTCTAGGTAGTCCAGGAGAAAAAATTAGACCCATCACAGTGAAATATGACTTCCTTGTCTTTGGGGAAAAAAAAATACTCAATGTCTCAACTCATAAATTTCAACCAAGGCTGAAACACGTCTAGGAGTTTCCCCCCCCACTCTGTTTCCACATTGTGAAAAGAAGCAAGAGTAAGAGTCTGAGCCTATAGAGTGGGTTGTTGAGAGATGCACCTGAAACTCTTGAAGGACACCTGACCTTGCTCCCTTAGTTTTGATTAGGAAGATTTCTTACCCTTCTTGCTCTACCCAGAATAGCACAGTTTTGATATTTTTAGGGAGGTGGGCTTTTGTTTTTTGTTTTTGTTAATGTTTTGGGAGGTACACACGAGACAGGCAGAGGAGATGTTCTCAGGACACAGACTGAGCAGACAAAAAGCAGCACTTCTGTGGACTGGGGGAAAGAACCCCTTGAGGGACCAACCTTCCATGTTGTAAGTGATAGAAGTCTCTGTGCATTTGCTGTGGCTCCCAACCTACTAAGAATGCTGTCCTCTTGGAGCTTCCACACAGGTTACCTCAGGCAAAGGACATTTCTTAGTTCCTTAATTCTGTGTGGAAAGGGCTTATGGGTTTCCACAGGTGAAGCCAGTGCCCCTTGGCTAGCCTCACCTTCAGCTTGCAGACTGGTTTACTCAGGCACTACTCAGCTGCTGAATCAGGAGTGTAAGATGAATAAGCCTTTGTTTCCTCTTATCTCTTGCTAGGTTCCTTTATGATTAAGTGATCTTTAAATAGCAAGTGATAGAAAACATCAGTACCAAATGGAATACACTGGGATAACCTAGATTCTTTGGTATTTGGAGATTTAAGGCTCATCAGGAAAGGAGAACAACTAAATGAGACTAGCACTGGCTTGTGGATAAAGACCCCCCCCCCCCAAAAAAAAAGTCTTTTGTGCATGGAGGGGAGCAAAGTGACCTTCACCCTGAAAGACAGATTCTAAATGTCCTCCTGGAAGACTTTTAAGTAGATTCTAATTTGAGTAAAATAAATGGTCATGGTATTTCAGGAATGTGGCAGATAGATGAGATACCTTCAGAAACTTTTAAGAACAGATCCATTTTGATAATGCCATAGCTGTCATCATCATTAATGGATGCTTTTTGTTTTTAAGATCTAGTTATTTTAGAATATCACCCCACCTCAACATATTTTTGTTGTTCAGTCTTGTCTGACTCTTCTGGACCCTATTTGGGGTTTTCTTGGCAAAGATAATGGAATGGTTTGCCATTTCTTACTCCAATTCATTTGACAGTTGAGGAAACTGAGGCAAACAGACTTGCCCAAGAGCACACAGCTAGTAGATATCTGAGGCTAGCTTTGAACTCCAGGTTTCCTGACCCTAAGCCCAACACTCCATCCATTGCACTCCTTAGTTGCCTTTCACCACAATATAGATATACATGTAATTGAACTCTTTATTTTAACAAAGAAAAATAGTGAAGCAAAAGCAGTGATTAAGGGAGTGTCTGACAGTGTGTGCCTCATTCTTCCTTGGAAAATCCCATTTCCTTGCTAAGGGGGAGGAAGGTGAATTTCATGTAGGTAAACTTTAAAGTTTCTCTCCAGTCTTACCTACTGATTTTTATAGTGATTCTAAAACTTGTGTTTTTAGAAATTATGTATATTGAAATCATGGTTCTTAAAGTTCTAAGTCTAATTTTTAGTTTTAGTTTGTGTAGTGTAGTTTCTTTTTTTAATTGAAAATTTTAATTAATTAATTAATTTAGAATATTTGTCCATGGTTACATGATTCATGTTCTTTCCTTCCTTCCCTTCCCTCTGTTGCCAATGAGCAATTCCAATGGGTTTCACATATGTCATGTTCATTACATGATCAAGACCTATTTCCATATTATTAATATTTGCATTAGGGTGATTGCTTAGAGTGCGTAGTTTCTTTTGTGAGAAAAGCCATACAGCTTGTGTATTTTTACCCCAGTTTTTACATGGAACTGGGTTTTTTAAAATTGATTATACCAGTGAACAAATATCTAGAGATTTTCCATTTTCTGTCCACTCCTGAATTTAAAAATGACAATAAGGGGACAGCTGGGTGGCTCATTGTATTGAGAGCAAGGTCTAGAGATGGGAGGTCCTAGGTTCAAATGTGGCTTCAGACACTTCCTCTCGGTGTGTGACTTTGGGCACAGTATTGATTCTAAGAAGGTAAGGGTTTAAAAAAAATTACAACAAAAACAAAACATTGATGATATCATTAATATAAATTCCCTAATAGTTAAAAAAATCATTGCATTCTAAAACGGAATTCTCCTTTCTCAAAAATGGATTTTGGAGACATTGACCATGTGTCTTACTAGTAGTGGATACACACACATATACATCTTGATAATTGACAATTTTATAGAGGATTTAGGAGATTATTATTGCTTATTATTTGGGTCAATACTGGATTGTGTTTTCTCTGGCCCCAAATTGCTCTTTGCCCTAAAAATCCATCTGTTGGAGACCAGTAATTTCTCATTGCTGTTAAATGCTGTAAATTCAAGAATAGAGTGAAATACTATTGAAAGATACAGGGTGAGTGGGAGCAGACTGCTGCATATCCCCAGCATATCTTTAGAATCTGAAGTGGCTTCAGAGACCCCATCAGAGATGTGCATAACCAGAAAAGGAAGTGGGCTGGTCATGTTATGGGAATCAGAGATAACAAAAAGCCTGAATGGTTCCTTGATGTGCTGAGATTTTCAAAGATTGAGAATCAAGAATCATTGCCCAGGGAGAATCATTGTATGGATCTTCAGTGGGGGATTTCTAGAAAGCCATAGATAGGAATCAGTAAGAAGGCAAGTCTGAAAGGGTTGTTTTTCCATCCACCAGCTTATTCCATAGATATAATCATTGGGAAAATTCTATCAGTGGGCAGACAGACATACCAGTGTGCCATGCATCAGTTTGAAAGAATAACTTTGGGATAGAAGTTCTCAGGGCAACTAAAAATCAGAGACGGAATTACAGATTAGACATAGTATTGATGATCCAAAGATCATACCTGGCAAAGACAGACTTCTTTGTTAAGAACCAGAATTTTCAGCTATATCTGTATTGTTGTTATTCAGTCATTTCTGTCCTGTCTGACTCTGACCTCCTCTTGGGCTTTCTTGGCAAAGATATTGTCGTCGTTTGCCATTTTCTTCTCCAGCTCATTTTACAAATGAGGAAACTGAGACCAACAGGATGAAGTGGTTTGCCCAGGGTCACACAGCTAGTAATTATTTAAAGCCAGATTTGAACTCCGGTCTTCTGACTTCTGTGAGAATTAAAATGAATATACAATAACTTCAAATATTATATTTAATAATATTTATAAAATAACTAAAATAAAATCTAAAGTAAAAAAGGCACTAAGTCACTGTTGCGATAGAAGAGAGGGAGGGTATGGATAACATTCCATTTAAAAACAGTGACGAACTGATGCTAACATGAACAAAAGGAAAAGGATTCTTGGGACAGGAAAAGAATTCTGGGAGATGGAGTCCAAAATTTCTAATTATACACTTCAGACCTGGCTCTCTTTTCACTTCACCACCTACCAGCCCTAGCAGCTACATCTGTACACAGAAAATAATTATTCATCTTAGCATTTTGGCAGCCTCAGCTCATGGGAACATCCATTTAACTCTCTTTTGCTGTTGGTGGTCAAACAAACTTTGTACATCTGTCTGATAACTTCCCTGTTGGTGGACTTTTCTAACAATTGTGTTTGTAGTCAGTACAAAGCTCTGCCATTATTTTTGCATTTGTTAAATTTTGCTATGTTCTAGGCACTGTGCTAGGTGCTGGGAGTGCAAAGACCAAAATAAAGTAGTCTTGCCCTCAAAAAAAATATGTTCTATTGAGGGAAATGCACATAAGTAAATATAAAATTATATGAAATAATTTCAGGGATGAGGGAAGGGCTAGTTCTTGTAGATGGCTCTTGAATTGAAGGAACCCAACCATTCTAACAGTTGATGATGAGGATGTGATATTCCAGGCTTGGTGGGGGGGGACAGGAAAACCTGCCCATAGATTGAGAAATAAACAGTTCTATAAAGGGAATTTTGTCTATAATGTCAACTAGAGCCTGGGTGACCAATTAGGAAGCTTCTGAAAATCATCAAAACGAGAGGTAATAAAGGCTCAAACTATAGTGGAAGTTATATGAGTTGCCAACAAAGGGATGTATTTGAAACATATTGTGGAGATAGAATTCTGCGATTTTGTAAATAATTGGATGTGATGGTGAGGAAGATGCAAAAGTTAAGCATAACTCTAAGGTTTCTAACCTGAACTCCTAGAAGGATTTTAAACAGAAATAGTAAAGTTGGGGGGGGGGGGGAAGGAGGGTTTGGGATGGAAGAAAATACAAATATTCTGTGTAGCACTGGGAATCAATCATAGATCTAGAGCCAGAAGGACTTCAGAGTTCTATCTAGTCCTCCCTTCCATATGTCCTCCCTTCCTCTTATTTTATATATAAGGTCCAGGTAGCCTTGCCCAAGATCCCACAGGGACCACATAGGTTTGCCCCCAAAGATAGTATTTGAATTCAGGTCTTCTCACTTTCTACGCTACCATTTGTGTTTTGGATATCTATGAGACATCCAGACAGAGAGGTCCAGTGGACTATTGGTGATATGGAACTCAAGTTTAGGAGAGAGATTGATATTAAAAATCTAAATTTTAGAGTCATCTTGATAGAGTTGAACCCATGAAAACTGATAAGACTACTCAGAATGTGAGCAGAAAATAAAAAGGGTCCTGAAGAATTTGCTTTAATCATCATGGTCTTTGGAAGTCCTGCTTTACTTTAAGATATACAATGAAAAATTGGGAATAAGAAAATAATACAAAAGAAGAAATATTTTTTTTTATTAATTATGTAAGTACATCTCATGGTATAATGTACATCATGCAGAGATATGAATATATTATAGGCTGAAATACATTATTATAAGTATATTCATCTATATGTGAGACACATAGATGTTCATGTATATATGCATGCATATGTGATTTAAATCTTATATTCTTTGTTTAAAAAATTCAGAACCTCAACTACATTTGCTATTTCCTTCTCTAGCTCATTTTACAGATGAGGAAATTGAGGTAGTCAGGGATAGATTTTAACTCAGGAAGATGAGTCTTCCTGACTTCACACCTGGTACTGTATCTACTGTGCCAACTAGCTGCCCCACCTAGCTACTCTAACATTTGTTTGTCAAGAATTTGATGATAGCTCACCTATTATTTCTCTGCCAGGTCCTACTGGGAGAAGAGCTATCTTTGATTTTTGAGAGAAAACTACCCAAGAATGCATTGTGGAGTGGACTCTAGAAAATTCAATTCCCTTCTCTTGATCCCTTTTCTAGATTCCTAGAGCCAAACTCATCAGGGAGGAGTAAGGATCTAAGCTCTGTAATTCTCCACTTAGGCAGAATAGACTTGATTTTTATTAGGAAGAATGCTGATTTTTCAAATGAAGGGGGTTGGACTTGGTGGCTCCTAAGGTCCCCTATCCTTTCCAAATCAATGATCCTGTTATAATTATAACACAGTCCCAAAGTATCATGAGTTTGTTTAATGCAGAATTTTTACTAGCATGTATTTAACAACAAAAAATGAACTCCCACCCCCCACCCCCAGTCTGACATTTTGGGGTACACTCTACATACATGTTTGAGCCTCGTTTGAGCCACACAACAATACTCCAGATGTAATATTGTCCTTTTTTTTTTCCAGTTGAGAAGCTTAGAAAGGTAACACTATTTGTCTGTATCACTTAGTGCTAGCAATCTTGGAACTGGGGTTTCTTCTGACTAAGCAATCTTTCCATTATATCATGCCACCCCTGTCAAGAGTTTAACATCTGTGTGGAGCTTCAGAGTTCTCACAGAAGTATTATTTAATTAGAAAGTGAGGCAAAAAGTGAGATAAAATGATGAGTACTGGGAGCAAATGAATGGAGTGAGACAATTTGCAGGCCCTTTTTTTGTGTGATATCTTGCCAACCATTTTTTTTTCCTTTGGGAATTTTTCATGATAGCATGTACAGAATGCAGACCCTGCCTTTGATGTAACTGTGAATGCAGACCCTGCCTTTGATGTAGCTGTGACCTTTGTGGGACACCTGAGAAATCATTAAAAAAAAAAAAGACAGCAGTCATGAGAGTTAGAGGCATTTTCTTTTTCCCTACACCTAGCTAACAACTGATGCCTCCTATGTCTTTAATCTGTGATTAAAATCAAACTGTTACAATTTGGAATACCTTCTACCTTTCTCTGATAGTTCAGGTTATTCCTAGCCTCCTTTTTCTCATTTTTGCCTGTTAACATCCTGGAGAGTTCAATTCTTGTATTTTCTAGCCCTTCTTTTTAATCTTCTTATTTGAACTTGACTTGCCAAAAGGCATGATTACTGCCAGGTTTTCCTGTGTTTTAAATGTAGCAATTTGAAAATGAATATATTGGTTACCCATGTTCTTGATGGTGTTCTTATAGTGAGAACAACATGGAAATATTTGTATAGAGTTACCTGGAAGCATTTTCTCCATTTAAAATTTTTTTCTCTATTTTTAACAGATCAGAAGCTGGTGTCCTTGTCACTTCCTCAGCTATCCTCTGGTGGTGTGGTTTTTTTGTGTTTGTTTTTAGTACTGCTCCTTTAAAATCTTTGTGACCAAAAAAAAAAATTATGTGAGAAATAGGGTGTTATATACCAGAAAGATATATAACCTAGTTTATGCTTTGAGAATTGAAATAAAAATTCCTTTAAAATATTTGTGTCTAAAGAGAGCCATTATGGCTGAGATATTGGGGTCCAGAAGATACAAGTATTAAGTAAGGGTTACAGTGAAATTTATGACAAATGTCAACTTCTATTGGGAAATGAAGCTAAATTCAACTAGAACAAAATATAAGTGAGTAGCAATACCAGAAATAAAAACTAAGAAGTATCTTTGGCAATTATTTTCTTCAGCAGAAATGACATTAGTCACATTTAATATTTATTAAACATGCTCCTAGCAAATATATTAAGTTTGAAATATTACATGTTTTGATTCCTAACATTTTTATTCATACCTCGGTACCTATTAAATTGTCTAGTTTCATTTAAATGTTCTCAAAGACATAGCAGTTGGGTGACATACAGCCAAATGGTCTTTATTTTAATATAATTACAGAATATTAACAAGCTCTGTCCACCTTTGTCCTTTTCATGTCCTGTAATAAAACATTCATATTTATAATGTCTTAAATAGCATCTATATTCATAATAGGGCAGCTGTTCAGAATTTGGGTAATTTTCAGCTGCCAAATGACTTTAAGCATCTATTCAAATAAGAATCAATGCTTTACTTTATTCATGAGCAAAATTTCACTATCAAATCACTGTTGACCAAAAAAGAAAACAACAACAAAAATAGCTTTTTGTGTAGAATATAGTCAAGCCAGAAGCTCATGAGAAATTAGTATAAATACCAGTCAGTATAACTTGTATACCTAACCTACTTTCCTTGAGTTTGCTATTTACTTGTTTAAGAATCTTTTGGGTAATTGATATGCCTTTCACAAAAGTTCTGTTCAGATATTTAATGGTGGCCCAGTGGTGAACTGAATGCTCAAAGACTGGCCCAATTGGTTGGCCAGTGCTTAACAAACTGGACAGGTTTCGAGTTGGGGCACAGGGATGTGGGTTGACTGGCAACCAGCCTACCTAAGCTTAGCATTCTTGAGTCATGAGGTTGCCCACAGGATGACGAATTTTTCAGTCTTGCCTCCCCGAGAGGACCATGTAGAACAATGACTGGGCCATGAGAGGTGCTTAATGAATGTTAGTGGACTAATTCATAAGACAACTGTATCCTGTGTCAGCAGAAGGGATTCCCACTTTGACGTAATCACAGATTCCTGAAGGCTGGGAAAAGTGAATGATATGCAGTTAAAGTCATTTCACTTGGTCATACTTTTTCAAATGTCCTTATAATTGTAAAACACTTGGTTTTAATAAAAAAAAAAACTTCCTTAGAAGCATGGAACTTTTAGCATTGGAGAGGAACTTGGAGATTATCAGAGCTAGCCCTTTGGTTCTCAAGATGAGGAAGCTGAGAAATGAAATGATGTGCTCCTTAGCTAGGCAATTTCAAGACTGAAGTTGTTACTTCACCTATCCTATCCTCAAACAAGAATTCCTCCTACAACATAGTCAACCAGGGATCATCGGACATTTGCTTAAAGCTCTTTGGGGGGGGGCATTTTATTTAGGGACAATTGACAGGAAATCTTGCCTTCCTTAAACCCCAAACTGAATCTCTGTAGCCACTAGCCTTACTCTTACTCCTAACTCTACCCATTAGGGCCAAACAAAATAAGTCTTGTTCCTTTTCCACCTGATAATCTTCCAAGTACTTAAAGACAGTCAGCAGTCCCATTCTCCCTAAAACATCTTTTCTCCAGTCTAAATATCTCAGTTTCATTTCATCAATTTCATCACTTTTCGTATGGTCTGATTTCAGACCCTTGACCTTCCTAGTTTCCCTTTCCGGTCAAACCCTATAGCTTTATCTATGTCATATATATATATATATATCCACCCCCTTACCTTCTATCTTGGAATCAACACTGTGTATGGGTTCCAGGGCAGAAGAGTGGTAAGGTGATGCCTAGGACTGATCCCAACATTCCAGATATGGTCTGAGCAGAATGGAGTTTAAAAGGATCATCACTTCCCTGGTCTTAAAAAATACTCTTCTAGAGGGCAGCTGGGTAGCTCAGTGGATTGAGAACCAAGCCTAGAGATGGGAGATCCTAGGTTCAAATCTGGCCTCAGCCACTTCCCAGCTGTGTGACCCTGGGCAAGTCACTTGACCCCCATTGCCTAGCCCTTACCACTCTTCTGCCTTGGAGCCAATACACAGTATTGACTCCAAGATGGAAGGTAAGGGTTTAAAATAAAAATTAAAAAAAAAATACTCTTCTCTTGAGGCAATCTTAACATCTTTGATGGCTTTTTCATAGCTTTATCTTATCTAAACTCTGAAATAGGTGGAGGTATCCCTATGACTAATCCAATAGCTCCTCCAGGTGAAGTTTGGGTGCCACCTTTGGCAAATTGGCCATTTCACGCCTAGATTCAGATATAGGGGTCCTTCAGTTTTGACACCTCTTAAAACGAAGAATTAAATATGTCAGGAGCAAAATGGAAGCATTACTCTCTCAGGTGTTCATTAAGTAATTTATTAAATTATTATATTGATAAATAGTAAAAATAAGAAAAAGATCCATCTATCCTCATCCATCTGAAAGTAGAAACTCCTACTTGCTGCAATGTGAGGGTGTGTATCTTTCTGCTTAGTTCCTTTACTGTTTGCTTAGCAAACCACATAACTGAGAGTGGCCATAAAAATCCCCAGAAGCTGATCACCAATCAGGGAAGTTGTTTGCTAAGAAAGGCCTGCTTAGACTTGAAGTAATAGCATTAGGTACTCAAGAAAATTCTCTGTGGTCTTTCAGTAACTTTAAAATTCTGTACATCAATTTTGCTTTGCTTTTCATCAGAATTCATGGGAACTGAGGGTCCAGCAGAGATGAAAATCTCTCTAATATCCTCCAAGAGCATTATTCATTTAACTCTTTACCTCTTGGCAGACTTAATCTGAAAAAAATATTGTTTCGGTTTTGTCAATACACACGTTAATATATTTTAGATTTAGTTGTAGTTTTTGAAATTTAATAGGATCCATCCATGATAGTGCCTTTTTTTGGGAGTGGGAATGGGGAGTGAGGAGAGCCTATATAGTTGTAATAAAAGTACAGGGACTTCAGTGATCATGGCATTTGTTCTGAAAATGGGGCGGGGGGAAGAATGCATCTTGTTTTCTATTAAAAAAATTTTTTTTTCAGCAAGATGGCCTTGAGATGCTTAGATAACCATCTTTAGAAAACATCTGCAGTTTAAAATAACTTCAATAAAATAGCTATTAAAAGCTCTGCAGGGCTAATAGTGTGATAGCTTTTCAGAGTTTTGTAATGGTCTTTTGTTTGGACAGATGTTGGCCATGTGGGATTAAAAAAAAAGACTCTTTCCATTCTTCTACTGTACTTCTCACCCTCTTTTCCCTCCTTTTCCTCATGGGATTTATTCTAATTCCTGACTCTAAAACTTCAGTAAGACTGAATTTTATAACTCCCATGTCTTAAGTTTTTTGGACAGAGTGTGTGCAGACTAATCCTTAATGGAATCTGCTGTGTTGGTTTCCAAGCTCAATATATAATAAATTGGGTGTGGCTATTGCTGCTTTCTGACATTTTAGTTAAATCTGAAAATATTGATTCATCTTGAATGTGGGATAAACTGTGTTTGCGATGTGAATACTTGATGAAATAATAATTCTAAAGAACTGATTCATAGTAATAGCTTCTATTTATAGTAATAATAATAGCTATTTTATATATAAAAGTAAAGTAAAACAGCTATTTTACATATAAAAACCACATTTATAGTGTACTTACGTTTCACAAAGTATATATTATCATTTGAGTTCTACAACAATTTTGGGAGGTGTAAACCTTAAAAAACCTTAAAAAAAAGGTGTTATTACTGTTGCCATTTTACAAACAAGGAATCTGAAGCAAAAAGGATTTAAGTGACTTGCCAAGGTCACCCAGCTAGTAAAAGACAAGGTTTAAACTCAGGTCTTCCTCATTCAAAAGCACTCTCTGCATTGTGTCATGTGGCAGCCTCAAATAAATTGTAAAGTCTATAGTCTGTGAGATATGCTTTTTGGTAATTCAACTGAAAACACATTCATTGCATGAGGTTATCCCTCTCTTTAATTCTCTGAATGGTACAAAAGATATGTAAATGCTAAAATGAGTGACGTAAATTTTCAGAGAAGGGAGATGTCAGTGTAAGTTAGAGAAGATCCATCATATCTTAAAGTTTGTAAGAGTCCAAGAGCTTTTGTAAATGAACAAACAGATATTGAGTAGGTGTGTGCCCTGCCAATGACAACACAATTAGTAAGTAATGGAATTAGGACTTATCCCAATGCTCTGATGGCCATACTATCCTGCTCTTTAAAAAAAAAAAAAGTTGGAACTTATATGGTAGTAGGCAATGGAAAAAGAAGGGCAAACCAGATAGGATGAAAAGCATGGGAATGTGCATGGGGAATTTATGAGGGGATGAAGAGATTGTCTGAATTGGAGATGGTTTCATTCAAGAAAAGCACATTGGATGTGATGAGTAGGACCAAGCTATGAATGCCAAAGTCTAAGATTTGGGACTTTCTCCTACAAACAGGGGTTAGTCACCGAAGAGTGAAGAACAAAGGATGCACATGGTAGAGTTGTGTTAGAAAGCTTAATTTACCCCCAGTTTTCCAGGTTTATCAGAGAGGAGAGAGCCTGGATATGAGGAGACTAGCCACAGTAATCGAGACATGTACAGTACCAGAGACCTAGCTAGATGTGTGGGATTGCCAGTGGGAATGGCATAACCGTGAAAGACTTAGACCTTGCTGGTCTTGGTCGATTTCCCAGAAATTCCATCACCTCCTTGGAATTGGTTCAGGGGGCTTTGCCATTGGTCCTGGGCTTTTACTTTTCACCTTCCAAACCTCATTGATTGCTAAATCCCAGCTTGATCTTCTTGGTGCTCCAGCCTGCTTGACTTCCTGGGCTCAGAAATCTGACAGACTTGATCTTTAATTACCTTTCTCCCATCTGCTGCTGCTGCCGCTGGCGGCCCTCAACCAAATACCTGATTCTAGTATCTTTTACCTGTTTCTTCTCTTCCCTCTGCTGTTCCACACTCAGACCACAGGAATCCATTTAGTAAGGCTTATTAACAAAGGAAAAGAATTTAGAAAAAAAAAAGATTAAGATAATTGGAAGTGCTTGTAAAAGGAAGCTTGTTAAAGAATCAAGCTAAGTCCTACATGTTATTAACTTTTCTAGAAACAGTATATCAGGCTTATGATCTTTTCTATTTTTGCTTCCCTCCCACGAGAGGGGTTTATCCAATCTGGGTTCTCTATACCTTGATAAATCCTATTTACAATCATTTTGGAAGATTTTTAGTTGCCTTGAGGAAAGTTTGGTGGATGTAGCCAGCCCTCCCACATTTCTGTGCAATCCAAAATGAGGGATAAAATCAAAGTATGACATATAATTAAGGATTTCTGCATTACCTTAATCTGAAAATACACAAAGACAAAGCCAGTGGTCAAAATGGATATATTTGCTTCCAAGATCAAAAAAAAGAAGATTTGAAGATGAATTAAAGATTTAGTGAAGAGGGCAACGCAAAATGACTTCATTGTTTGGATCCAGAATTATGAGAAAAGTAGTCATGTTGTTAGCAGAAATATGCAATTTGAGAGAGATTCTAACTTAGATCTTTTTCTCTTTTTTGCATTCTCTTGGCAATTTTGTGTATTCCTTTGTCAAAAGAAAAGAGATTATGGCTAAATTTTTTCCCTGTTGTAACATCCATCAAAGTAAACTTATAAGTAGTGACTCCATTTGAATTTTCTGTCATAGAATCACAGAACTTCAGAGTGGGAAGGACTTCAGAGATCATCTAGTCCAGCACCAACTTGAACAGGATCCCCCTTTACAACATATCTGACAAGTGTTCATCTGGGCTTATGTAAAGACTTTATCTGGTGAAGGAGGAACCCAGGTTCAATTGTGTGAGATGTTACAGCACAGTGGATAGAGTGTTGGACTTGGGGGCAGAAGGTTCCAATATAGGTTCCAATGCCACGTAAAACAATGAATGTCCATGTGATGATGGACAAATCTCCTAATCTTTCTTGATCTCAATTTTCTCCATAATAAAATAAAGGGATTTGTTTCAGTAACCTTTAGGGGTCCCTCTCAGCAACAAATGATGATCCTATAATCATTTTAAAAAACTTTTATTTTTTAAAATTTTATCTTAATTTTATTCCCATAATAAATGTGCACATAAGTTTTCCAAAGTTACATGATTCATGTTGTTTCCCTCCTTTTTTCCCTCCCCACTCCCAGAGTTGACAAGCAATTCTGCTGGTCATACATATATTATCATCACTGAAAACCAATTTCCATATTATTCATTTTTGAAATAGAACAGTCTTATAAGACCCAAACCCCCCAAGTCTTATACCCAAATAAACAAGTGACAAATCATATGTTTTCATCTGCATTTCTACTCCCAAGTTTTCTCCAGATGTGGATAGTATTCTTTTACATAAGTCCTCAGAATTGTCCTATGATCCTATAAACTTGAAAGACCTATAATAACAATTATCAAGGTATATTGCCTATGACCCAATGTAATACTTTCTCTGGGAAAATCAGAATGTGGCTCTAAGAGTGCCCTCAGGTCTTGATGATCATGCAGGTGAACAAAACACTGTTTAGAGAAAATGGTGGTTGTTGGTGGGCTTTGTTTGCTTTTTTCTTTCTTTCTTTTTTTTTTTTTAAGAAACATGACAGAAAACTATAATGACTGATCAACCTTATGTTCCAGCTAATATAATTCTATATAATATAATATATATAAATTTTATGATATCATATATAATTCACTATAATTCTTCCCTCTGGACAACTGCACCTATTCCAGGGGCCATGAGAATTGCCAATACATAGAACCCTCCGGGTTCACTCCTCCAGTGCAAGAAAGACTTGTTCAGGCATTCAAACTGCTCTCCTTCTGCTCAGCTCCCTCTGTACATAGCCCACATGACTCAAAATCCCAGCCCCTCATTGTGGAGAAGAGGTCTCAGCAGCAGTCTAAGAAGCCCTTCTGTTCCACAAGTGGCCATCCAGACTTTGCTTGAGGGCTCATTTAGCTAAGTGTCCTTTGGCTCATTCTGTGATTCCTTCATCCATTCGGTCACTGATTTCCCATTTTGAGGGACTTAAGTTCTGTGTCCTGCCAGCCAATTTTATCTTCCTCAGAAAGAAAGCATCTAAGATGTGTGTGGTAGTGAGCGTTCAAAGCACTTCAATCCCAGAAGAGTCCTCCTTCAAATTGTCCACTTGTGTTTTATCCTATGAACCAGACTAGCCGTGGAGCTGAAGGGCTTGGAAGCTCCTACCTCAAATTGGGAACTCAAATGTTTTGGCTGTTTGGTTATTTTGCCAGCTCTTTTTGGAGCAAATTTTATAGCTCCTGGGGACAAGTGACCTTGAATTCCAACTGCATCTGCAATCAAAATAGTTCTCATTCCAAGCCTACTATAATAGGGTGTGTTGGAAAGCCCTAGAAAGGAAAAAATTAAGCAACACAGTTGTGTTCATAGTAGTGCATGGTACTTCATAGCAAAGCACCATACTGGAATGAGCTTTGTCCCAGGGCCATAAGGTTGGAAAGTCAGACTTCTCTGAAGGGTTAAGGTTGTGCAGATTGCCTTGGCTTGGGATGGAAGATGAATCTGAAATGAGAAAGTGCTGAGTGGGACATGCAAAGAGCAGTAAAGGAAGCACGAGGGAACAGTGAAGGGTAAGTAGGGAATTTTGAGGGTGATGACATTCACTCCAAATAAACTTGGTTTATAGCTGGTTTGCAATGTTTAGCAAATAGGGTGGCTTCCAATCCGATAGTCCTAAAACACCCAGCAGATGGATGGGATGGGACATATTTTCTGTTGCAATGAGACAGCCCACCTTGGAAATGGCTGCAGCTATGATTTGTAGTGAGAAAAATATTCTTTCAAGGAGGTAGTTAGATCAAGGTGGCTATTTAGATCATTGGATTTGCTGCATTCATTAAAAACTGGAGCAGAAGTCATTTTTTTCCTAGCTGAATCAGCAAGGAGAGAGAGAGAGAGAGAGAGAGAGAGAGAGAGAGAGAGAGAGAGAGAGAGAGAGAGAGAGAGAGAGAGAGAGAGAGAGAGAACAATTTTCCACTGTGTGGTTTGTGGTAGATGATGGAATTTGTGGTTTTTCTATAAAACTTGTCACTACATTGGCAGCAATAGCTATTCCAGTTGAAAAAACTCTGCAGTCAGGATTTTAGAGGCACTATTTGTCTTAACTTATTTCATATTAAAATATGAAAGTCAAATCTGTTATCATCAAAGCGAGCTTATACTTTGAGAGAGGATCTTCAGTCTGAGAGTCAGTCTCTTTGGCTTTTTGCCCTTTTTTGTCCTTTGCCCTCTGATGTTCTTCACCTTCAAAGATTTCTCTCTTCTATGGCCACCAGATCCTCTTTTGGCAGTTCTGTGATCATGAAAGAGGGACATGTTCTTCAACTATGGAAGGTGGGAAGGGGTTTTGTGCACAGGCATATTTTCTTCACCTTCCTAATGGACTAATAATGTACTGATCAAACCCACTACGTGTCCTTCATCACAAAGAGGACCAGCAAAGTATGACTGGTTCCCAAGACAGCCCCCAATTCAAAGCATGCATCTGACTTAACAGAAGTTTAATAGGATGCATTCTGTATAAAAATAGTATATTTTACTTGAAAATAGAGATATTTGTCCAGACATTTAAAATAAATTGCATAGCATGATGGAAAAATCAGAAATATTCTGAAAGCTCTCGTCTTGGGGGCGGGTTATAGCTAAGTGGCTCAGTGCATTGAAAGCTAACCCCAGAGATGAGAGATTCTAGGTTGGAATCTGACCTCAGACAATTCCTAGCTCTGTGCTCCTGGGCACAATATACAGTATTGATTCCTAGATGGAAAGCAAGGGCTTAAAAAACCAAAAAGCTCTTGTCTTTATTAGCACATATAGGTTTTCAAAAATAATGAAGAGAAATATTCTCTCCTTTCCCCCTTGCATTTATAGTAATAGCAGGTAGCATTTTCATAGCCTTTCATAAACATTATCTCATCTGATCCTCACAATACCCTGCTAGGTGTAGGTACTCTTATTATCCCTTTTTTACAGATGAGGAAACAGAGGCAGAAGTTAAGTGACTTGCTGGGTCACATAGCTAGTAAGTGCGTGAGGCTGGATTTGAACTCATCTTTCTGAGTCCAGGTCCTATTCACTGATTCAGTTCCTCTAGCATTTCGTTTTGAGCATTTAACACTCATTTCTCCATGTTGAGCTTTCTCAAAAATCTTCTAGTTGCCTCTCAGTCTGGCATTTAAAACCCTCCATGATCTGGTCCCTACCTCCCCACATTTCCAGTTTTATTTTGTATTTACTTCTTTGTATCAGTTCCCAGTGCTGGAGCACACTGACTGGTGTGCAGTAGTTGCTCAAGAATCATTTGTTGACTTAAGAGGAAAGGAGAGTATCATACAACCTTGGTAGAATATGTTCCATTTCATTTGTTCTATTTTTTAAAAACACAAACATGTGAGAAAAGAGGATAATTAATTGCTTTCTCCTCTCCCTCCTGAAAAAAATTAAAAGGTTGAATTACCTATTAAATAAATCACTCTTGCCTTTGCAAAACTCACTTTAATTCTTTGAAGACACATAAGTGCCATTTAGTCAACTGCTTTCTGCCCCACCGATGTTCTTGGAAGGTTTATTTTTCTCACTGCATGAAAAGTTTATTCCCAGAGGATAATTCATTCCCTGTAGAGTGGAGCCTTTTTGTTGAAAGACCTGAGGGGATAGATCAGTTTATTAAATATTTGATCTTTTTGATGTTTGACTTTTCCTTTGCTTTAGATTGCTTGAGTCTCTTAAGACTCCTAAGTTCAGAGGAAATCTGTACTCACCGTGGTCAATCTGACCTTTGAGTCTTTTCTTTTCAGAAGTATTTTATCCAGGTTGTTTTGAAGTATTGTGTGTGTGTGTGTGTCTAGAAAGATGCCCTTTCTCCTCCTTGTTTTCTACACATGGTTAAAAATATAAACCTATTTATATCTTTGTTTATCAATCTATTTAAGTTTAAAGTTATTGATTTTTAAAAAATTTAAAGTTATTTATTTTACTTGAAGATCAAGAAAAATGTCGCAAAAACCTACCCAAATTCCCATATTTTTTCCCTCAAAAGCTTGAATAACTTGCAGCCTTAGACTCTAAATATATGGATGATTCCTGACTTACTGTATTCCTCTAGGATGCAGACCTTACAGCATGTGAACCCTAACTCTTAAGTAAAGGTTTCAGGTTGGGGAAATCTTCTATTTGTGTTCAATAAGTGTATTTGTAAGCCACTTGTTTGGAACTAAAACAAAATTTCCCATTCAAAATGTTATTTTATAAAGTTGTATATTACATATATTGTTATTAACAGAATAACCATATACATACACACATACATATACAATGTGTGTGTATATGGATATATGATGGATGGTTTGGTTCATAAGCCTTTTTAGCCTAGAATATATCTGAAATAGCACGCTGTTCTCCAAATAATATTAGAGACTTTAGCCATTGTTTGTAACATTTTATTTCTGTAGGAAAAGGCATTCAGAATTATATGCTGTGCTCCCCCATTTCAGTGGTCATCATGGGGCTTTCTCTTTTACTTTTTTTCCTACACCACTTTCCCTGTATGCCAGGAATTTTTAATTCTTTCAAGACACAAAGGTACTTCAAAATAAATTGCTTCTTTTAACATTCCTGATATTTTCACAGTAGTTCATTTTCCTCATATGTGTTTGCTCTGAGATTGAGTTCTTAATCTATTGGTTCTTAACAAGTAAAGACTATTTATTTTTGTGTCTAAAGTATTTTTTTAAAATATGGAACACTTTACAAATGTGCATGCCATCCTTGTGCAGAGGCCATACTAATCTTCTCTGTATTGTTCCAATTGTATTATATGTGCTACTGAAGTATTTTTTCCTGTCCCTGTATTAGCTAGAAAGAATTTATTAATCATTATTTATTTTTAGTTTATAGTGGCAATCTAGAAAATGCTAAGAAGATCATGCACTTACTTTCTGTATAGTTAATGCAATCATCAACATTGTTTTTGTACTTTACATATTAATATGATTCACTTAAATATATCTTTTATAAAGCTAATTTTGGAATATCTTTAAGTTATAACATAGACAAAGAGATTATCTTTTGTTTTTAAGCTAGACATTTTTAATATATATACCTTGTATGTTTATGACTTCTGTTGTGTAGAATAGAAATAAAAGTGAAAGTGTTATAAGTTAGATGGAACAAGGCATCATTCCTATGAAATATAGTTATTAAGTTCTCAGACATGTATAGCACTGTACTGGACAGTGTACCAAGAAGAAACTTGTCCTGGAGTCCTACAAATTGAAAGGTAATCAGTAGCTTGTGATTTAGATCTTTTTTATGTGGTGGTTTTTTTTTTTGGTAGTATCAGCATTCAAAGATGATTTTGAGCTCTCAAACTCCAAACAAGATGGTGTAGTTTAGTTGGAGAAGGAACTATACTTTGGAATTGGAGGATGAGGGTTCAAATCTCATCTCTGTTACATACTAGTTCTGGAACCTTGGGGAAGCCGCTTAAACTCTCTGTCTCAGTTTCCTTATCCATAAAATTAGGGCATCAGGAGATATTATTTCACATCTACCAAATTGGCTAACATAATAGAAAAGAAAATTGCTTAAAGGGATGTGGAAAAATAGGGACTATTGGTGGTACTGTGAACCGGTCCAGCTATTCTGAAGACCAATTTGGATCTATGCCCAAAGGGCTACAAAGCTGGACATAATCTTTGACTCAACAATATATTAGTAGGTCTGTATCCCAAAGAGATCAAAGAAAAGTAAAATGGACCTATTTGTCCAAAAATATTTATAAGAGCATTTTTTGTGGTAGCCCGAAATTGGGAATTGAGAGAATGTCCATCTACTGGGGAGTGGCTGAACTAGTCATAGTATGTAATTATGATGGAATACTGTTGTGGTATAAGAAATGATGAGGGGAGAATGATTTCAGAAAAACTTGGGAAGACTTATATGAGCTGATGAAAATTGAAATGAGCAGAACCAGAGAATATTGTACACAGTAAAAACAATGGTGGAAAGATAATCAATTGTGAAAGACTTAGCTACCCTATAGTCATCATGACAATGCCAAAAGACTTATGACAAAAAATGTTAGCCTACTCCAGAGGGAGAACTGATGGAATCTGAATGATGATTGAAACATTTTTTTTTCTTTTTCCTCATTTTTTTCTTACTCAGCATGACTAATGTGGAAATATGTTTTGCATAACTTCATACATGTAAGGGTATCCTACTTCTTGTCTTCTCAAGAGGTTGGAAGAAGTGTAGAATGTGGGAAAGAATTTGGAAATGAAAAGAAAAATAAAGGAGATAGGATTCTAGACTTCAGAACTAATGCAGATATTCAGGCCTTTGCAGGTCAGAAGAACTTTTGATAATGAATCTGAATGTTATTTGTTCTGGAGATTTTAGAATTTGCAACCTTTTTTTTGCAACTTTTTAATGTAAAAATATAATTGTAATTTTAAAAAATAAAAATCAAGACTTAAATTACTTTGTTTTAGAAGTAAAATTTATTTTCACAAGGTTGAAATCAGTGGCTCCATATAAAAAAGATATATAATGCTTTTGTATTTGCTGCTATTTCGGTATTTATTAGCCTCTGTTCTATATTTACAACTTCATTTTTTTCACTTGTGAATGTTTACATTAGTTGGTTCCCATAATACCATAACATAATGTGCCAAGAATTAAAAAAAAAAAAAAGATTAGACAAGATGGCCTCTAAGTTCTCTTCAAATTAAGTCTATGGTCCCATTATCACTTGTGTCTTAGAGACAAGGAAGATGGTGGACTTGCTTAGAGAAACAAGTAATGAATTTTGAGGTTATTCTTACTGACTTCTGGAAAACTGATTTAATTTTTGGCTTCTGTCACTGGTCCTTTTTCATAGGACTTGTTCCCCTCAGGAAAAAACAAATATGAATGCATGATGAAGCCCTTTTTCTAGCACATAATAACACCTAGCTAATAAGAACTAACATTTATAACATTTATTTTGGATGGCCCCAAAATCCAAGATTTCTGGGATATCCTTTATTGGACATTTTAAGTTTTGGACATTTTAAGTTTTGTAAATCTCTGATTCTGGTTTCAGGTTCAGTTGGGGAGAGAGAGAGAGAGAGAGAGAGAGAGAGAGAGAGAGAGAGAGAGAGAGAGAGAGAGAGAGAGAGAGAGAGAGAGAGAGAGAGAGAGAGAGAGAGAGAGAGAGAGAGAGAGAGAGAGATTCTGTCTATCTACCTGTCTATCTCTTTTTTTTTTTTAGTCAGGTAGGTAATACACTAGATATTGATGAACCTGGAATCAAGAATGCTTGAGTTCAAATTTTGCCTCAGGTATTTACTAGCCCAATTATTGATTTAATTTGTTTGCTTCAATTTATTCTTCTGTAAAAATGGGCATAATAGAAACTTCCTCCTAGGGTTGTTGTGTAAATCAAATGAAATAAAGCTTACAAAGTGCTCTGTAAACCTTAAAGCCCTATATAAATGCTAGCTATGATTATTACTATTTTTTATCATCATCATCATTATTGTTGTTGTTACTATGATTACTATTTTAACCTTAAGAGCCAGTTTAGGAATTAGATGAGAAAATGCCTCCCCCACAGTCATACTTAGGCATGGTTTGCTTTCCTCTAAATGGCACTTCTCACCCTGATCCCCCAGATTCCCCATTGACTTAAAGTGGCTCTGGGGAATTTCCAAAATAATCAAACATACTCTCAAAGGACAAAGATTTGCCATGTTTGGGGAGGTTCAAAAGAATGTTCCCCAGCCTCTGAAGGCAATGCTTAGAGGATTGCTAAATGTTTGAGCAATGGCAACATTCTTGGACTAAATGCCCAGCTGGTCTCTGAAGGCAGAGACAATCATTTGGAGATATAAATTTTAGTATGTTTTTTTTTTTAAATCCAGTCATTCACCTTGATTTTATAATCAGACCTCCCCACCTTACCTCATGTCAACTTGCAGATGCCTTTAAATAAGTCATGTGGAGGAATTTAATGCCCTTTGCTCTTCTTTATTTAGTTCAGGGAGTTTAAATTGAACACCCCCAAGCTACCTGATATTGCCTGAAGTTCAGACTATAATATAGAAATGAGAGTTTCTGCCCTTCAGGATGTATTGTTCATCATAGACCAGATAAACCTAGGTGGAAAAATGTGCTTCTTGTATATTGTATTAGAAAAATTAAGAAAAAGGAAGAGAGAAAACAACTGCCTTCCCTCTGTCCCTTTGATTTTATACTTTTCTGAAGAATTTCTTTTCTGAAGATGTCAGTGTGATTTATTACTGAGCTTTTTTATTGTTTTTGCCACATTTATCCATATAATCCTAGTTTCAGGAAATATCTAAATGATCATGTGTAGGAATATATTAACTAAAAACATATAATTTTAAAAATTAATGCTTTCTTTCAATTAACAAAGATATTTTTCCCCTTTCTAACTTCCTATCCCCCTTGAAAAAGAAAGAAAAACAAAACTCTGCTAGCAGTTAGGTACTATGTAGTAAAGAAAACCAGATTCTTCCACTAGCTATATCCAAAAAGAAATGTGCATTCTTCTGCACCCTGAATTCATTACCTCTCTTCTAGAGATAGACAGCTTGTTTCATCATAGGTCTTCTGGAATAATTGGCTATTTCATTGATCAGAATACTTAGAGCTTTCAAGGTTATCTTTTTCAAGACAAATATTATTGGGTAAATTGTTCTCCTGATACTGTCCCCAGATTTCTGTGAAGTTGTCTCCATCATTTCTTGTAGTCTAATAGTATTCTGCTATATTCATATGCCATAATTAAATAAATACTTTTCAAAGACAGAAAGAAGGAACCAATATATGTCACAGTATCCCTAGTGGTTGTCTCTGTGGTAGTAGAAAAGCCATACTCAAGGTATGTGACTACTAAATTGAATTTGAACAAATTGTGGTATTTGAATGTCATTTGGAAGAGCAAATTAAAATGAGTAGTTCCTAGGAACATGGGGAGAATTGTATAAACTGGTATAGAGTGAATTAAATTAATCCAATAGAGAAAGAGACATATTCCTTACAATTATGTGAAAGTAAGCAACACTAAAATGTAGCTGAACTTTATTTATTTCAATCTACCAACTCTGGTCTTACAAAGAAAGATGATGCAATGCATTTCCTTATTCTCGGTGGGGAGGGGTGGATAACTAAGGAAGGAGAGTGTGGCATATGGTATCACAAATGGTCATTTTCTTCCATCAGTCTTGTTTAACTGAGAAACTTGGCAGAGTGGATGGAGCACTGCTTTTGAAGTCAGGAAGACCTGCGTTTCAATTCCATTTCAGTCACTAGCTGTTTAAATCCTAGGTTTCCTCACTTGTCCTTGCTTAACCTAAGTTGTCTCATCTGTAAAATGGGGATAATAATAGCATTTAACCTCTCTAACTGGTGGGGATCAAATGAGACCGCAAAGGAGTTGCTTTGCAAAACCTAATATGCTTTATAAATATTAGGAATTATTTGCTACTTTTCTTTGTTTCAGTCTTGAGTTCTATAGGGGTGACATTCAGAAATGATTGTGATATAAAGAAGCAGTTTATCAGTTAAAAACAGTTGATACTTTTATTTTTCTTTCTTTTTTAAAAATTGCTTTTCTATCTTTTTCCCATGGTTCTTCTTGTTTCTGTCCCCTCTTCCTCTTCCCTTCCCCTCGCCCCCCCTGGAGTTGGCAAGCAATTCCACTGGGTTATACATATATTATCACTCAAATCCTATTTCCACATTATTCATTTTTAATAGAGTAATCTTTAAAAACCCAAACCCCAAATCATATGCCCTTATGAACAAGTGATAATCCTCTGTTTTCTTCAGCATTTCTACTCCCACCATTCTTTTTCTAGCTGTGGATAGCATTCTTTCTCATAAGTCCCTTAGAGTTGCCCTGGTTCATTGCATTGCTTTTAGTAGCAATTTTATTTTTCTTGAGGGCAGGTTTGTTTTTTTCTATATGGATTGCACATACTTTGGGGATAAAACACCTATTTGTGATTCTTTTTTGTATCCTCTCCTACTACCAAGTTCAGTGTTCAACAGAGGCCCCCCCAAAATTATTAATGGACTAAATAGGATCATGGGGAAAACATCTTTCAACAATGTATGTTATATTATTTGCAAGTATGTAAAAATTCTACCGTTAGGAAATTCTGAAATAAGAAAATTTCGACAAAGGAAGAGACTTTAGAGACCGTCTAGAATAGTTATCATAAAAATGGTCATCCTTCATCTGTATTGATATCATGCTTGGCTCCATTGTTTAATAAGTCCTAAGTTTTTTGCATGTTACCTTGTAGTGGTTACAACTCTCCTTTCAAATTTAATTAAATGGAAAATCATTCAATGTTTCCAATAGAAAAATTATATAAATATGATCATAAACACTATACAAAAACCAGAGCTCAGATGTACCTCTACTTTTGGCAGATGTGACAAAGAGGGAAGGACACGTTTACATTTCTATAATTTTAAAATGAGGTGTGGCTTAGGGGTCCCAAGGGTCAGGTCTTTAGCAGCTGCAAGAATCCTGCATTATTCATCACCATCCTCTTTTTCTGTGATGTGTATGTGCTCATCCCATGCAGGATACCTTCCATTGTTGGCCTGTAGCAGAAAAGATGAGTGTGACCTGAATACTTATTTCCCAGTGCCTCTTTCCACCAAAAATTCAATCAAATGTCACCTGGTATCATAGCACCACAAGGTTTTGGACCAAAGTGGAGCTTCTGTAATTTTTCAGTTTGACAGTCTCATTTTACAGATGAGAAAATGGAGGCCCAAAGAGATAAGGTGTCCTCCAATTTATAATTCGATGGAAGGTGTTATACTATTAATGAATGTATTCCTTGCAAATGTACATCCCTTAATTACCTTTCCCTAATTAACTTTCTCTGATATATTTTAGGGAGGTAAATCCTCAAAGGATTATTTTTTCCTTTTCTCTTTTTGCCAAGTGCATAGTAAGGCCTGCTTTTCTTTCTCTTGTTGGACCAGATCTTAGCCAATTAGATCTCTGGTTACTTTTCAAAGTAGGAGAAGAAATTTGTCACTGCTGAAGTATTGGCACAGTTCTTCTGACCCACTTGGACCGAGATTCCCATTATATCCTTGCCATTTTTCCTCTGCCAACAATTCTTTTGGCATTCCACTTAAGGAACCTGAAAGAAAGGGTTTCTGGGTTGGACTCCTAGTATATTTGTGATAAACATTTATTTGTGAAGGATAATGACTTTTTAATTTTTGAGTATAGATAACAAATAATAATGCTTTGTAATACATTTTAAAGTTTGCAGAATTCTTCACACATGTGATCTCATGTGCTACTCAGAACAACCTATGATGTAGCTGTTGTTAGTATTGGTATCCCATTTCATGACTAGATAAACCAAGATTCAGAGTGATATAAGTGACTTGTCTAGGACCATACAGCTAGTATCAAGAGGCACGAACCCTGGACTCTCATTATTCTGCATTATACCACGGGACTCCTGAATTCTTTCATGCTATTCTCTCCCAAATATTTGTATGGTCTAGTTTTAAGTTTCATCCCCTTCTGATTGATATTCATTCAGAGGAAGATAGTATTTCTAAAATGTCCCCAGAATGAGGCACAGTTCCTGAGATATGCTCACATCAAAGGGAAGAATTCAGTGATGCTATCACCTTCCTTTTGGTTCTAGATGTTCTGCTTCTAATAGCACCATCTCTGGTTATACTGCTTTTTCGATCACATGTCACTCTTGAACCATGCTAAACTTAAGAGCCACAAGACCTACCACCTCTTTTTTCCCAAATAAACTGATATCCAGGCATATTTCTTCCCTCTTATAATTGTATAGCTGATTTTTAAAATCTGGATTCAGATCTGTAATTACCTACCCTATTCAATTTAATCATCTTTGATTTGGTAGAGAAGGTATCAGCCAAAGGGCTTTTCTTAAACCATTGAAGTCACAGATCTAGCCCCTAATCCTATTCTTGATTTGGCCCCTTATTAATGCCTGTTGAGAGACTTATCTGACATATTCAGATTAGCTAGCCCTTCCAGCTAACTGATTTTAAAAAATCAATTACTGCTAAAAATCATTGAGTAGAAGATGGTCAAGGAGAGAGAAACCTCCTTCCTGTGACATTAACCTCTCCTTTCTGGCTGTTCATACATATATCTAAGCCTGACTAATATAGGAGTTTAGGGGAAAGAGAGAAGGTTCATCTTCCAGCTGCTTAATCTTGTAATCCTTTTCTTTCTTCCCATGTGGCACTGACTATATTCTCCCTTATGTAATCATTATTTATGGGCTTACTTTAGCCTTTCTTCTAGGGTGGAATATTATGTTCAGTTTAGGGTGCCATAATTTAAGGACATTGAAAAGTCGGAGGGTGTAGAGAGAAGATGGTGAGTGGCTTGAAATCCATGCCACATGTGGATTGTTTGAAGGATCTGGGAAGCCTGGGGAAAAGAAGAGTCAGAGGATAATGGCTATCAAATATTTGTCATGTGGAAAGGGGATTAGATTTGTCCTGTTTGACCTCAGAGGGAAAACATTTGGGTAAAAATTGCATAAAGGAAAATTTTGTCTTGTCAGGGGAAAGCTTCCCAGTAGTTAGAAGATCTCCAGAAGTAAAGTGATTTACTGTAGGAGATGGGTGGGTACTTCCTCACTGGAGGACTTGAGGCAGATGATGGATAATCTGTTACTGAATATATTGTAATCCATGGATCAAGGGGTATGGGTTGGACTAGATGGCCACTGAGGTTTCTTCCAACCTCCAATTCTTTGTTTTTGTAATTCTGTAAGTGTAAGATTTTTTTTTACATTCTTAAAAAAATAAATTTCCAATGTTATATGATCCATATTCTCTCCCTACTTTCTTCTCTCCCCCTCCTAGAGCTGACAAGCAATTCAGTCTGCATTATACATGTGTCATCATGCAGAATACATTTCCATAGTTTTTCATTTTTGTAAGTGAATAATCTTATAAAACTGAAACGCCACAAAATATATCCAAATAAACAAGTGATAAATCATATATTTTCATCTGCATTTCTACTCCAACACTTCTTTCTAACAGAGGTGGATAGCATTCTTTTTTATAAGTCCCTCAGAATTATCCTGGATCATTGTATGGTAGTAAAGTCTATCACATTTGATCATTCCACAGTATTTCAGTTACTATGTGTATAATGTTCTCCTGGTTCTGCTTATTTCACTCTGCATCAATTTACATAGATCTTTCCAGCTGAAATCATCCTGTTCATCATTTCTTACAACACAGTACTATTTCATTACCATAATTTTCTATAATTTGTTCAACCTTTTCCCAATTGAGGGACAGCCCTTTAGTTTTCAATTCTTTGCCACCACAATAAAAGAGTATAAATATTTTTGTACAAAAAAGGCCTTTCCCATCATTTTTTTTTAACTTTTTGGGATACAGACCCAGTAGTGGTATTACTGGGTTAAAAGGTATACATTTTTTTATAGCACTTTGGGCATAATTCCAAATTGCCCTCCAGAATGTTTGGATCAGTTCACAATTCTATAGGCAATGCATTGGTGTCCCAATTTTGCCATATTCCTCCTAGCAGTTATCATTTTCCTTTAATGTCATTTTGGCCAATCTGATAGATGTGAAGTGGTACCTCAGAGTTGTTTCATTTTGCATTTCTCTAATCAAGATGGATTTAGAACAATTTTTTCATATGATTATTGATAGCTTTGATTTCTTCATCTGAAAACTGTCTATTCTTATCCTTTGATCATTTATCAATTGGGGAATGACTTGGATTCTTATAAATTTGACTTAGTTTTTTTATGTTTTTTAGATATAAAACCTGTATCAGAGAAATTTGTTATACATTTTTTTTCCAGTTGCCTCCTTTCTAATCTTGGTTGTATTGATTTTCTTTGCACAAAAGCTTCTTAATTTAATATAATCAAAATTATTTATTTCATACTTTGTAATGTTCTCTCTCTTTTGTTTGTTCATAAATTCTTTCCTTCTCCATAGATATGACAGATAAACTATTCTGTGTTCCCCTGATTGACTTACTGTATCACCCTTTACATATAAATCATATACCGATTTTGACCTTATCTTGGTATAGCATGTGAGATATTGATCTACACCTAATTTTTGCCATACTATTTTCTAATTTTCTGAACAGTTTTTTTTTTTTTTGGTCAGATAGTGTGTTCTTATCCCAATAGCTGAGATCTTTGGTTTTAAAACTAGATTGCTGAGGTTATTTACCTCTAGTCTATTCCTTTGATCCACTCTTCTATTTCTTAGCTAGGAAACAAGATGATTTTGATGATTTGCAAAGGACTTTATGTACATTTTCACTTGATTCTCACAATGATTTTGGGAGGAAACAGACATAGAGAAATGGGTGACTTGCCTGTGATCATACAACTAAATTTCTGAGGTAGAATTCAAAACCAGGTCTCCTGACTCTGATGATTGCTAAGCTCTCTACTTTTCCATGCTTCAGCTATCAGGATATTGTGTGTCTTGCTTGAAATTGAGATCTAGATCTGATTTTCTTGGCTACATAGTACATTTGTTTCCCCCCAAAATGGCAGGAGGAAAGAAAGAGGCTTTTATGACATCAGCTTCTGCCCACTCATTAATATCTGTCCCGTTTTTTTTTTCTATATTTGTCACACCTAACTGCCAAGAAGAAGATTAGGAGAAATAGATTTTGTTTTTTACTGTTTTTAAATTTATTTTGTCAAATATTTCTTAATTGTGTTTTTAGATTATATTTTAATTCATTTCATTAACTATTTCCTAGCTACGTTTTTATTTTTAACATTCATTTAAAAATTTTTGAGTTCCAAATTTTATCCCTCCTTCCTACTCCTCCCCCATCTATTGAGAAGGCAAGCAATCTGATAATCATTATACAAGTGAGGCAGAACATATTTGCATATTAGCCACGTTGCAAAAAAAACATGAAAAATAAAGCAAATTTTAAAAAGTGCATCATTCTGTATTCAGATTTCATCATTTCTCTCTTTGGAGACGGATTGAATTTGTCATAATGAGTCCTTCAGAATTGTCTTGGATCATTGTCTTGACCAGAATAATTAAGCCTTTAATCATTGCTACAATCTTCTAATGATGTTCTCCTCATTCTTCTCACTTCATTTTATGTGAATCTTCTCCGGTTTTTCCTTTATTATTTCTTATAGCACAACAGTATTCCATCATAATCATATATCACAACTTGGTCAATCTTACCTCAATTTCCAATTCTTTGCCATCCCAAAGAAAGCTGCTATAAATATTTTTATACATATATGTCCTTTTCTGTGGTCTCTGTGGGATACAGATTTAGTAGTGGCATCATTGAATCAAAGGATAGTCACTGTTTTATAGCCCTTTGGGCATATTCAATTCAAATTGTTCTCTAGAATGATTAGACCAGTTTACAACTCTGTCAACATTTTATTAGTGTCTCTATTTTTCCAGATTGCCTCTTGTATTTTCCCCTTTCCTTTTCTGTCATATTAGCCATTCTGATAGGTATGAGATGGTACCTCAGAATTGTTTTCATTTGAATTTCTCTAATCAAGAGGGATTTAGAAACATTTTTTCATATGATTATTGATAGCTTTGATTTCTTCATCTGAAAATTACCTATTCATATCTTTTGACCACTTATCAATTGTGGAATGACTTGAATTCTTACATATTTGACTTAGTTCTGTATATATTTGAGAAATGAGACTTTATTGCTATAGCTAGCTTTTTAGTGCAATATTGAATAATAATGATGATCATGGATATCCTTGCTTTACCTCTGATCTTATTAGAAAGACTTCTATTTTATTTCAATTAAAGATAATGCATGCTCTTGGTTTTAAATAGATACTATTTATCTTTTTAAGAAAAGTTCTGAAATCAAAGATTTTGACAAAGTGCCTTACAGTAGCCAGAGTAGCCGTTTCAACATTTGTATACTTTTCCCTTAATTTCCCATGTTCTTATCAGATCTATGTTGATAATGTGTCCAGTGTCCAGTTAACCTTGATGATTAATTTCATTTCAAGAGATGGCATTCTTTGGATGAGAAGCAGTATAACTGATAGTTCTGGACTTTTAAGTCAGGAGGACAAGGTTTGGAATAATGTCTTTGACACTAAGTGACCACGCACAGGTCACTTTCTGATTCTCATGCATTGGTTACTAATTTTAGGGGAGGACACGCCCCAAGAAGATAAGCACAGAGTGAGGAGGCATTTGGAAATTTGCACTGCTGGACCCACACAGATGGTTCCTAGATCCTCTCAATTATTCTATTATTTGGTACTTTTTTCCTGTTGTTGAAAACTCTCTGTAGTTGCAATAGCATAGCCTTGCTTCTGTTTCCACTCTTTGTATAGCCTAGCATGATATCCTGCTAAATTACCTGCTTCTAACTCATGTGGCACTGACAGCAGTATAATTATGATTGGGGGGGGGGGGAAGGAAATAGCCATGGGGCTTAAAAAAGCCCATGTTTTATAGCACAGAGAGACTTTTAATAACTTTTAAAGGGCCTGTTCAGATATGCCTTCAGTCTTCCAAGACACTATTTTAAGAACTGTCTTTATTTAACTTTAGAACAGGACTTCAGAGTAAATAAAAGCTTCATTTCAGGTACTGGTATTTGACAAAATAAATATGAGAATTTCTTGAGTTAAAGCTCTCCTTCAGCATTCTGAATAAATACACAAGTATGCATTTTAAACTGCGTGTTTAAATGTTGCTCTGTGTTTGGGCAGGCCCAGTCCCAAGGAATTTTTTCCTTGCCTTAATGATAATAGAAATGACAGGACATTTTTTCAGGATCTGAGAACAGTTCTACTTGCCATCTCTCTTTTCTTTTAAAGTTTTACTCAGTAAAAGCAGAAGCTACTGATTTAAAGATGTCTTTGTCTCTTTCTAATCAAAGTATGATTCCCTTTTGCCTCCTCCCTTTTGCCTCCCTTTTTTGATATCTTTGAATCCCAATTCTGTGAGACTCGGAGGTTTGTTTTTTTTTTTTGACAATCTAGACATTTTCTTTAATCAGTCAATAAACATTTATTGAGCTTTTATCTTATGTTGGGCACTGTATTAGGAATGTAAACAAAAAAGAAAAATAACAGCTCCTGCCCACAAGAATTTTACTTTTTGAAAGAAATTAATTTTAAAGTTTCATGTGTTTCTAAATGTGAGACAACCTGTTGTTTTTTGAAGAAATAAGAATCAGTTACTAAAAAAAAAAAGACCCCTTCCCTGGAATTAGGGTCCTGCTACTTAGAGCTGGCGGAGACCCTGGAAATAACCATCTATTTGTAGGCTCATAGATTTAGAGATGGAAGGACTAGAGCTTGTTGGGAGTCATCCAATGAAACCCTTTTCCTGCAGATGAGGAAACAAGCCCAAGGAGGAGGAGGAGTACCTTGGCTAAGGTCACACAGATGTAAGTGACAGAGCTGGGGTTCAATTCTAGGTACTCTGGCTCTACATGCAGTGCGTTTTACATTACTATCAGATGCTCTGGCTTCCCATGATAAATTACAGAATAGGTAACCTTTCAGAAGTGGGGAGGCTCCCCATTTTCTTTTGGCTGAGGTTGTTGCTGATTGATTTCTGTCTCAAGAGTAAGAACAATAATAACTATTTGATTCCCAAGCTAGTGAGCCAAGATTTGATCTGGGTTTGAATCTTGTCTGAATCTTTGTGATCTTGGGTAAGTCACTTCCCTCCTAGTGTAAAAGAAAAAATAAATCCTAGGAAAGAAATTTTCTGAGCTCAAACTGATATTTTGTTATACCAATAAATTATAACATCAGGATCAGAGACCCTCACATTATAGCCCAAGACCCTGAAAAACTATCTTCATTGGTCATCTACTTTATAGTTTATGCAAAAGAGTCAGATTATACAAACTCACCCCCCCCCCAAAAGGTTTGTGGGGGGAGCAGGTGAGTGTCTTTTCTTGGGGCAACCAGAGTTTCATCTTTTAGAAGATTTCCTTCTTCAAGAGAGTAAAGCGTTTATTTTCTTATGGGGTCCAGTTATATAATCTTTCTTCCACATATGCTAAACAGCCATGGTCATTCTGTACCTGAGATGTCCTAAATCTCCAGCCAGAGGAGCATCTGGACACATTCCATGATTCCAAAGGCATGTGCACAACTTCTCTTGGCAGGGATATCTTGCCAAGGCACTTCAGGGGAATTTCCTTGTTATTTTACTCACAAAATGATTATTGATTACTAATTCTCATGTACAATTATTCAGTCAGTTACTAATATTATTCTTTATGATGTATCACTAAAATACTGATTATTTGATGGGATTACATGAGAGGATACAGCTCGGGGGAGACTTTAAACAATGATAGAAACTAAAGTTACATGATTAAATTATTCTTTACACAAGTTCTCAGTTTCTTCCTCTCTAAAATGAGGGGTTTGACCCAATGCCTTCAGAGCTTCCACTCATCTTCTATGATTCTCTTCATATTTACTTAGGACCTTCTGCATGGTATTTGGTTCTCCCAGCCCTCTTTAGTGATGCCAGCATCTTTGCATTCATTTTACAGTTGAGGAAGCCAAAGGCGGTGTACAAAGTTTATACCTGCCCAGGGTCGCCAAATCCATGAGTGGTTTGTTGTCCTGTCCATGTATCTCTCACTGCACTAGACCACTTTGTTTCACGGGTAACCATGGACTAAGAATTTGTTATTATGTGGCCAGCCTGCTAGTAGTGAGCTACTTAGTATTTAGTGAGGCTCGTCTTTGAAAAGTAGACATTGTTTGTGACCTGGGCCAGACTCAAAGTGTTTTCGGTTTGGTTTGTGCTCCGCTGAGATAGCAAGGCTTTTCTACCTTAAAAATGCCCTTCCTTCCTTTCTACTGACTAGAGATTTGAAAGGATAAACTCACTTCTACTTTTAAAAAGTCAGAGTCACCTGGGAAGGAGACTATCAGTCTTATGCAACTTTATGTGAATTTATTTAGCTGAGATTTTTCCTTTAGGTAGACTAAATTATTATTAAATCATAAAATTAAAAAAAAGTTTTATATTAGGTGGACCAAAGGACTGGGGATTTCATTTAGAGAAGTAGCTAGGTGGTGCTGAGTGTGACTTTGGATACCCAGAAGGTAGCAAAAGAGCAGTGGCTTCTTGGGGAAATGAAAATAGGAGATGTGAAAGAGGTTCAGAAAAGAAAGGGTCAGACTTGAAATCTGGCTTTAGGTTGTCCTTCTGGGATGCCTCTGAAAATCTTCTCTATATTTATCTACTAAGTGTCTGTACTCTATATGCTGACTATGTTGGGAAAATTCATCCCTTATAGAGGCGCTTTAAGGGACACTATCAGTGGAGTTCTTAAAATGGGTATTATAATAGCCCCTACCTCCAAGAGTTATTGTGAGGATCAAATGAAATCATTGTATATTGTAAAGTGCTTGGCAGAGTACCTGGCACATAGTAAGCACTACAAACATTTTAGCTATTTTTATTATTGTTGTTGTTGTTATTATTAGCTATGTGAACCTAGGCTAGTCACTTACCCTCTATTTCCCTCAATTTCCTCATCTGTAAAAAGATTTTGGATTCTTTTTGCTTTTATATCAATTGTTTCCAAATATAAATCAGTAAACATTTATTAGGTTCTTACAATGTACCAGACACGATATATGGCTCCCTCCCTTCCCCTACTCAGTGCTGCTTTCCTTAGATGGATTCCTTTTGCTTTTACATCATAGTTGTTTCCAAATATAAATCAGTAAACATCGATTAGGTCCTTATTATGTACCAGGCACATTATATGACTCTCCCCATTCCCCTAGTCAGTGCTGCTTTCCTTAGAACAAAGAAGAAAAAACAGTTAAGCAAAACCAGAGGACATATTTTGCTGAATCTGACATCATAGACATCATTCCACACCCAGCTCCCCCTCCTCATCAAAGAAAGAGACAGGAATATTTCCACAGTTTTTTAGTGGACACTATTGCATAGAGTTCAGTTTCACTCTTTTCATTTGCTCTGCTGTGGTTTATGGTGTTTGTTTTTCTGGTTCTTATTTAACTCTGCATTAGTTAGTTTATTAAACTCTATGTTTTTCTGAGTTTCTCGTAATCTTCGTTTCTTGTACCATAATAATATTCCACTGGGTCTATGAACAATAGTTTGTTCATCCATTTCTTTAACCACTGGGTACCAGGCTTGTTTCTAGTTCTTAATTGCTACATTAAGAAAAAATTCCCATGAGTATTTTGATATGTGAAATATTTCTTTCTGTCTTTGGACCTCCTCTTCTGTCTAGCAGTAAGATCACTTAATTCAAGAATATAAGAACTGAGTGACTTTTTTCTTTTTGTTATTATTCTAAATTGTTTTCCAGAGTCCCAAGATAACTCAGGCCTTGGAGGAGTTAGAGAATTTGCTCCAAAGCATAGTTGTAAATGTCAATCCAGGATTTGAATCCAGGGTCTTTGACTCTAAAACTAGTACTTAGTCTCATGTACTGTTGTCTGCTAGATCTGTCTTTAATAAGGGATTTAACTCAATATTTGGACTTCAACCATAATTGTATGTAGTCTCTTAGCTTACTGATCATAATATTTAGACATCTATTAAAATATTTTTATTATAAAAGTATTGAAAAGACATAGTATAATAGATTTTACATTCTTGAAATATTTTAGGCAGAAATTTTAAAAGTACAAGTACCTAAGACTCTTAGTCATTGAAGCAGGACTGGGATTCAAGGACAGAATTCAAGGGATCTTTGAACTTAGATGGGAAATAAGTGGCATCTTTATTTCAGTATAGCTTCCTTTTAATCCCTCTTCACAGGGAGGACTCCACAGTTTTCACCACAGTGCCAAAGGAGACGATAACTCAATAGCAGTTGAGTCCCCAGTAATTTTACTCTTTAGTAATATATGGCAATGTAATAGACTTTGGTTTGCCAAAGGAATATTAAATTTGAGGGTTCAGAGTTTGTACATCAAGTCTATTATGTTATAACAAATACCCTCCTTGTAATTTTGTAGGTAGTATAAATAGAAGTGTCCCTATTTTCCAGATGAGAAAACTTGACACTAAGAAAAGTTAAGTGACTTATTCATTGAGTAAGGGCCAGAGCTCATACCAGTGCTATTTATGGTTAGCCATATAAGCTTCCTTTTGATGATTAATATTGAAACCATTTATTTTAATAACATGGTAGATTGGGTTCCTCATTTTGCCTTTATTGAGAGTAGCTAAACTCTTGACAGTATTTCCATTTGGAGAGAAAAGAAAAGAGCTAGAAATATGAATTCCAATTTAGAACCCAAGGTTTTTATGCTTTTGCTTGGTATTCATCCCTGAGGTTAAGAAAGACCAGTAAATTTACTTTGTATACAGCAAAAAAAAAGAAAAGAAATGTGGTTATTCTGATCCTCACATTTAAAGTAGGATGTATCTTGAGTGTCACCAGTGTGTAGTTTTTTCCAACCTAAAATTCTTCTGTGGCTTTTAATCTGAATTCAGAACAAATACTTGGAAATGAGGAATTACATTAAAGTCTTTGTCCTATTGCTCTGATTTCATTTCTACAGATTTTTCTCAACTGAGAAATTTAAAAAATAAGGCATATATAAAGTCTTGGCTTGTTGTTGTTTTCTAATACAAATTCCCAAGTGAGGCCTCTTGTATCAAGGAAAAACAATAATTACTCTTTTCTTGAGTCCTTTTGCCTTTAACTTAATGTTGATGTCTGAAAGAAGTTTAACCATCTGATTTGCTCAGAACTTCAATTTTTTCATATAATATATAGTAGGTGGAACATTACCATCTAATAAACAAAATCAAAATGTCACTAATTCAAAATCTGGATTTGGGAAGCAGTTTAGCACAATGGAAAGAATGATAGATTTAAAGTCTCTGGACCTGTATTCAGATCCTAACTGTTCTTTTAAGACTTATGACACCTTGAGGAAGTTATTACGAATCTGAAGTTGGTTTTCTTGGGTATAAAATGATAGGCATTCGAATTAGATGATGTCTGTAAGATAGATGGTTTGATGGTTAAAGCATTTGACCAAGAAATAAGTTGGAATTCTGTCTCAGACCCTTACTAGTGCACCACTTAGCCTGTCTCAACTTCAGTTTCCTCATTTGAAAAATGGACATAATCATAGCATCTATTTCTCTTGATTGTCTGAGGGTCAAAATCAATTCAATTCTGTAAACACTTATGGCTTGCTATGTGCCAGATATTATGTTAAACTCTGGGGATACAAAAAAAAAAAGTTTACAACCTAAAGGGGAAAATAACACATACCCAGAGCACAAACTATATATAGGATAAATAGGAAAGGGTGGGGGATGGGAAAACCATTGATACCTGTAGAAGGTAGAATTTTAGTTGGGATTTAAAGGAAACAAGGAAAGAGAAGGGAGAAGTAGGAGATGGGTAGAGAGTCAAGGGAAAACTTCCTGGAAGAGTGGTTTCTAAGCTCCAGATGATCATTGTCTATTTTTTCCATGATTTAGAATTGAAAAAGATCTGAGAGGACAACTTCTTCATTTTACAGATGAGGATATTGAATTGAAGTACTGATTATTTATCTTTGTAACTCCTCTATCATGTCGCCATTTTGTCAGGCATCAATGGGAAATGGGATATTGATAATCACTTTTTTTTAAACTCACTAAAATGTTAATATTAAATAGTGATATTTTAAATATTAACACTTTTAAAACTATATGAAATCATGAACAAATTTGTGTCTACTATGTATCAGACATTTGCTCTAAAATGCCCTGTATACTTTCTTGTTTTAAAGCAAATTTAACACAATCCACTTGTTTCTAGATGATTCAGGGTTACCATTCCGTTCATTTGTTAGTTGACTGCTTTATGCAAAGCACCTTGCTAAGGCTGATGAGATGATGTGTAGGATATTTCCCTATCTCCAGGTACTCACAACCCTGCCTATAATTCTACTCAACTTTTGACAGTAGTATACGGCCTCTTAAAGAGATGGTGAAAGATCGTGTGTAAATAACTAAAGAATAATTTAAAAAATAAGAATGAAAAATCACTAGTAAGTTTCCGTCATGAGAATTGTCAATAATTATATTGTACTTTTATATTTAGGTGCTTTCAAAGACAGTTGAGACAGAACTTTTTTATTTTTTCCTTAATGCCTTCAAACCACTGTTTTTGTAGTTTCTATTATTTGATAGTTCTCCTGTTTTCTTCAGTGTAAGCTATCACCATGTCTTCCTGTACTAGAATCTTCCCTTCTAATTTGAAATTTCTCATCTGTTGAATACTAAGAAAATAGATAACTATACTTGTTTGGATTATATTTAAAATTATTGTAATTTAGCTCCAAGTTAGTTTCTGAGAGACTCCTTAGCATGTGGACTTTAATATGTATTTTGACTCCTCAGAATCCTTTTATTGCACCCTTTGGCACAGGGGCGGGCTTCTGAATTGTTGAAGTTGCTTAATAAATGACTTCTGAATAAATAAGCTGTCACTATAGCATGTACTTAGTTTGTCTTCAATATTTTTAAAAGAAATAATTAAAAAAAACAGGAATAAAATTGCTACACGCTTACAGATTGTATAAAATTTATTCTTTATTTCCATTTACAACTATATCTGTCTTTGTGGAATGAGCTCATCTTTGGAAGAGAGGACTGACACATTCAATTTCAGAAACCCTTCATCCTCAAGCTACAGTATAATTAGAAGCCTAGATCGCTCCATCTCAGTCCTTTTTTTTTTTTCCCTGACCCTTGGGTATACATTTTTACTGTGGAAAGTTTCCAAGAAGCTAGACCCTGGCCTTTGACGCCTTATTCAGGCAACAGAGCAAACTGCTGTCCAAATATGAGCAGAGGTTATTGACCTAGTTTTAAACCTGGGTGTCTGGTCACTTCAGTATTTCAAAGATAATTTTATTTCACTTGCCCTGGATTATGATGAATAACCAATAGTTTATTTGGGTTTTTGCACTGATTTTGAGGTTTTAATTTTTGTTTCTTTTCTATTTCCAGGCTCCTTTTGGTCTGTCTGACCTACTTGAGTGAGTGCTATTAATTGACAACATCTTGGAGGGACAAAAGGAACTTTACTGTCTGTACTTTGTACCAAAGACCTGAGAAAAGTAAGTTATTTTCTAACTTCTCTTTGTAAAAAAAAAAAAACTGTTCTTTTTTCTTCAAAGTTTAGGGTGAACACTGTGACTGTGACATCTGTGGTTCAGTCGACTCCTAGGGTGGTACTTTTCGCCCACTCTGTGAATTTTCAAAGCCAAGGTGGATCTGTTCTATAAAGAACCTCCAAGAAATTGGATAACCTTTTACATTCTGCCATTTCTGCTGGGTTTCACACATTGGACTCTTCAGGTTGTGATCAAACCTTTATCTGGTTTGAAATGGATGGATTATACATCCCAGGCAAGCTGCTATCCTGTGGTGCAAGACAGAACAGAAAGTAAGCTGCTTTTCTCAGCCTCAGGATGCAGGATCAGGTTTTGAATTTCTAAGAAAAATATAGCAGTTGCAATTGATTCTGCTTAATTGAGAAAGAACAAGAATAGAACATGAATTGCTGATTCACAGATTAATCAATTGGTTTAATCTTGGGGGAAATTGATGAGCCATTCAGACTAAAGGTTTTTGCATGGAGCTTCTGGTATTTTAAATTCACTTTAAAGTGAATGCATAAATGTTTTTTGCTCTCCTGAAGAAAAAAAAACAAACATTTTACTAGGAGAAGTTTCAGTTCTGCCAACTGAGTGTTTGAATAACAAGTGAACATGAAAGAAAAAATTATAAAATAACTTATGCAGTTTGAAAGTCTTAATTTACACAATCTATGACTGAAACATAGCCAAATGCAGGAGAAAATGTAAAAATCATTTCCGTCATTTCCCAAAGAATTAGTTATGGAGAATCTGTATTATTTCCTGCATAAAAATACTAGATAATTAACTAAATTACATAATATCTCCCTTGTGTTTTAAGAGGGTACACGTCACTTCAGCCACAGCTTTTCAGATCCAGAAGGGTCTTCGGAAGTTCCAACTATCTTGTCAATATAGGAATTCCTTTTTGCAAGGTCCCTAACAGGCTATTTGTCATCCAGACTTTTATTTAATACCTTTATTGAAAAGAGTGCCCCTATTTGTGATCCAGATGGTTCATTTTGCGGCCGGCTGTGATCTTGTAATGACAACATATAGAAGAAGAAATTGAAAGCATATAGATATGCCTTTGGGGAAGCTAGATGAGCGCAGTAGGTGCAGAGTGAGACCTGGAATTGGAAGGACTTGGGTTCAAATGTGGTCTCAGATATTTCCTAATTGTGTGACCATTGGACAAGTCACTTAACCCTGTTTGCCTAGCCCTTACCACTCTTCTTCTGCCTTAGAACAAATGCTATCAATTCTAAGACAGAAGGTAAGGTAAGTAAGGGTTTTAAAAAAAATAACCACATATGCTTTTGCTATAAAAGTTGAGCCGGTGCACTGACCAAATAGTAGGTAACATCATTTTTTCTGGGTTGCATTTTTGTACCTGATGCATTGTTTTTGCACGGGTCTTGTGTTAAGTCAGTTTGTAATAATTATAAAGAGGTAAGCGTTTTGAGTTCTGAAATATCTTTGAAGGTAAAAATACATCCACATGTAATGAATGCAAATGAAAGCATAAATGAAGCTAGATTTATATTGCTAGGCATTTTGGAACATAACAACACTGAAAGAGATTCATGGGTAGTCAGATTTGCTCCAAGCAGTACTGCAACTCCTTAGATTTTGTCCATTTGTTCCAGGGATAACAAGCCCTTTGGAAATCCTCCCTACAACTTCAGTCCCTTTTCCAATCAATAACATTGTTGTCTAGAGCCACCCAAATGGGAGCCGCTCAAACTTTTGTCTGAGAAATAAAAAATGACTTCAAGGAAATATCTTTTAGAATCTTGAGATGATGACGATTGTGTAGTTAAAACAAAATTCCATAAAGAAAACTTTTAGGGGCAATTATGGAGCACAGGGGAGTCAGGACAACCTGGGTTCAAATCTGGACTCAGGTACTTCCTAGCTCTGTATAGCCTTTGCCCTTCTGTCTTAAAGTTATTACTAAGATAGAAAGTACAGATTTGTAAAAAAAAAACAACTTTGTAATTTGCTATTTTGTCTTTGATGTGTTTGGTTTGAACTAGGAATAAGTTGGTTGTTATAAGTCCCCTCGCCTTTCTTCTAAAAAGTATATAGGTGGTGAATGTGTTGCTCTCAAGCTGTCAAGAATGTCTTGAGCATTTGGAGTGGACTTACTGCCTGCGTGATTGAGAGTCATTCACTTAATCTCCTTGGACCTCAGTTTCCTCAACTGTCAAATGAAGGGTTTGGTCTAAATTGCCTTTGAGGGTCTTTTCCTAGCTTCAGATCTGTGATCTTATGCATATATGTATGTGACTTGCCCAGTGCCTGCCATTCTAAGTCCCCAATTAGGTCTTTGTCAGTCCCTTATTCTATATATGGTTAAATTACCATTTTTATTCCTTTTTTGTTTGCCCTTCCTTTGGGATGAAGCTGAAGTAGACTATTACAGAGTCTCATAAGACTGCAAATTCAGTGACAAAAATGAAATGTCTTTAATTTACTATCCTCAAGAAAAAAAAATTGTCCATAATGAGATGATTAATTATATTAAATAAAAATCCCTTTGGTTGGTGGTTATGGGGATGTTGTCTTTACTATGTGAAATTTAGCCTTCTTCAACTCTTCTCCTTTTGAAGAAAAAAAAAAAACAAAATCCTGCATGGGTATGAGAGCTGCTTGGTTGTTGTGAACAAATGGAGCCCAAGTAACCAATATACCCAAGAAACTTCTGTAAAAGAAGGGCTCCCCTCTGCTGAGAAGCTGTTTATTTGGCAGTTTACAAAGGGTAACAAAGGCCTTTTCTGAAATTTTTGTTTAGTGGCCCAGAATTTTCAAAAGCAATCAGTCATCTGATCTGTCTTCCCTGTTTATTAGAGGAAAAATGAACCCCTCTATAACTTGGCCCCCCAAATAATTTCCTTCACTTAATTGAATACTTCTTCCCATGTTCCCCTTCAACCTCTTCCAAGAAATACCTTCAAATTTTTTTCTCACACACACAGGTGGGGTTATTTGAGGTAAATTCAGTTAGCAAGCATTCCTTGGGGAAGGAGGAGGGAATAAACATTTATATAGTACATACTATGCTAAGCACTTTTCCAGACATCTTATTTCATCCTCAAAATGAGAGAGAGAGAGAGAGAGAGAGAGAGAGAGAGAGAGAGAGAGAGAGAGAGAGAGAGAGACTGACTCTATCATTATCCCCATTTTATAGTCAAATAAACTTAGGGAAACAGGTGAAGTAACCCAACTAGTAAGTATCTGAAGCCAGATTTGAACTCGTCTTTCTGACTCCAATCTCAGCAGTCTTCCCATAAGAGACCTTCTAAACTTAACAAAGAGAGGCAGAGAGGTGGCTCTGTATATAGAGAGCTGATCTCGGAGTCAGGAAGATATGAGTTCAAATTTGGTTTCAGACACTTATCATCACTGTGACCCAATCCATTGGAGAGGGAAACCACTCCAGTGTCTTTGCCAAGAAAGCTCTGTGGACAATTGGCTCATGGCACCATGAAGAGTCAGATACAGCTGAACATCCTCCGTGAAACTAATAGAGATTGCAACCTACCATCAGACCCAGAGATTAAGTGACTGATGAATGCCAGAATTGGCACCTCACCTAAATTTTTCTGGCTCCCTTTGTCCAGTCTGCTGTTCTGGGAGTCCACTTCCAGTCTGAAAAAAGGGTCAAGTGGAACTCTTCTCCATCCCTTCAAGTGTTCATAAAGGCTTCATAAAGTTCACTAGGCTCCATAGTCCTGGATTCAAGTTGACCATTAGGAATATCCGATGGCTGTCAAAGGTCACTTAGTGTGTAAGACTTTATTGTGTTTTCCTTGGGTCCTTAGTAGTATTCCAACGACACATTCCATCTACTGAATAGACCGTATCATCATCATCCTGCTTATTTTGTGCTATTAGGGTGATCAGGCTTGTGTGTTTCTATCTTGAGTAAATGGGCTTTCATCCTTGACCCACCAAAAAATGGCATCAGTGGAAGAGTGTCTGAAAAAAAAAAAAGAGCTTTTGAGGGCATCAGCCTATTCTTTACCAATGAAGCAAATTTAAATCCAAATTAATTTGAAGATAAGAGATATTTTCTAGAGCTTTCCAGGTATTTTGTTTTTAAAGTATAATCTTTGAAGAGAGGTAGTGCAGCTTAGTGGATGGAGGGACTAAAGATGTCTGGAAGAAAAGCTAGCCTTGGATACAGTGCCTATTTGACTCTGGGTGAGCAAATTAACCCCTCTGTGCCCCAGGCAATTCTTTGAGACTTTTAAGGTACAGATGAATTATTGATGCTGGAATGTTGTATTTAGGGAACAGTAGCTACAGAATAAAAATAATAAAAATGGCTGTACTCTCCACTTCACCAGTGTATAAAGGTCAAGTGAGGTAATGTATGCAAAGTACTTTGCAAACCTCAAAATGCTGTATAAATTACAATTGTTATGGGGGCAGGTCTGTTCTTCTTGGCTTTTTAGTCCATTTATGTGTGTGGTCAAGTTTTTGTAAATATTTGTTTTCATTTAATTGAGTTTATGCCACAAATAGCATTTCACTTATTGAAATAGAACATTATTTTAGAATAATCACTGCCAGAATTAGCACGAAGCATTGATTTTTTTTCTCTTTTCATTAGAGTACATTTGATTATCTTCAACTCAATTGCTAAGCTACTATGGTCCTTGAAAGTATTCCTTTCTACACAATTTATTGCTATCCATGGTAGTACTGGTCTACCATGAACCAGACTAAAACAATCACATTTATTTATACCTTCTTTCCATGGATAAATTTAAAAAACCATAAAAATGGCAAAAGATATGACCATTTGCAAACTTGTCCATTATCATTTTTTGTTTTATGGTGAAACACTGTTATAAATTCAAACTAAGATGTCTTGTACTTAAAAAAGAATCAAATATATAAGTACAGGATGGAAAGGGCTTGACAGAATTTCAGGCAAAAGAGATCTATCTAGGGGTTTTAGGTGAATTCAAACTGGGCAGGGGGGATCTTCCTAGATCCAATCTCAGCACTCTGTATAAAAAATACTGCTCCTCCCCTGTGTTGTCATTGTAAATCCTAAGCAGGGGTTCAGCTTTCCCATTTGTAAAATAAAAGAAGTTAGACTAGATGGGGATCTCTCATGTCCTTTTTGGTTCTGAAATAATATGACCATATGATATGCACAAAATTTCCCTTTCATTTACAATCAAGTGGACTTTTATAAATGACTCCTTAATTTTAGGGAGATTGCCAGATTGATCAGTTTCAGGAAATACCTAATTGCTACATTGAATAACTAAAACTAAAGTTAAAATTAGCCTCTTGCTGGCAGTTTTGAGAGATGGAAAGTGTTATTTTTGTTAGTTACTGTGGCATAACATAACCCAATCTCCTGCTGTGTAATTTCTTCCCCTCTCCCCCAAATCACAAGCAACTATATCAGTAAGAGGTAAAGCAAATGTTTCCCAAATTCAGATGCTCAAATTGCCAAGCAGAACACTAGGTTTGCTATGCTAATTATAATAATACTAATAGCTAACAATTGCACGTGTACACACACACACACACACACACACACACACACACACACAGAGATTTAAATTTTGCAGAGTACCTCATTTTATCCTCACAACAACCCTGGAAAAGAGGATTATTATTATCTTCATCTTTACAGATAAAGAAACTGAGACTGACAGAGGTTAAGTAATAAAAACCATAATAAGTGATGAATGAGAAATGTTAAGTACTAAACAAGTAACAACAATAATATAAATAAGTAATAATCACAGTGATAATAGCATTTATATGGCATTTTAAGAATTGCAAAGCACTTTCTAAATATTATCTCATTTGATCCCCATATAGCAGCCATAGGTGGTAGATGTTATTATCTCTATTTTTAGATGAAGAAACTGAAGCAGACAGATTAAGTAATAATAGTAATAGTATAAGTAATAATATAAATAAAGTAATAATAAAGTGATACAAGTAATAAACAATAATAATAGGTGATAAAAATAATAGTAATAATGATAGGAGCTAGCATTTATATAATGTTTTAAGATTTGTAGAATGCTTTATAAATATTATTTCATTTGATCCTTACAGTTGCCTTGGGTACTTTACAGATTATAAAACCAAGACTTGCCAAGGGTTATAAAATGTCATTATTTCAATGAAAACTCAAGCCTTTCTGTAAATTTTTTAATACTTCCTTTTACCTGCTCAATTCCTAAAGTCTATATTTCATTAGCATCTTAGATTCTATCATCATTCCACTGAATTTTTCTTTTATAATTTTAGCATATGTTCTTAACCAAAGCCAGTGACTTACAAAAAAGTTTGCTTTCTCAAGCTGTTTAGCAGATTTCAGCTCAGATAACCCCTTTTCATTAATTTACCTTTACCAGCTGGACTCTCTTTTTGCTTGATTAGTTACAGTTCAGGTATTCTCTAAGAGAATAAAGCATCTCCTATCTCTCCCATTCTTCAAAATGGGGAAAGATACCTGTACTACCCATTCCTAGACCCAATATATTGAAGAAGTCTGTGGGACAAAGTGCTCAAATGTCCATTTTTGGTCTTAGTAATTGCAAAAATCTTTAGACTATTTATTTATAGGGCTTCTTTGGGGAACCAGAAGGGTGGAGGGATAATGCATATAAATATTAATTAAACTGTATATTGATTTAATTTTAATTGTAAAGTTATCTATGTTTTTATTTGTTTTGTTAAATGCTCCCCAATTGCATTATCCTTTTTCTTTTTTTAGTTACATGTAGAAATAATTCTTGACAATTATTTTTTGACATTTTAGAATTTAAATGTTTTCCTTCCCTCTCCCTGAGGTGATACTCTGATGTAAGTTATATCTGACTTTCAGTCAGTACATATTTCCGTATTGCTTATGTCATGATGGAGATCACATAGCACACATATAATAGAAATCTCACAAAAGAAATAGAGTGGAAGTTGGCATGCTTTGATCTGCATTCAGACTCCAACAGTTCTTTCTTGGGCTACAGGTAGCATTTTTATCATGAGTCCCTTGTGGCATTCTCTTTGCTTATAATGCTTTAGTCGTTCATAGCTGATCATTGTAATATTCTGTTACTATATTCATTGTTTTGGTTCTGCTCACTTCACTTTATGTCAGTTCATATAAGTTTTTCTAGGATTTTTTTTTTTAAACCCTTACCTTCCATCTTGGAGTCAATACTGTGTATTGGCTCCAAGGCAGAAGAGCGGTAAGGGCTAGGCAATGGGGGTCAAGTGACTTGCCCAGGGTCACACAGCTGGGAAGTGTCTGAGGCCAGATTTGAACCTAGGACCTCCCATCTCTAGGCCTGACTCTCAATCCACTGAGCCACCCAGCTGCCCCCTTTCTAGGATTTTCTAAGCTCATCTTGTTCATTGTTACTGATGGCACAAAATCCATTACAACCCCATACCACAACTTGTTCATCCATTTCCCAAGTGATGGACAGTCCTTCAGTTTCCAATTCTTTGCCACTACAAAAAGAGCTGCTAAAATATTTTGGTACAAGTAGGTTATTTTTCCCTTTTTTATTATCTCTTTTGGATACAGACTCAATAGGTATTTCTGAGTCAAAGGGTATGCATAGTTTTGTGTCCTTTTGAGCCTGATTCCATATTGCTTTCTGGAATAGTTTTAATAGTTTGCAGTTCACTGACAGTGTATTAGTGTCCAAATTTCCCCACATCCCCTCCAACAGTTAATTTTCTTTTTGGTCATGTTAGTCAATCTAATAAGTCTGAGGTGGTATCTCAGAATTGTTTTAATATGCATTTTACTAATTAATAGTAATTTTTGGAGCGTTTTTTCACATGATTGGATAGTTTTAATTTTTTCCTCTGAGAACTTCCTCTTTATATCCTTCGACCACTTTTCATTAGGGGAATGCTTTGTATTCTTATAAGTTTGACTCAGTTCTCTATGTATTTGAGAAATGGGTCTTTTGTCAGAGATCACTTGCTACAAGATTCCCCCCCCCCAAGTTTGCTGTTTCCTTTCTAATCTTGTTTGCATTGGATTTTTTGGTACAAAACCTTTTAAATTTAATATAATCAAAATGATCAATTTCATTTTTTTTGCAATGTTCTCTATGTTTTCTTTGATCATAAGTCTGACAGGTGAACTTTTCCATGTTCCCCTAATTTGTTTATGGTGTCATCCATTATTTCTTCATCAAGTATCCATTTTGAGTTTATCTTAATTCATGATGTGAGATGTTGATTCATGCCTAGCCCCTGCCATACTGCTTTCTAGTTTTCCTGGTAGTTTTTTTTTTTCCTGATAGTGAATTCTTTCCCCAAAAGCTTGGATTTTGGGGTTTATTGAACACGTAGTTGCTATGGACATTGACTGCCATGTATTGGTGGCCTACTCTATTCTATTGATTTACCACTCTGTTTCTTAGCCAATACCAGATTGTTTTGATGATTACTGCTTTATAGAATAGTTTGAGATCTGGTATAGCAGGTCCAGGTACATTTTAATTTGGTTTGGGCAGCATTTGGGAGGACCTAGGCAGACCTGTGTTTGACATCTCTGTACCATATTCTACTACTTCCTTTCATTGGATGAGATAGCACGTCCGTCCTATAGGATTATGATGAGTCTATATTTATTGAGATTGACATGGTTTTAAGATTTTCAAAGAATTTTTCTTACCTTTGTTCTGTGAAATAAACAGTAGGATCATAGAATTAGAGGTAGAGAGACCTTAGAAATCATCTAATCCAACCTGATTTCCTCATTTTCCAGATGATAAAACTGACACTCATAAAGGTTAAGTAATTTATTAATGCCCAGTTAAGAAATGGCAGAGCTGGGATTCAAGTCCAGGCCTTCTCCCTCCAAATTCAGGGCTCTTTCTACTCCACCAGGGAATCTTCTTGTACCAGTGCTCTTCTTCCTATGTTAGAGATGATCAATTAAATTGAAGTTTTGAGAAGGGAATTGGCTTATATCGCATAACTGGGAACAATCAATAGGGGTTTCTGACCCCACACCAGTGAATGCTGCTTAGATGCAATAGACATCTTCAATCAAACATTCTTTCAATCAGTAAGCACCAAGTGCCGACTCTGTGCTAAGTACTGGGTACATAAAAAGAGGCAAAAGATAGCCCCAAGGACAGGCTCCCTCAAGGAGCTTTCAATCTAAATGGAGAGACAGCATGCAAACAAATTATATACAAGGGAGCTAGTCTATGCAGAATAAATGGGAAATAATTAACAGAGGAAGGAATTAAGAGGGGTGGGATGTGAAGAATGGGAGATTCTAGTTAGTACTGAAAGAAATGTCAAATGTGTTGGAGAAGGAAGAAATTACAGGTCCAGGACTTTCATTCAGATTCTCCATGGATGGATTCTTTCCTCAAACTCATGTTAATGACTGTGAGAGAGAGAGGTTGCCAAGTTGATGAGCTATAATAGCCAGGACAGATGAGTGAGCCATAAGGTCCATGGATCAGCAGCATACTGCTAATTCTTTTTGGATTAATTGGTGCCAGACTCTACTGCTAGGGGGTCAAACTGCTTGGAGATATTTATATGAGACTATGAGTTTGGCCGAGGGGTTACTTTCAAATGGCATAGTTCATTCAATAAATCAACATTGCCTCTTGCAGGGCAGACACTGTGCTACATTTTGGGGATCCAATGACACAATGGAAAAAGTTTTTCCCCTCAAGGGGCTTTCATTCTATCAGGGGAGACTAAATATAAATAGGCATGGAAAAAACAAAAACAAGGTAATTTGGGAGGGAAGAAGGCACTAGCAGCTGGGGGAGAGCTGGTAGAGATCATAAGAGCTTCAGGGAGAAGGTGGTATTTGAATTAAGTTTTGGAGGAAACAAAGATGTGGAGGTGAAGATGGAGCTCATTCCAAGGAATAGAGGTTGAGGTGTGGAGTTAGTACTTATAAACTCTCTAGGTCAAGACTTCTTTTGGTGGAAATGTGAAAATTTCCAACCATTCTAGAAAGCATCGCTAAGCCTACAAGAGGGTAGAAGGGGAGAGGAATTTTAATTATTGGGAAATGAAGGTGATGTGTCACTAGAAATTCAAACTTTTAAAAACAGCTTAAAGATACGCTGGATCATCTTTTGAAGAGTCATTCTGGAGAAACCCTAATTTTTGAAGCATTTAAAAGATGAAATTGGCCATAGAAACTTCATTAATAGAGAACTGGAATGATGTGCCAAGGATGACCCTGATTCGAGGATCAATAAAGACTTTTAGGTTCTGTTGTTATCAGTTTACCAGCTTTTGTAGATCGTTAAAAGAAGTTTTGGTTTTGATATTTATGTTAAATGATTGATCAAAATTGGAATTTTTAAAAAATGGAAATTATTATTCAACAGCTACATTACTTTTGGGCTTTGAAATTCTCTGGGGTGTTACAACACTGTGTTCCCAGTCTGAGAACTGAAGGTTCCCTTGGGGTTTGATTTCTTAACTTGCATTTGTTGCTGTGGCTGGAAAAAAGGACAATATAAATAAACCTTGCTTGCATAATCCTTCATTGAATGCATTGGTTCAGGTTTATGAGACTTTCTTATTTCCATTCTGTATAGCCTCCCTCCAAGTGCAAGGAAAAGACAATCACTAAGAAATATTTGTAATGCACCAGAGCCAACGAGGAATAAGAATGAGTTTTTCAAGCTGATATTATTCATTGAATCACCAGCTTTTGTCTGTCACAAGTTATGTATTTTCTGTTTGAAACTTTAATGCAAAACTCTTTTGGTTTATCCCTTGGAAGGTATTACGATTTAAGGTGTTAGCAAAATATCAGTAAGTAAAGCCCTTTCCTGGCCAAATGTTTTTTTATCATAATGAAGCTTGCTTGCTTACTGGGAAAAATTGTGACTACACTTTTCTGATAGTGGAAGAATGGGAGCAAAAAACCGAGTTAAACTTTTTTCTGAACTCTTTGGTTTGAGTTTTTTTTAATGCATTCTCTGGGCAAAGATCATTAACTTTGTTGTAAGTCTGCATTACCTTAGTTATTTCATCCATGACCCCCAGGATGATAAAGCACTTCTTTGGTGCAGAATTTAAAGACAAATTTCAAACATTCTTTTTATAGTACTGTCTTTGTGAAGTGGATAGTCAAGCCCTGTTGACCATAGAAGGCATCCAGCAAATGTTTGTTGAATGAATGAAGACCAATGAATAAATGAAAATCAGAAAAGTCAAAGTATTTTAGTCATTATATTTTGATTTAGAATCACCAAATGGTAAACTACTCAAATGAAAAGCCAGATATTTTCTTTTTTGGAAGAACTTTATCTAAAAAAAAATTAATTAATTTAGAATATTTTGCCTTGGTTACGAGTCATGTTCTTTCCTTCGTCCTCCCTCCCCTCTTACCATAGCCAACAAGCAATTTTATTGGGTTTTACACGTATTATTGATCAAGATCTATTTTCATGTTCTTAATATTTGCAATAGAGTGATTGTTTAGAGTCTAGATCCCCAATCATATTCCTATAGACCCATGTGATCAATCAAATGTTTTTCTTCTGTGTTTCTACTCCCACAGTTCTTTCTCTGGATGTGGATGGCATTATTTCTCATAAGTCCCTCAGAACTGCCCTGGATCATTGCATTGCTTTTGCAAGAACTTCTGAGGTCCTATTTCTAGAGCAGCTATATGCTTAGCCAAATTTCTGAGAAATTTTTCAGATACTTCAGTTTATAATTTATTCCCAATCCCCTAGCTTGTGAGGTTTTGATGGTTTCAAAGGTTGACTGTCCCTTACTTTTAAACATTCAATTTAAAAAAAATCTCTACATAAGAACATTTGCTTCAATTTCTTCTCTTTTTCTGTTGCCCACAAGAACTGATATCTTCCATCTAGAGCCTCTTGTCTCAGAACTAGGATCTGGAACTACCACCACCCCAGGACTGCCAATTAAAGTTAAGTTGATTTTTCTTTTTTCCTCCGAGGAGCTAATGACCTTAAAAATCTCTGCTCTTCCATACATTAATGCCATCCAGGGCACCCTATAAAAGTGAGGGAGAATTTGCAGATGATTGGGAAAAAGAACTTTATGTGAATGGAATTCTTGATAGTCTCTCTGCAATTTTAGTATGTTTGCTAAATTATGTGACTGCAGATAATTAACTGACTAAAATCATCAGATCTGCAGAGCATCAGCAGAAAATAGGAAATTTTTCAGAGATGGGATGGGGATTAAAGCCTATTTTAATAATCCTGACCCATATCTCACATACCCTAGATTCATTCAGTACCTGGTTCATTGACTTTTTCTCTCTGCCCAATTCAGAAGTCTCCTGGCTGAGTGGAGTTGGGCAGCTTTCGTATGTACAGAGAAAGGACCTTGTGTGTAGGGGTCAAGGATGATGGGAACACTGGCCTTTTTGATGGAGTAGTAAAATGATAAACTCTACCATCAGGCTTATCAGTGGTAGGTTGATTGTTTTGCTGAAGACCAGGTACTAGCTGGGTACAGGCTGCTGTTGCTATGAGAGCATCTCAGGTGGCGTCTGGACCCAGCACACTTGTGATTTATGTCACAAATTCCAAACTCTGACTCCCCTTTTTCCTCGAAGCCCTTCTTGATGGTTTCAGCACTCCGTGCATCTCTGGGACTTCTGAACTCGACAGCAATTACTGTCGTACCATTCATTTGACACTTTCCTTACACCTCTCTTTTAGTCTTTTCTGTAATATTCCAAGCTGGAATGGCAGGTCCTTAGGGACAAGAATCACATCTGGCTCTTTCTTTTCAGTCTCTACCTTTTAGGAACGTAGCTTGAAATAATGCTTGCTATTCCTAAAGTGCCTTAACATTTACTAAGCACTGCTATGTACAGTCTTTTATTTAACCCTTACAACAGCTTTTTTTTTTAATAGAAAAATTTTATTTATTTAATTAATTTAGAATATTTTTCATAGTTACCTTACAACAGTTTTGCAAGGGAGGTGCTACAGGCATTTATGATTTCCATTCTGCAGATGAGGAAATGAAGCTGGTGATTTTCCCATGACCTGTGAGGAGTCTGAGGTTGAATTTGGTTTGGGGCTTCTATTGATTAAAAGCCCAGCTGCCCTTTACTTTTTTTGAGGCAGCCTGGTGAAGTGAGCTAGGAATACCTGGGTTCTAACCCTGCTCGGTCACTCACGGGCATTGTGACCACAGCCATATCACTGACCTGTCTGAGCCTCAGTTTTTTTCTCTGTAAAATGGTGATAATGATATCTGCCACATCTAACTCACCAATACTTTCCAAACTGTAATATGCTATATAATGTCAATCATTATTTCTAGTATTAATAGAGCATGATTCATCTAACACACGGGCTCTTGTACTTACTAATCACCCAATAAATATTTACTGACATATTGATTGAGTTTTCCCAGGAATATAGAGTACTCTGCCAGCCAGTTATTATCCTTGTGATGCTTCCAATAAAAGGGAAAGGGTGGGGACAGGATAATCAATAGAAGATTGTATATTAAATGGAAGGAGAAGGGAAGAGAGAGAAATGAAAGAGGGATGAGTTTTAATGGTACCAAGGGGGAAGAAAACAAAAGAAGGAACAGAGGAAAGTCTGGAGAGTCGGTCCTCATATTGTGTTCCATTCCTCAGCAAGTATTTAAGAGCCCAAGGCTCTATGTTTTAATAAATCATTCTGACACAAGTAGTTACATTTTTTATTTGACTCTTTCAGTCACCATTGCTGTTTGGGTCATCCATGTATCTGACTTTTGGTAAGTCTATTTGGGCATTTCTTGGCAAATATACTGGAGTGATTTGTCATTTCCTTCTTTAGCTCATCTGACATGGGGAAACTGAGGCAAACAGGGTGAAGTGACTTGCCCCTGGTCACACAACTAGTTTGACATTTCCTTCTTTAGCCCATCTGACAGATGAGGAAACTGAGTCAAACAGGATGAAGTGACTTGCCCCTGGTCACACAGCTAGTTTGCCATTTCCTTCTCTAGCTCATCTGACAGATGAGGAAACTGGGGCAAACAGGGTGAAGTGATTTGCCTGGAATTACACAGACATAAGGGTCGAGGTCAAATTTGAACTCATGCCTTTCTGACTGACTGGTGCTCTGTCCTCTGCACCACCTAGCTGCCCATCTTTTGGCCAATAGAGTGGAATTTTTTGTTGCATTTGAAAGATTGCCCTTCTCTCATATCCTCATAATTTTGACTCTACTCTGATAATCTAGGGTTTAGTCCCACCTCTGCTATTTACTGCCCTCTTTGACTTTCATTTTGTCTTGATCTTCTTGGGTTCTTAAACTGTAAAGTTAGGGATTTGGGTCAGGTCATCTTTAAGGTCCCTTGTACCTCTAAATCTTAGGATAACAAAAAAATGCTTATTTTTTTGAGGATCAAATTAAGATAATATATTTTAAGTGCTTTGTATTAAAGAATTTCATTAGCTATATTTTTGGTACAATATAATATTGCCTTTTATATGTAATAGTCTTATAATTTGATATATAATTGTTAATATATTGGAGAGGTGTCATGGTATAGTGGATGAAAAGCTGAAGGGCAGGAAGCCTTGGGTTCAAGTTCTATCTTTGATACCTACTGGCTGTGTGACCCCTGGGCAAACCAGTTAAGGTCTCAGGAACTCTCCAAGACTGTATACATAAGAAAGGAGATAGTGACCTACAATGGGTAAGGGGCATGCTTGCCCCTGGGAGTTCCCCATACTACTGAAATTATAGATGCAATATCTATCTCTTTAGTAATAGATTCCAAGACTAATATTATTACACAACAAAAATGGTATCCTACTAATATATCATTTAACCCAGTTTCTATTTCCTCTGAATATTATGTACAATTTTAGGCTCTTTTCACTGGAGGTTGATAATGTTATAAACTATCTCACCAAACATCCTGATTAAACTAATAAATAATTTAATTATTATGGATTTGTTGCCACAGAAATTATCTATTAGTCTGTTGTACATCTTGTAATAAACAGAAAGAGGGGGAAATGCTCACTAGCTATTTAGAAAGACAGATAAGTAGGCATTTAATAATTTGCTTCAACAAAATAAACTTTGTTAATCACAAGTGATGGCCCATATAGTGGTGGCTTAGAATGGGTAATCATAGATAAATGTGATAATGTGCATGTTTATAGAACCCAACAGCTTTCAAAGCATTCATAGCATCATCAGTAATTTTGATCTAAAATATCAGCGTTTCTATGGCAATAGCAATTTAATTCAAATTCATTTCCATTTAATCTGTAAGTAGAGAGAGAAAATACATTATTTTTTAAAACAAAATTTTAGCATAAGGAAGAAATGGCTTGGGGGGATTTATGAGAGGTAAAATTTGATATTTTTTGTTCAGTCATTTTAATTATGTCTGATTCTTTGTTAACTCATTTGGGGTTTTCTTGGCAAAGGTACTGGAGTATTTTGCTATTTCCTTCTCCAGCCCATTTGACAGATGAGGAAATGGAGGCAAACAGGGTGAAATGACTTGCCCAGGGTCAAACAACTATTAATTGTCATAGCCCAGATTGATACTTAGGAAGATAAGTCTTCCTGACTCCAAGCCTGGCACATTAGCCACTCTACCACCCACTGATGCCAGAGAAAAAAAATTGATATTAACTTTATTAAATAATGTCTTCTAAAAGACATTCTTGGTGATTTAAAAAAAATTATTAGTTGTAGAATTTATCCACAAGTATCCTAGTCCTTCCCTCCTTCCTTCATCACAGAAGGCATCATCCAGGTGACAGACCTGTTCATAAATTATGTCTTTATTCTTGGTGTTTTTAATCTAAAGGAAATATTCACATAGGTTTCCATTTTTGATTAATGGTAGGAAACATTATTAGAACAAACTTTACTGGTGTCTTTCATATAAATTAACCTAAAAGATGAATTGAAATGTTACTTTACCATTCAAAGTTGTGTAATTTATTGTATTGCTAGTATTCAAAGATGATTATTATGACAGTGTCAGGTAGAGTGAGGGCGAGTATTTTTATTTTTAAATTTTTATTGAAACATTTTGGTTTTGCATCATTTTCACTTCTGAATGTACTCTTCTCCCCCCCCCCCCCCCCAGGCAAACTATTTCTTGTAAAAAATGGAGGGACAAAAGGAATAATGGAAATGAAAATAAAACACAAATAAAATTTGACAGTGTTGTGTAGACACATTTCTATATATGTTCACATATAACTTTTTTTTTGCTAATACAAGTCTTCATGTTTTTATGAATTCCTCATATTCATCCTTTCTTATGGTGCAATAATATTCCATTCCATTCACTTCCTACGATTTGTTGAGGAAAGGACCTACATGCAAATGCATTTTTTCTCCTGTAATCTTTCTTGGAACTCCCTTTTAGCTCTCTGCTATCTCTCCAGGCCAACATTCTTCTCATTTTGTTGCTATATCTTTTCTCTCCCTAACTTTTCTGTCCTTGATATCATTGAAGTGTCTTCTCCATTGTGTCTTTCCTTCTCCCCTATGTTCCCCTTCTCTGAGTAAGGGATCACTGTAATGACGTCTCATTGTCACTGTAGTGAGAAAGGCTTTGGAAGAAAGAATATTTTGTATGAAACACCCCAATTGCCCTTTAGTGACCCTGGTGCTAATTAAAGAAAGTTTGCATTTTCCCTTTTCTGCCAAAATAAGTATTGTTTTATTCACACATTTTGGGTCTGTATCCCTGAGTCCTCTTTGTTCCAAATCCATTGATCTCTTATATGGAGGAGAAATCAAGAACATGGGCAGGTTAATAGATACTCAGAAGTGAAATGGCTGATATATTGTTTTTGGTTTTGAAGAGTTGATTTATGATTTAACAACCTACTAGAATCCAGTTGTAAAAGTATTTTAGACAAGTATTTCATGGCTCAGTGTAAAACATAATTTTGGATTATGTAGGTGCGTAAAAGAAAAAAGGATGAAAATGAAGAAATGTTATCTGGAGACCATAATAATGTGATAATATCTGGGCAATTACTGTCAATAATATTCCTCTCTAGACAAATTCCCATTGAAAATGTACCTTTTTAGGTAGTTTGCTTTTTTTATGAACAAAACTGTCAAGCTGTCCAATTATGTGCCATTTTAGCATGGACTTTCTAAGTTCTATAATTGCAGCTTGGCAAGGGAAAATAGATTTTCCAGTTGGATGTGTAAAAGAATGCAGGGTTTGAAGAATCAGCATTTTATAATAATATTAAAGGGAATGATTTTACCTTCTCTGTTTTCCATCATTAATTTTTAGTTGTGTCAGGTTTTAATTGTTCACATAAAGTTAAAGCAGTCTTGTGTTATTGTTTTTACCCCTGAATAAATAATTTCTCATCATTTCTTCAAGACTAAACTGCCACTGCCAAATAATAGGGATGAGATGATGCATTTTAAAAAATAATCTGAAGCATTGGAAAACCTTAGGGTTTTAAAGGAGCAGCCAAAACCTAGAATGTTTGATTAAGATCTAATTTTTGTATTGAGGTTTATTTTTGTGCTTGTAGAAAGCATGGCGTTCTTTGTGTGTGTGTGTGTGTGTGTGTGTGTGTGTGTGTGTGTGTGTGTGACCATAAAAAATGATTAACTATTGGTTTGCCAATTAAAGGGTCACTTATTGAACTTAATTAGCTGGGAAATATTGCTGGTGGGTGCTCAGAAAAACTGTATTGTCCTAAATATATAAAATATTAGGTGCTTATCAAATAGAGTTTAAGTGATCCTTCTGAAATTATCTCCATCTTATCCCTAGTTATCTTGTTTGTACATAGCTGTTTGCATATTGTTTCCTGCCATTAAATTGTGAGCTCTTGAAGGGCAGGGATAGTTTATGCTTTTCTGTATATTCCTAGTAGTACAGAGCCTAATAAATGCTTCTTGTTGAGTTGGTTGTATATCTTTAGGTTATATTATATAAAATCAACCCATTTAACTCATCAACATCTGCCAATTGTCCATGCCAGAAAATCTCAGCTTCATTTATACAAACTCTTCAGTGAACATACTTCTACTAAGTTCACCATTTGTGAACTGGAACATTTGGAGAATGTCACTTTTATAAGAGAATCCTAAATACCCATTCTAATTTCTTGCTGTAGATTAGGGGGTGTACCTAAACTTCTTTTTTTCTTCTTTTTAAAATTCTTTATCCTACTCCATGCCCCCAAATGAAAAAAAAAGAAAAGAAAAAGGATAAGTAACTTTTAACAAATATGTATCATTGAGTAAAACAATTAGCTAAATTCAAAACATGTATCTTATGGAACTTGAGTTCTTGATTCTTTTCTCTGGAAGTGGATATATTGTTTCTTCCTCAGTCCCAGAATCATGGCCAAAACCTTCAGAATTGTTTATCTTTTACATTATTCTTGTAGAAATTTTTCTTCTGGTTTTGCTCATTTCACAGTGCATCAGTTCATGGCATTCTTCTTAGGTTTCTCTAAATCTATCCTTTTTTTTCCATTACATTCACATACATAATTTATTCATTCATTCCCTAATTTATGAGTATCCCCTTAAGTTCCAATTCTTTGCCAGTGTTAAAAAAAAGAGTTCCTCTGAATATTTTTGCATCTCTTCCTGGGATGTGTTTGGAGCACAGACCTAGTAATTAGTCCTGAATTTTCTCAGACTACTTTACCAAACCACAAGCTTTGGCAGATGCTATCTGATTGGAAAGGCCTCGAATGTAAACATGGCAACAGAAAGTGTCTTATACAAGGATCAATTTAGATAAATATTCAGAGACTCATAAGGCTAGTAGTTGTTTGCCCTGTTTTCCCCCTTCATTAGACTACTTGTGAGCTCCTTGAGAGCAGAGAATCTCCTTTACTTTTCATTTCTCCAGCCCATAGCTTAGTGCCTAGCACAGAATGGGTGCTTAATAAATATTTACTGACTGATTATGGAGGGGGTGGGTTCCTTTCTCATAAGGCTAGATAACTCCTTGTCCCATATGTTGTAGGTATGATTTGTACCAGGTGGTTCTAAAGCACATGAGAGTCTATAAACGAATGAAAATAGATTAGTGAAGTTAGATTGGAACTCCTCCAGAAGTACGATATGGACGGTAAGGAGAAAGCAGCCTAGGTTAATGAAAGAGAGGCAGGATACTTAGGAGGAAACATGATGGATGTGAAGTTGGATGGCTCTGTCCATTAACTGCCTGAATGAGGATTGGACTCAGTGAACTCTAAATCTGTATTTAAATGTTGATATTTGCCCGTATCAATCCATGAAATTGGCAGAAACCCCAAAGGTGCCTTAGCCTTATATAACTAACTTAGGTTTTTAAAGTGAATGGTAGAAAAAGGGGATAGAGAGTGCTAAAAAAAACCCCACAGTTTTTAGTCTAGAAATATTAATTTGCCAGTCGGTAGTTGGAGTATGTTCTCTGGGGTGTCATTCATTCAGAAGTGCATGGGCAGTTTGCTTATGAACTTGCCGTTTTCATGCCCAATGGTGACTGACCTAAAGGGACTCTATCTTTCTAAAGGGACATATTATCAGAAAGGCAGATATAGCTTGGCTGCCTCTTCTTTCATTTTTTGCATTCCCATAATTTAGGTTGCCATATTACATCTTGGTTTCTCTAGTGATATGATGATTAAATGGCCTATTTTCTTTGACACATATGCCAGCATTGCTTTATAGGAAGCAGAGTCCTATTGTGATCTCCAGATGAAACAGAGCAGGGTGCAGGAGTTGGGGGTAGGGAATTGTTGGATTGGCTGACATATATTTATACTCTGCTTTTCAAAACATAATGTGATCACAGTATAATTCACTTGTACAACTCGGAAATAAAACTCTTATTTTAACTGCTCTTTGATTTTTTTTTTCATGAGATTCAGTAGAACAAAGAAGAATCTGGGGGCTTAGCTGGAAGAGCAAGCTTGGGGAGTTGATAGAATTTGAAGCAGAGCTGCTATCTCCAAAGTGATGAATTTTTTTCAGGGTGATTTATATTCTCACAAGAAAGCTAAGGTTGGATGATTGATCTCTCTGTTAGACTTTATGAAATAACCCCACCAGGAACTCAAAAGGTTTGCATCCTCTGATCTTGCTTAGCATTTGTTTGTTGGCATTCTCTTTTTTTTTTAACCCTTACCTTCTATCTTAGAATTTATTCTGAGCATCATCAGTTCCAAGGCAGAAGAGTGATAAAGTCTAGGTATTTGGGGTTAAATGACTTGTCCAGAGTCACACAGCTAAAAAGTATCTGAGGTCAGATTTGAACCCAGGACCTCCCATTGGTAGGTCTGTCTCTATGCACTGAGCCACCTAACTGCCCTTGTAGGCATTCTTGATGTTGGGGAAATTCAAAGTGCTCTTAAAGTGCAGCTTAAAAAAATTATCTGTGCTTTTGTCATGAAAACCTTTGTCCATTACTGATGACAGTAGTGTCCAGGTTAGAGATTTGTCTCTGATTCGCATTTTTACTGTGCTTGACTCTTGTCTGGAAAACCTAGTCATATCCAGAGTCCAACCAACACTATCTATCTTAGCTACCATCCACATCTGCAAAATGTGTGTGGAGAGTCGGAGAGAGATATATGCAGATAAATTACCCATCGCTCAAACCTGAAATCTAATTACTGCAATACATAGAACTGATTGATATAGCTTTCCTACAATATTGATATTTTCCTTCATCTATGTGCAAACTTTTAAATGCCTTTGGATTCTGTTCCAGCCTGATTTTGCATGACTTCCTTCCTCCTTCTTTCTAATCACACACAGATACAGACACACAGACACAGACACAGACACAGACACAGACACACACACAGACACACACACACACACACACACACACACACACACACACACACTACATTCCCGTAAAATGGGACTACCAACCAAAATCGCTATTTGATTTCCCACTTCTGCATATCTGTAGAAACCAGTTCCCATGTCTGGATTTCATTCCTTCCTTGTGCCTGCCTCTCAGAATCTTTATCTTCTTTGAGTACTTAGCCCAGGGATCACTTCCTCTGTAAGTCTTCCTTGATTTCTTCAGTTAACAGCAACAAAAATAATTTATAAAAATGGCATCATTCAGAGTTACTTATGAAAACAGAAGGGTTTATGATTACAATTTGATATTAGGTCATCAGAATCAGTAATTAACAGAATGGTTATTGTTTAAAGAGCCTGGACTTGGTGAACATGGTAGAAATAATATGATGAAGTGCTGTCAGTTTTAAAAGTTAGCACTTTTTGAATACCTAGCAAGACATGGGTAGAATGAAATTTTAAAAATTCATTTTCTTTCATGGACTGACAGATGACAAATCTCCCATCCTATCTATATAGGACTTAGACTGTTTTTGAAAAGTCAATTAACTCCTGTAACTGGAGCAGCAACAGCAGCCAGTGTTGATCATAAATGCCTGGATAGAAAATGAAATCACAAAAGTTTAAGAATGGCATTTCTAGGAGAAGCTATCTTTACCAAATATACTCTACAAACTACATGGCAAAAAGAGTTTTTAAATTATAGATATCTAGTAGAAGGAGCCACAATCATTTGGGAAAAGGATGAGGTACATATCATCCCTATTGTCTTATTGGCTCCTGGAGTCATACCAAAGATGCTTTCAGTGAGCCCACAGAATATGAGTTTACATAATACTTTTATTCAACTACAAAAAGCATTTATTTTTATCTATCCTTAAAATAGTTCTGAGAACATTAAATATAAATGTGACTTGCCCTTAGTTTGTTTTGGCAGGAACTCTGCTGAAAAGATGAGTCATATTAATTAGAGTAATAGTAATTACTGACATGTAGACAGTTCTTAAAGGGTTATAAGCCTTGTTATTCCATCCCTCCTTCAATTACCTTGTGTTTGCTATTTGTATAAATGGTGTATCCCTTTAGTAGACTGTAAGTTCCTTGAGGATAGGGCCCGTTTCATTTTGTGTTCTCATCCTGTAGCAAAATGTTTTACATATAGTACTTAATAAATAGAATTTTTTTTTGTTTTTTCATACCTACTTTTAGTTAGGCACTAACAGTTTTTGAATTTTTTTCTTTTTATCTTTTTTCAATTATATTTCAATATCCCTTCCTCATTTATCTATTCCTAACATAAGAAACACAGATACAATACATAAATTGAGGTACCACTTAATTTGCACACAGATTGGGTTCTGAAGTTTATGAGTTAATTATATTTGACCCATTTTCCCCATTGAAACAAAATGGTAGCTTTGGTTTTCCAGACAGAATTTTGGGAAGGGATTTATCCCAAACCACCATGCTGCAAGAAGCAACTAGCTGGCTCATCGGATAGAGTGCTCGGCTTGGAGGCAGGAAGACACGAGTTCCATTCTGACCTCAGACATTTATTTGCAGTGTGACCCTGAGGAAGTCACTTAGTCACAGTTTTCCTTAATCACTGGAGAAAAAAAATGGCAAACTGTTCCATTATCTTGCCAAGAAAATCCCCTGGGCAGTATAGTCTATGAGGTCACTAAGAGACTTGGGTAACCCTTAAAGGTTAGATCAGAGATTCCAAGTTGGGTTTTCTGAATACATCTTCTGTCTCATGTAGCCCTTTCAGCTTTTTACTACTAATTATGGAATGAAAGGTTAAAGGAATTGCTGGCTTTGGGAAGTACCTATGGAGATTTTTTTAGAGAGACAGGCTTCCCATGACATTATAGTAGAGGGATGCTTATCAGGTCCCTAAAGGCAACTGGGTAACCATGGGCATGTCATTGAGTCTCTTTTTAAACGTCAGTTCCTTCACCTAAAAAGGGATATAAAGAGGCTTCCTTCCTTCCAAGGTGTTTTAAGGTTTTCAAAATTCTCTGTAAGTTATGTTGCTCCTGGCCTTTTCGGTGTGTGTTTGGGGAAGTGACTGCCTAAGTGCATTGATGTCTCTGGTCCTGCCTTTTCCAGGACAGCTGCCTTGGCGTGTGACGGTCACTTTCCT